>NC_064631.1:86485840-86793618 GCF_023864275.1 Schistocerca cancellata | reverse complement strand
TAATTTTAAACATCACTTGTAGCATACAGAGTTCATTAGTACATCGGGAACATATTCATGTCAACTCCTCCAACACTTTGTTGGTATAATGAGCGAAATTTCATTTTTTAAATCTAGAATACGTTATTCCTACTGACCTACATAAAATAACTTCCGAAGCTAAGCATATAGTATAGGGTCTTGAAGGTACTATTTATAATGTTAAATATTGTTGGATGAAATCTTCATCGTTTTTAAGTGTAATCAATTCCAATAAAATTCTCCAGCTTTCGATGGCTAGCTCCGCCATCGTCGTCAGGAGTAAAACTACTGACTGCTGGGACTGTATTTTTCTTTACTGTGATTTAACTCCCCTGCCTCACATGGGCAGAGGGCTGGCAGCAGCACAGTCCACCTCTCTTCAGCCGAGTTTCATTACAAAAAATTAAAATAGGAACCACACATAAGAAAAGGACGGAAAAAAGGGAGATATAACAAAACACAGTACATGGAGACAATGGAAGTTAAAATGTACGTTGACGCAGGATCTTTCATTGGGACAACTAAAAAAGTGGACATAAAGTGAAAAGGACACAGTTGGAAATTTATGGGGCACTTAAAATACACTGGAGTTACACACAGAAGTTAAAGTTGGCCACAGTATTAAAAACAAACAGAACGAGAGACACTTAAAAAACCACTGTGTCAATGGAGCACACATGAAGAATAAAAACTGCTGGGAGGGACCTGTCGAGGTATGGGAGGCCTGAGAGTAGGGAAAAAGGCAGAGGAAGGTGCAGTGGGGAAGGGGTTTGGAGAGGATGGGAGGAAACTAAGAAAGGGGGTTGGGGGACGCACCAAGAGGCAGGAGACAGGCGGGACAGGATATGGAAGGCAAGTCAGGAGGGAGTGCAGAGACACAGAAGGGGACATGGGAAAGGGAGGTGGTTGTAAGAGGGAGGAAAACAGCTCAAGGGAAGGGATGCAGAGGGAAGAAGGAGCACTGAGGAGTAGGAGGACGAAGTTGGGGCTAGAGATCAGGATGAAGCTCATCATCCGGGGAGGGGTAGGTGCTGTAAGTTGCTTTGGGAAAGGAGGTGAAGGATGTGGAGATGGAGAGAGGGTGGGACACAACAGTAAAGGCGTAGCAACGGGCTGGGGGTGGAGAGGAGTTAAGACACGAGGGGTTGGGGGGGGAGGGGCAAGTCGGCGGGTGATGTACAGGGAGCAGATGCGTTCGAGGAAAAGAAGAAGGTGGTTGAAGGCGATGAGGACGTAGGGGAATTGTGCGGGGGACAAAAGGCAGATGCAGAAGGCGAGACAAAGTGCAAGGCGTTCTAGGATTTGAAGGGCTTTAGAGAATCTGGGAGGGGTGAAAATCCAAGCGACGCTGGCATAACAAAGAATAGGGCTGATTAAGGAGTTGTCGTTATGAAGGATGGTGGAAGGATGCAGTCCCCCTGACCGGCTGGACATGAATTTCAGGAGGCGGAGTCTATTACGGGCTTTGTGTTGGATCGTAAGGAGTTGGTGAGTCCAGGTGAGGTGGCGGTCGAGGGTGAGGCCAAGGTACTTCAGGGTAGAAGAGGGTGGACCGAGACTAGCACTATTTCCCGCTTATATACCAACGATTACGGGCGCTGGCACCAATCAGAGAGGGTCGAAACGATGCGTGCGTGGAAGGTGAATTGGCAGCTTGCGGCGGGACCGAGTGACGTCAGGTGGCGCGAGGGGCCGGTGCCACTTTTGCAAATACCGCGCCCACCTCCGTACAAGCGTTGAGCATCAGCCGTTGCTTCCTTTCGACATCCGAAGCCGGCCCTCACGCCCCGCGCAGTGTGCAGCCGTGGTCTCTGTTCAAATTGTTGCTGTTCATTCTAATCTCAGCCGGCTCTTTTATAACTGAGTTCCAGTATGTTGATGCATGAGCCAAGACTCTCGAGTTCTCAAACTGTCTTTTGCGGCCGTTTTCGAGACAGCTATGGCCGACTTGTCGAGCTCCCTTTGTGTAGTATATCTCTCGTGCTCGGTACAAGGCTCCGCAGCTGTGCGAATTGTCTGACCTACATAGTTGCTGCCGCACTCGCTAGGGATACCGTACACACCTGGGGCACGAAGAGTTACATCAACAGGGCGCAACATATCTCGTACCTTGAAGGCGGGCCATAACACTCGTCCTCATCTATGTCCCTGCAATAGACGTCCTAACTTGCTGCTCGTTGCCCCACAGTATTACAGGAAAACCGCCAGCTTGCTTCTTCTGCCGATTCACAAGGCGTCCTTCTTTGATGACACCTGAAAGTGTTTGCAATTTCTGTTTTGCTGCAGCCTTTCTCCCTGAGCACTTGCCTCAAGTGCTGCAAGTCGGACTGTACGTGGTTGTCGTCAGAAACTACCTTGGCCCTGTGTATTAACTTGCTTAGGACCGCTCTCTCGTGTACAGGATGATGAAAGCTACCGGCAATTAAATATGGATCAGTGTGTGTCGGTTTCCTGTACACTGAATGACCGAGCCAAATGTGAAAGACTAAGCGCCTCTGTTGTGTATTTGACTGGTTGTTCGCCTATAGCGGTGCTGATGAGTATTCATACCAACACTGATGGTTCCATTCATTCCTTCACCAGGTCGCATTAGTTTACAGTAGATTGTATGCATTCAGCAGTGTGTTTGTATACCTGATCAGGTTCACGCCATGTTTTCTCCTAATAGAACGGAAGCAGGATATTGGAAATGAGAAATCTGCTGTACTGCATCAGGAAGGCTATTCTTGTAAGACAATAGCAACAAAAGTTGGCGTAGCCCAATCTGCAGTGGTGTATGCGTTACAGTGGTCCACGCACACTGGTGCCAATGCACGTGTTTCGTCATCTGGAAGACCCAAATTATCATCATGCAGGGAGGATCAGTTTACATGTGTACTGAGGAAACATCAGAACACTGGTACTGCACCTGAACATCGCGAAGAAGTAAATAGTGTGTGAGCAGCTGTAATCTCTGCCTGAACAGTGCAATGACGTCTCCGTGAATAAGATTTAGAGGGGTGCATTGTGGCGAAAAAGCCATTATCACGCAAAAAAAAGTAAGTTGAAACGATTGCAATGGGCAAGGAAACGTAAAAAATGGAGCGTGTAACAATACTCTAATGTGGTATTCACGGACAAATCTTAAGTCTGAAGTATATGGAAGCCATCGTCGAATGATTGTTGGTCTACTTATTGGAGAACGTAGTAAGAGTCAGTGTATGACGCCAAAGGTGAAGCATGGTGGGCGGTCGATCATGGTGTGGAGATGTTTTGCTGCTGATAAAGTCTATGAGGTAATGAGAAATGATGGAACGTCTCGAAAATGGAGTCCTGCTGCACAGCAGACTGTAAACTGTCGCTTCCGACCGCTCAGCGTGTGGAAATGAAAGCTCCAATGGAGGAGATAGTTGCACTGACGCACTTTATCACCACCTCCTGAGGCTTTTTCGTATCGATTGTGAGCGGTGGTGTATCTGACATGTTTCCTGCGACCACCCACAAGAAAACCGCGAGATTTCAACACTGGGAGTCGTGGTTCTGATCTCCGTCGCATATGCATCAAAGAAAGGGGTGGAACGTTGGTAAGAGGTGCTGTGACGACCTTCCCATCGTGTGACACGTCCACTGTGGCGCTGGACTGAATTGCGGTAAAACGTGGTGCCAATGTGGCATGAACAACCCACCATACATCTCACATGAACTTCGGAGCGCTGGAATTTTTTTCCGCATGTGTCGACACCCTGTTGTTTAATGCGTCGCCGAGCCGAAGGATGACTTCGCAAGGCACCACGCTTCGGCACTGTTACAGAGGAATGTTGTAGGTACATCGGAGTCAAATTTCAAACCTCTGCGTCACAGTGGAAGACAAATGGTTCAAATGGCTCTGAGCACTATGGGACTTAACATCTTAGGTCATCAGTCCCCTAGAACTTAGAACTACTTAAACCTAACTAACCTAAGGACATCACACACATCCATGCCCGAGGCAGGATTCGAACCTGCGACCGTAGGAGTCCCGCGGTTCCGGACTGCAGCGCCTAAAACCGCAAGACCACCGCGGCCGGCAGTGGGAGACATTTACTGGGTTTCAGAAAAGCTGGCTGGTATGTCTGTATATCCTTATGGTGTATCTCCCTATTCCTTCTTAGTTCCCGCGCTTACGTCATTAGCTTGGAACGTTCCTTAATTGTGTATCCTTTGATTTATCGCTAAAAAGCCCAACTAAAGGCAGACATGCCGGATTTGCGTATATTTCGCCGGACACGACCATGAAAAGCCGGGTGTCTTCGGCAAATCCTACATGTAACTTGAGTCAGACTTCAAATGCTGAAAAGTGCTCTAGAATAGGTGGTATTATTGTTTTGTGTAGAATTTCCTTAACAGATGCACTTCATTTTCTCAGAACCCTTCTAACAATCAAAGTCTTCCATCCGCCGTCGAGCATACAATTTTAAGTGATCTTTGCATTTCATACTGCTTCTTAGTATTGCCCATAAATACGTATACGCGGTGTTTCAATAAGAGAGTGCAAAAATTTATCAGGACAAAGAGGCTGCTCCACTAAACAATTTAACCTGCGGACAGATAAGCCAGCTTAGGGAGATATGGAAGTAAACTTGTCTAACGCTTTGCCTAGCATTACCGTTTTCCAGCTTACGTACAACTAGCGTGCGTACAAGTTTACACGTACTGTGCTGCTTATTCACATATACACTCCTTATTTCCTGCAAGAAAACAAGGTGAACAATCTCGTTGGACCATATCCTTTACCTTGCCGTCTGAACTGCCACCTGTGCTTGAGATTCGTGCGAAGACTCCACCTGACCTGCTGGAGAATGTGCCCTTAGCTGTTCGTGAGAGGGTGTGGATAAACACGACGGTGCACCGCCTCACTTCTGCGTGGATATTCGCAACCATCTCAGTGCTGTATTTACTGATAGGTGTATTGGAAGGGCAGGTACTTTCCATGCCCTGCGAGGTCACCTGACCTTCATTTCCTTGCTTACTTGCTATAGGGATATCCAAAGTCACTTTTTTTTATGAGACCCCAGTGGATACGGAGATGGAATTAATTGCTGGAGTTGTAGCTAACTGTAATGTGATTCGAAAGACACTAGGGTATTTGTCAGGGTGCGTCAGAATCTGGTTCGCAAATATCATGCTTGCAAGCAGCTATCATCGTGTCCTTTCTCTTTATTAGTAGTATTATCTAGCATTTATTCATATTGAAAGAAGGTTGTTGTTCATTACACCGAGGGTAAGTTTTGTTCCAGTCTTTCTACATTCCCTTACGTTCGTACAATGACAATAGCTGCTCGTGGACAACGGCCCCATCTGCGAAATATAACGTAGTGTTGTTCATTTTATCCGGTAAATTGCTTATGTGTACTAAAATAGGTGTCTTATCACGCTTTCCAATGGAACACCCGATGTCGCTATATCTTCTGTGGATCAATCGCCGTATAATAGAACGTACCGGGTTCTATTAGTCGCATATTGATCGAACCAGTCACATGTCTGCCAAGATACTGGATATCTTCGTCAGCAGTCGAAAAAGTGCTAGAGTGTTAAATGTCTTTCGGCAATCTAGCATGGAAGAAACCTGCCTGTCCATCTGTATGTAATCTAAGCGTAATGTATAGTGCGAAGAAAGCAACTTTTAGTAGTACCAGTAGTAGCAGTAATGGTTTCATCCATGTGTGGACCACTTTTTCTAGGATAATGGACATGTCATAGTGCTAAAGTTTAAGAGCAAATAAATAAAAACATGATTCATACACACAGGCATTTACGTGCGAACAGGCATAGTTTGACAAGGATGGGACGGCTAGTCGGTTCTGGTCTTGTGGTAGGAACCATTCTGTCACTGGATGAAGTAATTTACAGAAACGACGGAAAATCTGCATCAGGATTTCCTGATTCAGCCTGGAGTCTCCATCTTCCCGAACACAAGGTCAGTCTGTTTAAAACAATGCTGCCTCATTCGCTTTATCCCATTGCACAATACTGATTTGCAAAAAAAAGTAATTTAATAATGTAAAACGCTAACATTGCACCATTCGTTCGTTTCTCACTACCAATCATTGCACGCACCACACACACTGATAGGAAAATTTCGTAATGTAACACTACACACACTAACAGCTGACTTCAGGAACATAGTGACTGTGTCTGGTTTCCATTTTATGCACCGCGCGTTCCCATTTGCTTGCATGATAAACTGCGATAGCATATCTCCATAACGAGTGAGATTCCGAGCTAAGAAAGAGGATCAGACTAGTATACAGGGTGATTCAAAAAGAATACCACAACTTTAAAAATGTGTATTTAACGAAAGAAACATAATATAACCTTCTGTTATACATCATTACAAAGAGTATTTAAAAAGGTTTTTTTTCACTCAAAAACAAGTTCAGAGATGTTCAATATGGCCCCCTCCAGACACTCGAGCAATATCAACCCGATACTCCAACTCGTTCCACACTCTCTGTAGCATATCATGCGTAACAGTTTGGATAGCTGCTGTTATTTCTCGTTTCAAATCATCAATGGTGGCTGGGAGAGGTGGCCGTAACACCATATCCTTAACATACCCCCATAAGAAAAAATCGCAGGGGGTAACATCAGGGCTTCTTGGAGGCCAGTGATGAAGTGCTCCGTCACAGGCTGCCTGGCGGCCGATCCATCGCCTCGGGTAGTTGACGTTCAGGTTTCATAACTAACCTTTTTCGTAGGACTCTCCATACAGTTGATTGTGGAATTTGCAGCTCTCTGCTAGCTCTGCGAGTCGATTTTCCTGGGCTGCGAACAAATGCTTGCTGGATGCGTGCTACATTTTCATCACTCGTTCTCGGCCGTCCAGAACTTTTCCCTTTGCACAAACACCCATTCTCTGTAAACTGTTTATACCAACGTTTAATACACCACCTATCAGGAGGTTTAACACTATACTTCGTTCGAAATGCACGCTGAAAAACTGTCGTCGGTTCACTTCTGCCGTACTCAATAACACAAAAAGCTTTCTGTTGAGCGGTCGCCACTGACGCTGACGCCTAGTCAACAGCGCCTCAAGCGAACAAATGTACAACTAAATGAAACTTTATAGCTCCCTTAATTCGCCGACAGATAGTGCTTAGCTCTGCCTTTTGTCGTTGCACAGTTTTAAATTCCTAAAGTTGTGGTATTCTTTTTGAATCACCCTGTATATATTGTAGAACTAAAGAAGAAAGTTTTGCAGCAGAAAGAAAAAGCGAAGGAAGAATAAAAATATCACAGCACGAAAGTGCCATGCGATGTGACAGAGATGTTTATCTGCAGTTATTATTATTATTATTATTATTATCCACTTGTGTTACATTGTTTCCAAATCACTGATTTAACAAGGAACCCCTTGAGTACGAGGTCGCAGGTTCAATTTTTAGTTAGGCTCATTTAAAAGTGTTGTGTTAACAGCTACAACAGAAAAAATATTAGTTGCTAATGACTCTTTATGCGCATCAGGAGGGCGACAGAAAATGAGTCTCCAGGAGGTTCAGAGATCAATCGTCTATGGAATATGATTACACTTCACAAAATGTACATCTTCGATATTCAAGAAATGTTCAAAACAAACCATTAACTTGCAACATGAATACCAAATGAAAAATGGCGCGCCACAGTGGTCACAAAGATCCGCACTATCAAGAAAGAAGGCGATCTCCTTGGAAGTTGCAATCTGTGCAGGACGTTCGGTTGGCTATTTAGTCTTAAAGAATGCATGTAGGATGACATGAACACGTATTTGTGCTAAAACAAATCAAAACAATTAGCGTTCGAGACTAGGTGGTACAGGGACATCAAATGCTGATAATTAATCAATAATAGAGTGCAACTTTGCAAATTTATCTGCCCACTGCAGGGCAGGCGTGGAATCATTTAACAGAGCCATTGAAGGCCGATGACCTGTAATCAAATAGGGGTGATGAGAACTGGTGTAATATTATGGCATGCGACCGAATGCGAAACAGTCTGTTGTGGAGCTTATCGTGAAACTGGCTATCCTTTGACCCTCGCATGATGTATGAGGTCTTTTTAGACCCCAAGGCTCGTTTAGCTACAAATAAACAGTTTTAACCCATTAAGTACCAATTCCTTTTCTTCGGTCTACATTTATTTCTGTGTTGCCTGATTGATATAGAGATGAGGAAAAGGAATATAAAATTTAAAAATGCAATAACCATGAAATAAATGATTTATTTTAATCGATCCCAAAATTGAGATCATGGTACATGCCACTTTCTTTTTACATTTTCTTTTGTTTTTTATGCCAGACAACAAAACAATTAATATGGAGTCCCACATTGCACACAGAATACTGTTACCCCACATTTTTCTTGCAAACTGCACATTTTCTTTGTTTCCCCAGTGTTGTGCGTTCAATCACATGTCCGTTTCCAGAAGTCCTGAGTTCAACTGGAACACGTGAAAGGGATGATTTTGGGTATGATGGACGCCCTGCCATTTTCGGATCAGAAGCAGCAGATGACTGAACAAGATATGCCCTTGCCACCATCCTCCGTAATTGAAGCAGTGGAATATTTTCATTCTAGAGGCAGTAGATGATGTGCGCGTTGACCAACGCTACATCTAATGCATTGGTAAACAATGGGAATTACCATTTCTTAACTAGAATTCTCACATGATATTTCTACACATTCCAGTCCAGTTTGCCCACTCCTCCCATATGACTGTTATATACTGAAATCATTCTTGTCCCTAGAACTTGCACCTCTTTGTTCTCAGCTTTGCTCCATCTCTTTACTTGGATTACTTGATGTACTGTCTCACGGTTTGACAAGAGCTTTACACAATTGTTATCCTTCCACATTACTGCCATTATCTCCGTATTCTTGTAAATCCATAGTCATACGCTCCTCTTCGTTTCTTCTTCATGCTGTTTTCAGTTTCTATTGGACAGTTGTTCATTCGGTTCATACGAGCTGTTCCAGTTTCCCTTACCCTCATTTTGAGAGCTCTTTCATCAAACGGAAGCTTGTGAAAAAGTTATCAAATTATATATTGCGAAGTTCAGGAAACTGCACAAAAGAAATCATATTCAACACAACTGATCCACCAAGTCCCAGAACTGAAAAATCACTTGTATTCTTCGATTTTCCTTCATAGACTGACTCATGGTAAAAGAAACCGCTTTGAGAACAGCACATGGCCCACTGTTTGAATCCAGATCTTAATGGTTTCCCACGAATGAACTGTTTTAGCTAATGATGTCCATAATATCGTACTATTTGCTCATCAGTGTTCAAACTGTCGGAAAAATTTGAAATTTCATGAAATTAATATTCAGTAAATCCATCAACGGACGTAGTTCAAAAAGTTTATCCCTTTCGTCAGAAGGCATTCTGTTCAGTCGTGTATTATCATTGAAATGAAGGTGGCGCTTTATTTCCAGATATGTGTTGCGACTCATAGACTGTCGTACACACCTTATATCAAAGTCCTCATCTTCATTTCAGTATAGCTTTTCCTGTGGAAGAGCATGGTATCTAGTGAAGAGTTGTATGGCTATGAACTTTTTTATGCATCCATTCGATAACTCATAGGGGTGATTATTGTTCATCAAATCATTCTTCAAAGCACTGAGCGGCAGATTTTCCTTTTAGTGCTGTAACCAAACTGGATTTTCGCTGCATCAGGATAGGTTTTAGAGTAAGTAGCATTTTCTGTTGTCCAATTGGAAGTGATAATAACTTTCCCTTTCTTCTTTCGTTGGCCTGCATGTTCCTCATTTTCCTTTCCTCCATTGGCATGAATTTCCAAGGAACCTGGCACATCAGATGGAACACTATATATTTTCGTCGAAATCTTCACAGTCAGACATGTCATCTACACGATCTGGAGGGAACTCGACAATGTCAATGGTCTCATTCACATCGCCATCATCACCAAAAGAAGCCATGAAGTACGGGTCATTTACAATTTCTTCAGTTTCCCTCATAGGAAGTGCTTCATAGCGGCTCATTGTGCCTTTACGTGAAAACTGCCATGAGCCCCAAATTGGGATCGAAGGTCAGACAGGTGTCATGCAGAAATGAAATAGGTCTTTGAAATAAATGATCAGTAAACATCTTCTCAAAACATTACAGAACATGCCTGTACATAGATATTGGAAGTTATTTACATAATAATATAACTGACGCTGTTTTGAAAATGTGCTGAAAAACGTAGCTTCTTCACATAAATAAAAGTGTACAGCTCACTCGTTTAACAACAACTGACGAAACGTGAATGCAAACGCTCGACAAAGGTCTGGACAACAACGGGAAATGGTGGCACTCGCTGCCATCATTACTAGAATTGCAAAATTTTCGTTACAAAGATAAATCCCCAAATGGGGATCATGGTACTTAATGGGTTAATGTGGGTGTAGACAACTCATTCTCCAGATATGCTATTCACGGACTTTTTATTATAACTGGGTAAAATATTTATGATTATATCACAGTTTTTAGCACAACAATTTGAAAATTTTGCAGTGGGGTCAGAAAATACCCCAGGTATACAATATGTGATTTTCAGTGTTATATATGTTTTCTTAGGAAAATTGATCTTGGCCATACTACACCTTATTACCCGATATTCATTTGTACATTCTTGTAAACAATGAATAGAAAATACATTAGCGTGCATTGCTACGACAAATCCACAATTTGGAATTGAGTTTTGTGAAAGGAAGACGTGGTGTTATAGTTTATTCGTCATCGATGGTGATATGAGAAGGCTTTGGCAGATTTACAGAAGAATGACAGTGGTAATGAATCTATGAATCTATTTTTGGAAACGAGGATGACAGTGATGCTGATGGAGATATGATAGAGGAAGATATACAGGTCGGAGATGAATGACTGTGAAGAAGAAGATAATGGTATTCGGGTAACGATTGCATCTACTTTTGTGTCTAGAGGCGGACAGATAACACGTACCACAGTACCACCTGACCTGCGCAAGCAGGTTTCTTGGAATGTATAGATGAAACTGCGCATATTCTACGTCACCTTAGACCAAAATTACAGACAAGGGAAGTTTGTTTCAGACTTTTTATCACCAATCACAGGCAGAGTGTAATAGCAATGGATATCAATAATAATCCAAAAGATAATAAAATTCTTTACCCAAATTCTATACCCAACTTTTGAATTCTGGATTCAGCTTGGTGCTACAGAGCTGCAGGCATTACTTTGGTATACTAACAACAGCTGGCTCGCATAAGGCACGGGGGAAGCTTTTGAGTGAATTTTGCTTACCTGTTTATCGAGCCACAGCGATCTTCTCAAAATTTCGTGATATTTTTGTTGTGCCTACAGTTCGAAGATAAACTTACAAGGAATGAAAGAAAAGCTGCTTCTGGATCAAAAGCTGAACCTATAAGGGTTATGTTTGAAATGTTCGTTGATGCATGCATTTCGTCTTCTGTCCTGGGACCTTACGTTACAATTGATGAGCATCCGTGTACTTTCAGGGGAGTTACTGGTCGGCTAAGCAGTTCCACTGCGCTCTGTAGCCTCGTACTATGCTCACCTCTGAATAAGTCCAGTCCCGCTCAGTGCTTCCATTAGCAGCTAATATTGTGGTTGACTTGTAGACATTATGTGGGGCGGCGAATGGCGAAAACATCATTGGCCTTTTGCGACCTGGTCAAGGGTTTCCTTGCAAGTAATACTTAACTATATACAGTGTATTATTTAAAAGGCACTTCTTAACAGCCTTTCTAAGAAAGTTTGTTTTATTAATCTCTTTAATTCCCTCGGGCTAATTACTGTATGGCCAACGGCCTTGCCACAGTGGTAACACCGCTTCCCGTCCGATCACCGAAGTTAAGCGCTGTTGGGCTGGGCTAGCACTTGGTTGGGTGACCTTCCGGTCTGCCGAGCGCTATTAGCAAGCGGGTTGCTCTCAGAACTTGTGAGGCAAACTGAGGAACTACTTGATTGAGAAGTAGCGGCTCCGTTCTCGGAACCTGTCATACGGCCGAGATAACGGTGTGCTGACACATGCTCCTCCATATCCGCATCCAGTGACGCCTGTGGGCTGAGGATGACACGACGGCCGGTGGTGCCTTTGGGCCTTCATGGCCTGTTAAGGAGGAATTGAGTTTTTTAGTTTCTTGTTATTGTATAATGTTATTCCTTGCTAGGAAATACTACTTTGAGTCCGCAGCTCTGGTGGTGCGGTAGCGTTCTCGCTTCCCACGCCCGGGTTCCCGGGATTCGATTCCTGGCGGGGTCATGGATTTTCTCCGCCTCGTGATGACTGGGTGTTGTGTGCTGTCCTTAGGTTAGTTAGGTTTAAGTAGTTCTAAGTTCTAGGGGACTGATGACCATAGAAGTTAAGTCCCATAGTGATGACCATAGAAGTTAAGTCCCATAGTGCTCAGAGCCATTTGAACCATTTTTTACTACTTTGAATTTTATGTTTATTCTTGGTTGGTATTGTTTCAGTGTATATCTTGTTCCAATGTTATGGACAGAGTTGTTTGTGAAATGATTATCAAGGTCATTTTTTCTGTGCGCATCGGAATGCACGGCTCAGATTCCCAGCTTTTTGAGCAAATCTTTCCTATCAGCTCGATTGCTATTTTTTGTTATCATTCTTATGGCCATTTCATATCATTTGAAAACTGTATTCACATTTCGTGTTTTTGTTCCCCAGAAAAAAATTCCGTAGCCTAGAAGTGAGTACCACTGTTTACAGATGAAATATTCTTGGGACATTAAGCATAAAATTCCCATTGAGCCACGTAAGTATGATAAATGCTTGTGTAATTATGTCTCTAATGTTACTACAATTGTTGTATTGATTTTGTATACGTGCTGTATGTGTTTGATATCCATCATGACAGACGACAAGGTGTTCCATTGTCAGAGACAGCTGGGCGATATTTCATGGCGACCGGCGACCAGCGAACTCCTACGGAGCTGCAAGAAGTTTAGTGCCATTCCTTCGATTAAAACTGAAATAACTAGATGTAAAAATTTTGTTAATACTGTTGTATCTGACCTAGTGAGCAGATCATTAAAAAGTTGTTCTCTGTAAAAAAAAATTGCGTCTTGTAGTGACTGAAAACGGTTTTTGGAGAGAACTGATGTCGAGATTCGAAATACTGAGCTCATATGATGAAAACATTATTATTTAGTTTCGAAAGACTTGGAGAGTTAAATTTCAGATGGCGGACGGACAATCTGAAGTTATAAGAGGTTCTCATACTGACATCTTGCATTCTCTGAGCACTATGGGACTTAACATCTATGGTCATCAGTCCATCTTGCAGGAAATACCAATATTCTTAAGAGCGAATTATTACCAGCGCGCAATATATAACAATAGCTCTGACTTTACCGAATTTTGCCACTGTGAGACTTACGTTGTTCGTTACGTGCTTTTGTAGAGTTTCCCGGGCATCAAAGGTTTCGGTGATGAGTTATAGGAATGCTGATTTAACACCATTGACTATATGAAAGAATTTCATACGTCTTATCAAGTAATCACGTAAGTAATTACGAAAACGGTGATCACAGTTTTATTGTTAGTACTTTGATGAGATTTCAATAAAAGGTATTGGAAATACCCTCCAAATTTCCTATATCCTTATAAATATTCGTAGTCAAATAGTATGGAGCAACAATAAAGAGTATTAATAACTATTTACGGAAAAACATTTTCGATTCACAACGTCATCACTAGCTGACTGTGTTACATAAATACAATCATAAAGCAGGTGTCTGCTTCACTTTACGCCTAAAAGGGAGCACTAGCGTGTTATTGATGACTGAACTGGCGCGATGTCCGTAAAGGAAAGTTAATTTACGTGTTGACGAAACCAGAGCTATTAACAGAGGGATTATGACCTATTAACAACTATTACCGTTATTTTTAAAAAAAATATTGCAATTATAATGCACGAGTTGTAACAAGCATTTTACGTCCACTACTTTTTCTTACAGCTTTATGCTTCGCGAAAAAGAAATGCAGCCTAATTTGAAGAAGACATCATTATGAGGTGGGGCAGGATTGCTTCTTTGCACTGAAAGCAAGGATTCTGGTGTTATATGACCACTTGAAGTTGGCAACAACACGGTCTTAAAGTTATGAAATTAAGAAATCACTACGAGTCCTTTTCGCTTGGCAAATAAATCACATGTAAGAATGGACCGGGTAGTGTGTCTGGGTGAGTGTACACGGCACGTATGAATAGCATGTAACAGAAGAACACGCTCGATCATACAATGTAGCCTTTCACGGACGATACTATCTTCACTTAAAACTTCGCCGCTTTACCTCGGAGGACATCTCCCGCAGTCGGGGACGAAACCTCATGGGAGAGATTTATACATCGACCACGGCCTATCAGCCCGGAAGGTTTAAGTGAAGAAGGTCACGCTATTACACACTGGTGCTGAGTGAGTGTTTGAGGAGACCAATCAGCTAAGATCGTCAGTCTCATATTTATCCCCATAACAGAAGCACTGTACCCAATTTCTGTGCGTAGAGATTAAATTCTGTGTGTAAGTGCGAGGAAGTGTACTAAATGTAGTGTCTTACACATGGATGGTATTTTACTGAAGTGGCGCGACATGGTAGGACTTAGGGAGTAACATGATCGTGACCGCTACGCAGGGGCAGTTATCCACGAAGCTGTACTGAATTTCCGGGGAAACCTGTGTTTCTCCAGGACCAAAGCTCTCGAGAGCCGGATGAACTGGAAATCGCGGAAAGTGAGAGCTAGAGCAAAGCAGCCGTGACTGACGCTATCTAGGCGCGGCGGGGCGTCGTCCAATCGCCAGCCTGCCCTACCCTGCAGACGATCAGCCTCCCCCCCTTTCCCCACCTACTCCCCTCCCCCCACATGCCCCGCTACCAACCAGTAATAGCTGCACGCCGTCCGTATCCGTGGGATCCCCGCAGACCAGCTAACGTGATTGTATTCGATCGCCTCGCGGCGGTGCGGTCCTTATCGGCGAGCGAGAGTTCCTCATTTAGGACGCCCGGGCAGATACACAAGTTGCGCCTTACTCACCTCTTTGTTACTCTGCAAATGGGCTGCGAATGATAGCTGACAGCGTAGTAAACCACGCAGCGACGAATTGTACAGGGTGTTTCAAAAATGACCGGTATATTTGAAACGGCAACAAAAACTAAACGAGCAGCGATAGAAATACACCGTTTGTTGCAATATGCTTGGGACAACAGTACATTTTCAGGCAGACAAACTTTCGAAATTACAGTAGTTACAATTTTCAACAACAGATGGCGCTGCGGTCTGGGAAACTCTGTAGTACGATATTTTCCACATATCCACCATGTGTAGCAATAATATGGCGTAGTCTCTGAATGAAATTACCCGAAACCTTTGACAACGTGTCTGGCGGAATGGCTTCACATGCAGATGAGATGTACTGCTTCAGCTGTTCAATTGTTTCTGGATTCTGGCGGTACACCTGGTCTTTCAAGTGTCCCCACAGAAAGAAGTCACAGGGGTTCATGTCTGGCGAATAGGGAGGCCAATCCACGCAGCCTCCTGTATGTTTCGGATAGCCCAAAGCAATCACACGATCATCGAAATATTCATTCAGGAAATTAAAGACGTCGGCCGTGCGATGTGGCCGGGCACCATCTTGCATAAACCACGAGGTGTTCGCAGTGTCGTCTAAGGCAGTTTGTTCCGCCACAAATTCACGAAGAATGTCCAGATAGCGTGATGCAGTAATCGTTTCGGATCTGAAAAATGGGCCAATGATTCCTTTGGAAGAAATGGCGGCCCAGACCAGTACTTTTTGAGGATGGTCTAGCGGTTCTGGCGCTGCAGTCCGGAACCGCGGGACTGCTGCGGTCGCAGGTTCGAATCCTGCCTCGGGCATGGGTGTGTGTGATGTCCTTAGGTTAGTTAGGTTTAAGTAGTTCTAAGTTCTAGGGGACTTATGACCTAAGATGTTGAGTCCCATAGTGCTCAGAGCCATTTTTTTTTTTTTTTTGAGGATGCAGGGACGATGGGACTGCAACATGGGGCTTTTCGGTTCCCCATATACGCCAGTTCTGTTTATTGACGAAGCCGTCCAGGTAAAAATAAGCTTCGTCAGTAAACCAAATGCTGCCCACATGCATATCGCCGTCATCAATCCTGTGCACTATATCTTTAGCGAATGTCTCTCGTGCAGCAATGGTAGCGGCGCTGAGGGGTTGCCGCGTTTGAATTTTGTATGGATAGAGGTGTAAACTCTGGCGCATGAGACGATACGTGGGCGTCATTTGGACCGCAGCTGCAACACGGCGAACGGAAACCCGAGGCCGCTGTTGGATCACCTGCTGCACTAGCTGTGTGTTGCCCTCTGTGGTTGCCGTACGCGGTCGCCCTACCTTTCCAGCACGTTCATCCGTCACGTTCCCAGTCCGTTGAAATTTTTAAAACAGATCCTTTATTGTATCGCTTTTCGGTCCTTTGGTTACATTAAACCGCCGTTGAAAACTTCGTCTTGTTGCAACAACACTGTGTTCTGGACGGTGGAATTCCAACACCAGAAAAATTCTCTGTTCTAAGGAATAAACCATGTTGTCTACAGCACACTTGCACGTTGTGAACAGCACACGCTTACAGCAGAAAGACGACGTACAGAATGGCGCACCCACAGACTGCGTTGTCTTCTATATCTTTCACATCACTTGCAGCGCCATCTGTTGTTGAAAATTGTAACTACTGTAATTTCGAAAGTTTGTCTGCCTGAAAATGTACTGTTGTCCCAAGCATATTGCAATAAACGGTGTATTTCTATCGCTGCTCGTTTAGTTTTTATTGCCGTTTCAAATATACCGGTCATTTTTGAAACACCCTGTACCTGTGCGATGGGGAAAATGGTAGCTGACAAACTCCGTCTGCAATTTTTAAATAGTAACTACTCCGTCTTCTCTTCAAACGATCCTATAATCCAAGAGCTACTATCTGCAAGGACAAAATAAGGCTATCTTTTAATTCATTGAAATTTGAGGGAAAAACGTTACTGATATTAAAGTGATACACTAAATTTACATCTACACTGATAGGAAAGAACGTTATGACCACCGACCTACTATTTACATAAACATGTTTCCCGACGGCAGTAGCATTTTTCAGCAGGATAATGAGCCATGTCAAAAGGCCAGGAGTGTGAGGGAGTGCTTCGAGGAACACAGTCGCCAGTCCAAGTTGATGTGCTGGCCCACAACTCGCCACACATGAACCTGATCGAACAAACCTGGGATTGAATGTGGATTCAGAGCTCATCACCGCACTTCCCGAAAATTGCGGGAATTATGTGACTCGTATGTGGAGATGTGGTCCCAACTCTCTCCAGCGACCTACCAGGGACTCAGTCCTCCCATGCTACGACGCGTGGACGTCGTTTCCCGTTGCAATGATGCATATACCGGCTCCTAGGTGTGTGACCATAATGTTCTGGCTCATTAGTGTATTCTCTGGAAGCCATCACAACGTATGCATGGTAATTTAACGTATCTTCCCCCGCCCTTCACCTCCTCGCTCCCAACATATAATGTTCTGTTCGTGAATGGTGCGGTGGTAGGACGGCCATTGGCAAGCCTGCGCCTGAGCCGGAATTTCTCTGATTATATCGTATGACAACTTGACTAGAAGAAGGGATCGATTGGTAGGACATGTTTTGAGGCATCAAGGGATCACAAATTTAGCATTGGAGGGCAGTGTGGAGGGTAAAAATCGTAGAGGGAGACCAAGAGATGACTACACTAAGCAGATTCAGAAGGATGTAGGTTGCAGTAGATACTGGGAGATGAAGACGCTTGCACAGGATAGAGTAGCATGGAGAGCTGCATCAAACCAGTCTCAGGACTGAAGACCACAACAACAACATCGTATGACAATCGTCAGAAAACAAAAAATGAGCGTTCAGACCGAATACCGCGTAAGTGGGTCAGTTGTAACTGCAAGAGTGACTGCAGTTCCCTGTTACCACAGATGACGCGCAACTGTCTCCACTTATACTGGCGCAACACAATGTTTAAGGGTCGTAGCTGTGCCTTGCCGCCTCAAAGACAACCAGTGAATTTCTGAAATGTTCTCCAATCTGGCGTCGTCGAGAGATGTCGTCGTCCCAGCACAGAAATATGTTGTACACTCCACTGAAAAAAATCTTAATATCATGTCGGACCTCCTTCTCCCGGCTTATTGCAGCAGCTCAGCGTGGAAATATTCAGCCATGCGGCCTCTTTAGCCGTCCGTAACTGCGAAGGTGTCGCAGGCGTAGGATGAAGTGGCTTCCCGATCCATACTGGGTGACCTGGATGTCCAAATCATTCGCTTGAGTTGTGACAATTGTGACCCAGTTACATGGCGTATAAAAATTCCATCGCTGTTTGACAACACGAAGTCCATGAATGGCTGCAGATAGTCACCAAGATACCGAACACAACCCGGACCCAGTCCATTCTGTGTAAACACAGCCCACACCATTATGGAGCCACAACCATCTTGTACAGTACCTGGTTGAAAGCTTGCGTCCATGGCTTCGGGGGATCAGCGTCACACTCGAACCGTACTGTCAGCTTTTTCAACTGAAATCGGGACTCATCCGACAAGGCCACGTTTTTCCAGTCGTCTAGGGTCAACCGGTGTGGTCAGTCTCCAGGAGAAGCGCTGCTGGCGATGTCACGTCGTTAACAAATGCAGTCATCGTCGATCATCTGCTGCCATACCCTTTTAACGCCCAGTTTCGTAGCACTGTCCTGTCATAAACGTCCGTCGTACGTCCCACATTGATTTCTGCGACTACTTCACGCAGTGTTTCTTGTCTGTTAGCCATGACGACTCAGCTGAAACGCGGCTGCTCTCGGTCGTTAAGTGAAGGCCCTCGGCTGCTGCGTTGTCCGTTGTGAGAGGAAATGCCTGAAGTTTGAAATTTTCTGCAATCTTGAAACTGTGGATATCGGAATGTTGAATTCCTCATTATCGCCGAAATGAAATATCCCACGCATCTACGAGGGCAGTTCAATAAGTAATGCAACACATTTTTTTTCTCGGCCAATTTTGGTTGAAAAAACCGGAAATTTCTTGGGGAATATTTTCAAACATTCCCGCTTCGTCTCGTATAGTTTCATTGACTGCCGACAGGTGGCAGCGCTGTACGGAGCTGTTAAAATGGCGTCTGTAACGGATGTACGTTGCAAACAACGGGCAGTGATCGAGTTTCTTTTGGCGGAAAATCAGGGCATCTCAGATATTCATAGGCGCTTGCTGAATGTCTACGGTGATCTGGCACTGGACAAAAGCACGGTGAGTCGTTGGCAAAGCGTGTGTCATCATCGCCGCAAGGTCAAGCAAGACTGTCTGATCTCCCGCGTGCGGGCCGGCCGTGCACAGCTGTGACTCCTGCAATGGCGGAGCGTGCGAACACACTCGTTCGAGATGATCGACGGATCACCATCAAACAACTCAGTGCTCAACTTGACATCTCAGTTGGTAGTGCTGTCACAATTGTTCACCAGTTGGGATATTCAAAGGTTTGTTCCCGCTGGGTCCCTCGTTGTCTAACCGAACACCATAAAGAGGAAAGGAGAACCATCTGTGCGGAATTGCTTGCTCGTCATGTGGCTGAGGGTGACAATTTCTTGTCAAAGATTGTTACAGGCGATGAAACATGGGTTCATCACTTCGAACCTGAAACAAAACGGCAATCAATGGAGTGGCGCCACACCCACTCCCCTACCAAGAAAAAGTTTAAAGCCATACCCTCAGCCGGTAAAGTCATGGTTACAGTCTTCTGGGGCGCTGAAGCGGTTATTCTGTTCGATGTCCTTCCCCATGGTCAAACGATCAACTCTGAAGTGCATTGTGCTACTCTTCAGAAATTGAAGAAACGACTTCAGCGTGTTCGTAGGCACAAAAATCTGAACGAACTTCTCCTTCTTCATGGCAACGCAAGACCACACACAAGTCTTCGGACCCGAGAGGAGCTCACAAAACTTCAGTGGACTGTTCTTCCTCACGCACCCTACAGCCCCGATCTCGCACCGTCGGATTTCCATATGTTTGGCCCAATGAAGGACGCAATCCGTGGGAGGCACTACGCGGATGATGAAGAAGTTATTGATGCAGTACGACGTTGGCTCCGACATCGACCAGTGGAATGGTACCGTGCAGGCATACAGGCCCTCATTTCAAGGTGGCGTAAGGCCGTAGCATTGAATGGAGATTACGTTGAAAAATAGTGTTGTGTAGCTAAAAGATTGGGGAATAACCTGGTGTATTTCAATGCTGAATAAAACAACCCCTGTTTCAGAAAAAAAATGTGTTGCATTACTTATTGAACTGCCCTCGTATCTCCAACTACCATTCCGCGTTCAAAGTCTGTTAATTCCGTCGTGCGGAAATAATCACGTCAGAAACCTTTTCTCATGAATCACTTGAGTACAAATGACAGACACACCAATGCACTGCCCTTTTATACCTTGTATACGTGATACATTGCTATCCTGAGTGCAAGTGAAGACGAATTACATGGTCTGATAAATGGAACGAAAAGTCTAATGAGTACAGAACATCTGTTGAGAGTACATCGATGAAAAACGAAAGTAATGAAAAGTAGCAGAAATGAGAACAGCGAGAAACTTAATATCAGCAATGATGGTCAGGAAATAGATGAAGTTAAGGAATTTTACTACCTAGGTAGCAAAACAACCAAAGACGGAAAGAACAAGGAGAACGTCGAAAGTACTGGCAAAAAGGGCATTCCTGGCCAAGAGAAGCCTGCTAGTATTAAATATAGGATTCAATTTGAGGAAGAAATTTCTGAGAATTTACGTTTGGAGCACAGCATTGCATGGTGACCAAACGTGGACTGTGGGAAAACCGGAACAGAAGAGAATCGAAGCATTTGAGATGTGGTGCTACAGATGAACGTTGAAAATTGGGTCGACTGATAAGGTATGGAATGAGGAGGTTTTACGCAGTATCGCAGAGGAACGAAATATGTGGAAAATACTGATATCTGTTAAGACATCAGGGAATGATTTCCACGGTACTAGAGGGAACCGTACAGGGCAAAAAGAGGAAGACAGGGATTGAGGACGTAGGTTGCAAGTGGTACTCTGAGATGAAGACATTGGCCCAGTAGATGAATTCGTGGCGGGTTACATCAAACCAGTCAGAAGACTGATGACTCAAAAAAGATACTAATGCCATCAGTATATCTGCACATCGTTAACCCATGATCCATGATTACTGGCACCTCAGTGTATAAATCATGAGTTAGAATTTTTTCTGTGAGGTTTTATTGCAACTACCAAGAAACAGACGAAGCAAGGACGTAGCCAGAGGGGGGTCCGACTGCTAATGAGGACCGCAACAGGGCAGATTTTTTTTATTTGTACTGGAAACAAATTTATTTATGTTGTAAAGTCTATGTACAGTGCATAATTTGTATTCGGGAGACATTTGTACAAACAGTAACTGGTCTACAAAATTAAGCAACAAAAGCTTTTCTTAACAAAAGTATTACTTACACTCTCAACGGCATGTAAGAATAACAAATGCATAATTAAGTATATTGTATTTGGAAATATAATACCTTTACTCTATTGCCAAAAGAACTATAACTTTAATATAATGTATTGCCTCATTGCGATCAAAACAAAGCTCAGTCTTTTAACATAAATCTCACTATCACCTCCCCAAATCCAGGAAGCGGCGTGCTAACAGGCGCGGTTATCCATGGTGATTGGTTAAAATTGCAGTCGTTTTAGAAAAGGTCAATATAATTTATGCCATTTCATTGGTAAAGGCAGCCTCAGGATTTTTGCCTGTATGTTTGCATATTTTGACGTTATGGGAAGTAAATTAATACATCTGAATATTTCGATTTTTTTATAGTAATGGTTACATGGTATCGAAACCAGGTAAGTGCTATAAAATTTGTGCAACTGGTTGGCTAAGCAACAGGTAGGCTGTTTTTATCCTTCATTTATAAATAGGGTGTTTCCATAAGAGCGACCAAAAATGTAACAGGACATAGAGAACGCTCCACTAAACAATTTGAGGAAGGGAAGCTGGGGTAGGAGAAACCAGCTTTATGAGATATGGGAAGTAAACTTGACGACTGCTTTCTCTAACATAACTATTTTCCAGCATATTTACTGCTAACATCCGTCCAAGTTTACACATACTGTACTGTTTATTTACATGTACATTCTTTATTTCCAGCAAGGAAACCACGATGATGAGCCTGATTAACAGGAAGTCATCAGACCGGTTTTGTTTACTTTACTTGTCCATAAGGTTACTCTGTTGTACCGTATTTACAATTTCACATGACAGTATAACACTATTTGTTTATGGTTCTTTTTTTTATAAATTTTTGCTTTAAAATGTTCGCATGTTGGTACTACATTTTCTGTATATGTAAAGTAAAGTGTTCTATGCTGGAGATCGAAGTTCTTTTTATGGTATGGGAGTAATGTATATGAAATACTATGTAAAATGTTTATTATGTTGAATAATATTCTCATGACATTTGTATTTAAAAACATTTTTGTGTATAAACTATTCATGCCGGATGGTGTGGCCGAGTGGTTCTAGGCGCTTCAGTGTGGAACCGCGCGACCGCTCAGGTCGCAGGTTCGAATCCCGCCTCGGGCTTGGATGTGTGTGATGTCCTTAGGTTTGTTAGGTTTAAGTAGCTCTAAGACTAGGGGACTGATGACCTCAGATGTTAAGTCCTGTAGTGCTCAGAGACATTTGAACCATTTTGAACCATAAACTATTCATGTTGCTGCAAATTTGACAACTGTAAGAAATAGTCACGCTTAGGAACAAGGTCGTGCGGTAGCGTTCTCGCTTCCCGCGCCCGGGTTCCTGGATTCGATTCCCAGCCTCTGCCTCGTGATGACTGGGTGTTGTGCGATGTCCTTAGGTTAGTTAGGTTTAAGTAGTTCTAAGTTCTAGGGGACTGATGACCATAGATGTTAAGTCCCATAGTGCTCAGAGCCATTTGAACCATTTTTTGTTACACGTCGTGGTTGACGTTTCACATGTGGCTGAACACTTCCTGTTTCCTTAAATAACCTAACTATCCGGCGAATGGTCCGGACACTTGGATAATGTCGTCGAGGATACCGAGTCGCGTACATAGCACACGCCCGTTGGGTATTTTGATCACAATAGCCGTACATCAACACTATGTCGACCTTTTCAGCAATTGGTAAACGGTTCATTTTAACACGGGTAATGTATCACGAAGCAAATACAGTCCGCACTGGCGGAATGTTACGTGATACCACGTACTTTTACGTTTGTGACTATTACAGCGCCATATACACAAAGCGAAAAACGTGGTCCAACTAAAACATTCATATTTCTTTACGTACTACACAAACATGTAACAAAAATGGGGGTTCCTATTTTTAAAAAAAGCGCAGTTGATATCCGTTTGACCTATGGCAGCGCCATCTAGCGGGCCAACCATAGTGGCATCTGGTTTCCCCCTTCAATCTAGACGAGTTTCGTTCTTTGTAGTTTTTTTCGTTTGGTGCTTATTTCGTGAGATATTTGGTGCGGTCACTGTCAATGGACCACCCTGTATATGGCAACGTAGAGGCAGGAATCTCTGGGATCTAGGTAACAACATACCAAATTACAATAATAGTTGTGGGCTCACAACAGAACGTGCTTCGAAACAACGACAGACTCGTTCATTAACTTAGGGCTATTCAGAGACTTACAGTACAGTACAATGGAGCAGATTTCCTCAAAATCGTACTGACTACTGACTAGGTATTTCGAACTCACTGCCATGCACCTTGTGTATGGGGAAGTACGTTGCAATACTTTTGTTGCTAAAAGGCTTTACAGGGGACGATTTCCTAACGAATGCGGGAGACTGATTCATTGGAAAGAAAAAACAAAAGACTTGACAACATGAGGACCACTCGCACACCCGATTTTGAGGAGGAGGTACTGGAATGTGTTGCAGCGGAACTCACTACAAGTACTCGTCGTGTTGCACGTGAAACGGGTGCTGTACACGCTAGCGTGTGACGAGTACCCCGCGAACGACAATCACCCCCATATACTGACAACGAGGCCATGCGATGCTTGTAACCGACTTTGCACCAAGGGTCGCACTGTGTCAGTGGTTGCTCCAGCAACAGGTTGAACGACCAGATTTCCTCAAAATCATGCTGTTCACTGACTAGGCCTCATTTGATCGTGATGGTATTTCGAACAGCGGGAATAGCTGTGTGTGGGATGAGGAAAACCCTAACGCTGTAGTAGAGTCACACCATCAAGGACGTTTTGCTGTGAATATCTGGGTCGGCATTACAGACGACTATCTCATTGGGCCATATCTTCTACCTGGCCTTCTGAATGCCCACCTGTGCTTGAGGTTCGTGCAAAGACTTCCACCTGAGTCGTTGGAGAGCGTACCCTTGGCTGTTCATGAGAGGATGTGGGTACAACATGACAGTGCATCGCCTCACTTCAGTGAGGATGTCCGCAACCATCTCAAGGCTATATTTCCTTGTCGCTGGACTGGAGGAGGAATTCCTATTCCATGCACGTGGCCTGTGAGGTCACCTCACGTGAATTCCTTGATTATTTTCTACGAGGATATCTAAAGTCACTTGTGTATGAGACACAGTGCATGCTGAGTTTGAATTAATGCCAGAATTTTAGCTGTCTGTGACGTGGTTCGAAACAGTCCAGGGATATTTGTCAGGATGCGTCAGAATCTTGTTGTGTGTGAAATCTTATGGGACTTCACTGCCAAGGTCATCAGTCCCTAAGCTTACACACTACTTAACCTATATTATCCTAAGGACAAACACACACACCCATGCCCGAGGGAGGACTCGAACCTCCGCCGGGACCAGCCGCACAGTCCATGACTGCAGCGCCTGAGACCGCTCGGCTAATCCCGCGCGGCGGAATCTTGTTCGCCGATGTCATGCTCGTACTGAGGTTGATGGCCGTTAGTTTCAGAACATTTTGTAAGATGCAGTACAAATGGTCCGTTCATTGTGTCATTGATGATATTGGCAGGTAAGTGTAACTAATGTAAATAAAAAAGTACACAGTAATGTGACTTTTTTGTGTGTGTATGTGTGTGTGTGTGTGTGTGTGTGTGTGTGTGAGAGAGAGAGAGAGAGAGAGAGAGAGAGAGAGAGAGAGAGAGAGAGAAAGAGAGAGATCGAGAGCGCGCTACAGTTATCACAAAGTTTCGCACTTTCAAGATCGAAGGCGGACTGGCGGACTCTTAGTTACGAACCGTGCATGACGTAATGCAAAATAGTCTGTCGTGGAGCTAATCGTATAAATGTGAGATAATATGTTTTATAGGAGAAGAAGAACAAACATTGAGAGGCTGAATTTGCCCAGGTGGTGTGAACTGCAATGTCACACTCGTTTCAGGACGCGTAGTTTCCTCTAAACGGGTATGAGTTTTGTACGTGGACCAGGAATCAAGCAAAAGTTATTTTGACCAGCTATTGGCCAAACGCAGTGCTCATACCACAGTTGTAGCTCTCTTACGCCCATTTTCCTCACTTGGTTGCTGTGAGGTAAATATTCCTGACTGTCCTTGAAAGATCACGTACACGAGAAAGGATCTTAGGGCGCGTTGCACCTCCAACTTGTCGGCCGGCCGGTGTGGCCGTGTGGTTAAAGGCGCTTCAGTCTGGAACCGCGTGACCGCTACGGTCGCAGGTTCGAATCCTGCCTCGGGCATGGATGTGTGTGATGTCCTTAGGTTAGTTAGGTTTAATTAGTTCTAAGTTCTAGGCGACTGATGACCTCAGAAGTTAAGTCGCATAGTGCTCAGAACCATTTGAACCATCCAACTTGTCGCTGCACAATAAATAACTTTTCAGCCAATTTACCATCCAGATTAACAGTCCGCATAATTTTATACAAATGCGTTAAGGCATTGATGTTAGTTGCCCTTGATACACGTCTCTTGCTACCTCTCATTTCATATTCACTTCCTCTTTGAAGCCTGATTTGTCGCAGTTGAAAACAAATTCCTTACTGAGCGATGGAATAAGTTTGTTTACCTCACCCACAGTTTCCTTGACTATTTCACAGTTTGCTGTGCGTCGTCAAGTTGAAACTTTGTGTGAAATTTCGGTAGCTTACGTATTCCAATTCCGCAGGACTCTTTGAAGTCTGCAACCATCCACTGCTTCTCTTGATATCACTGTAATTTGTGACGCGCGCAATTTGATGTGCATAACGCAGTAGATCACTATCATGCACATCCTGTAAATTGAATCGAGGATCCTTGAAACGCGCAAACACCAGTTTTTGTAACAAGTGCGCTTTGTACTCCCTTAAACATCGCCGCGCGGGATAGCCGCACGGTCTCGGGCGCCTTGTCACGGTCCGTGCGGCAACCCCCGTCGGAGGTTCGAGTCCTCCCTCGGGCATGGGTGTATGTGTTGTCCTTAGCGTAAGTTAGTTTAAGTTAGATTAAGTAGTGTGTAAGCTTACGGACCGACGACCTCAGCAGTTTAATCCCATAGGACTTACCACAAATATCCAGTTTTTCCTTAAATATCCGTAGTTTTTTTTGTGTGCTACGCGGTGATATCGTTGTGGATTTATTCGAAATCTGTTCACAATTTTTTTACTATGCTGAGGATGATCTTCCATGTACGCACTTATGTTTAGGATCTGCTCATTGGACAACGATTGTCCTTCACTGTGTTTCACTGGAGACGGGGCTGCCTGCCCGACAAGTATGATGAACTCGACACCCGTTTCCATATACACTCCTGGAAATGGAAAAAAGAACACATTGACACCGGTGTGTCAGACCCACCATACTTGCTCCGGACACTGCGAGAGGGCTGTACAAGCAATGATCACACGCACGGCACAGCGGACACACCAGGAACCGCGGTGTTGGCCGTCGAATGGCGCCAGCTGCGCAGCATTTGTGCACCGCCGCCGTCAGTGTCAGCCAGTTTGCCGTGGCATACGGAGCTCCATCGCAGTCTTTAACACTGGTAGCATGCCGCGACAGCGTAGACGTGAACCGTATGTGCAGTTGACGGACTTTGAGCGAGGGCGTATAGTGGGCATGCGGGAGGCCGGGTGGACGTACCGCCGAATTGCTCAACACGTGGGGCGTGAGGTCTCCACAGTACATCGATGTTGTCGCCAGTGGTCGGCGGAAGGTGCACGTGCCCGTCGACCTGGGACCGGACCGCGGCGACGCACGGATGCACGCCCAGACCGTAGGATCCTACGCAGTGCCGTAGGGGACCGCACCGCCACTTCCCAGCAAATTAGGGACACTGTTGCTCCTGGGGTATCGGCGAGGACCATTCGCAACCGTCTCCATGAAGCTGGGCTACGGTCCCGCACACCGTTAGGCCGTCTTCCGCTCACGCCCCAACATCGTGCAGCCCGCCTCCAGTGGTGTCGCGACAGGCGTGAATGGAGGGACGAATGGAGACGTGTCGTCTTCAGCGATGAGAGTCGCTTCTGCCTTGGTGCCAATGACGGTCGTATGCGTGTTTGGCGCCGTGCAGGTGAGCGCCACAATCAGGACTGCATACGAGCAAGGCACACAGGGCCAACACCCGGCATCATGGTGTGGGGAGCGATCTCCTACACTGGCCGTACACCACTGGTGATCGTCGAGGGGACACTGAATAGTGCACGGTACATCCAAACCGTCTTCGAACCCATCGTTCTACCATTCCTAGACCGGCAAGGGAACTTGCTGTTCCAACAGGACAATGCACGTCCGCATGTATCCCGTGCCACCCAACGTGCTCTAGAAGGTGTAAGTCAACTACCCTGGCCAGCAAGATCTCCGGATCTGTCCCCCATTGAGCATGTTTGGGACTGGATGAAGCGTCGTCTCACGCGGTCTGCACGTCGAGCACGAACGCTGGTCCAACTGAGGCGCCAGGTGGAAATGGCATGGCAAGCCGTTCCACAGGACTACATCCAGCATCTCTACGATCGTCTCCATGGGAGAATAGCAGCCTGCATTGCTGCGAAAGGTGGATATACACTGTACTAGTGCCGACATTGTGCATGCTCTGTTGCCTGTGTCTATGTGCCTGTGGTTCTGTCAGTGTGATCATGTGATGTATCTAACCCCAGGAATGTGTCAATAAAGTTTCCCCTTCCTGGGACAATGAATTCACGGTGTTTTTATTTCAATTTCCAGGAGTGTATATTTCGCTTGTTAAGCACATATCGTCATCATTGTACTCCTCACGTGCAGTGTTTGCACAATCAAACGTATACGGCACCAAACACATTCCAGTGATTCATCTTGCAGAAACGCATATATTTCTTCTGACACTTCTTTCTCACTCTGCGAAATTCCATAGGTTCCTATCAGGCGGAATATCAACTTCGGCAACTGTTATTGTAGACATACCGCAATGATTGCTTTGTTTATCGTTACCATTGATCTGCTTTGTGTCAACACCCCTTGCACTGTAGCACTGTTGTGAATTACTCGTCGAGTAAGAAGTTCAACTATGCTCGGTAACGTGAAGCTGTACTCCGCACCGGATACCCCAGTCCCTTCGCCTGTTCCTATTAGCAGACAGTAGTGTGATTGTATGGTAGACAATATGTGAGGCGTCCAATTCCGTAAACATTATTCTCCTTTTGCGACTTCACAATCAAGGGGTTCACTGTGACTGGTGCTAGTGTCAGTGACTCATCTTTCACGAAGCCGGCCACGGTGGTCGTGCGGTTCTAGGCGCTGCAGTCCGGAACCGCGGGACTGCTACGGTCGCGGGTTCGAATCCTGCCTCGGGCATGGATGTGTGTGATGTGCTTAGGTTAGTTAGGTTTAAGTAATTCTAAGTTCTCGGGGACTGATGACCTAAGATGTTAAGTCCCATAGTGCTCAGAGCCATTTGAACCATCTGTCACGATCATCAGCGATCAGTTGACGCTCAAGCGGCCTTTCTGTTTTTTTTTTTTTTTCCGATTGTAGCTGGGCCGTGTTTAGTGGTGACCAGTGATTACAAAACTCATTCTGGGGTACAACCACACCTCACCGACTCACCGACGAATGCTTGCTCCCGCTCTAGCCATTTTAACGGGGTCGCATTGTGGACCAAAATGAAGCTGGATAGACGCATCGACAGATTGCTGCACATGCTGGGTACAGTCTATCACTGCTTTCACCAGTGGTGTGTGGAACATCTCCCATCTCCACACCTTTAGACCAGCTTCTGGACGTCCGCACAGAACAGATGTACGTCAAGATTGACACATTGTTCGAGTTTCTGTGTCCGACCGAACGTTAGTGAAGAAATTCGCATACAGGTTACACCTGCTGTGTCACGGAGGACCATTGGGAACCCTCTGCTTGCAGCACGACTAACAACACATGTGCCTCTGGCCAGGCTGCCACTGAAATCACGACACCGCCACTCTTGTATCGTGAAAAGAGTCCACTGTAGGGTGAATGGCGCTCTGTCGTCTTCAGTGATGACAGTAGCTTCTGTCTGTATGCGAGTGATGGACGTATGGGGGGGGGGGAGGGGGGGATGGACGGCATCAGTTACAGCTCGGGGTCAAAGCTGATCTTTCTCCACGGTGTCGTAACCCGGGCCTGCTACATTGCACAGGCTGTTGTCATTATGTGCTTCTACTATTTTTTCGAGAGGAAGTTGGTATGATTTTTCAGCAGCACAACGCACGCTCACACGCGGCTGCTGCTGCGTAACGTACTGTGAGTGGTATACAGCAACTATCCAGGCCAGAAAGAGCATCGGGTCTCTCGCCAATTGAACACGTATGGGACATAGCGAAGTGGGAACGTACGCAGCCTCTAGGGCCTGCAAGAAACATTGGCGAATTCCTACAAAGGGTGCAAGGTGATTGCGAGAGTCAATTTGCAGGAAGTGTTTCAACACCTTTATGATCGTTTGCATGCGAGATATATAGGAGAGAGTGGAGGAATTTGGCGCAGCTGGTAAACTGACGCACGTCAATGTGCCCTTAACTGCGACAGCTAGTCTTATGTAATCGTTGCTGCCATCTGCCGGCCGGAGTGACCGAGCGGTTCTAGGCGCTTCAGTCTGGAACGGCGTGACCGCTACGCTCGCAGGTTCGAATCCTGCCTTAGGTTAATTAGGTTTAAGTAGTTCTAAGTTCTAGGGGCTGATGACCTCAGATGTTAAGTCCCATAGTGCTCAGAGCCATTTTGCTGCCATCTGGTGCTTACTAATACAAATAAGCTTAGAGAACGCGGGAACCGTTGCTTGCCAGTTTTCGGCGCAAGAAGCAAGACTGTGTTCTGTCTTTGTTTCTTCTAATATTTGATCTCTAGTATCTAAGAGGTAGGATATTTCCTATTATGTTAAATATAATTTTTTTATTGTTATGCCTATCTCTACCCATTAACGCTCACGATTATACAAGTATTATTTGTCTGAAGTAAAGCGATAGTGTATAGGCACTGTTCACAGAGGAATATTGAAATCAGGTCTCCAGCTACCTAAACCAAGAGACTGGGAGACTGGACGACTCCAGTAGCCGACCACATTCACACAGGCACGACACAAGACTACCGTACTGCCAAGTCACCTGCTGTGTGAACAGAAAATCAAATCAGCTTCATTGGCTGTGGGCAAAGGACTTATGTACAGCGCTTTTTTGTTTACTGTGGCCCCAGAAGAACAATGTCAAGTGACTTTAGTAGTTACGATCATATTACAATACAGTATTATTATTACTAACGCTATAGGAGAAAAGTGAGGAATTTGTGGATTCATCCTTACATTGTGAATAATATAAATTGTAGGTTAAAAGTTGCTGCAAAAGAACTGCAAGAATCAGATTCGAAACTCCTCATGTTCTACAGGATGAGAAACGAGGCTTACCTAGAACTAACACTTCTTGCATTCATTATACTGACGCAAACATGTGGGAATGTGTGAGCCGCGATGAGCGGCTTTCAATAACAATGAGGTAAGTCTCAAATCACATTGTATCAATATTTTGTATTTTTATTTTTCCACATGTATTTACACAAAAACGAACAATGTAGGTGTATATTCATATTAAAGAATACAAAATAAGAGTGTAAAGATCGATGTAGAGATTATGTACAAACGGAACGATACTCAAAAATCATTTAGCTGGAGGTTGTGCAACAACACATTGCGGGGTGGTGTCGGTGGAAGCGAAAACGTCACACTCAAGTTCGTGCACTATCAGTGCTCCTCCTCTAGTGACATGTGGCTTCCATATCTCTCACTCTGAGTAGGATATGTGAATGCCTTCGTAGAGACCTGTCCACCGTGTACTTTGTGTTGGTGTCAGTACCTTATGTCGTCAATTACTTGCAGGACTCTACGCCTGAATGACATCATCTGTGCGTCCGCCATTGGTTCGATTTCTGGCAGTAAATTGAGAAGAAATGTTCTTTTGTCTTGGGAATCGCTGGCTGTACTAGCAAGTTTCCTTTATTGGCATCAAAATATTCCTTGAAGTATTTATCAGCACTTATGACGGACTGTTGCTTTTGTTTAAGGAATCGTGGGCTGTCTGATTCATGGGTCTGGAGCACGTCTTGCTGCAGCAGCGAAGTGCCTGAAGAAGGTGGTGGTGGTGGTGGTGGTGGTGGTGGTGGTGGTGGGGTGATGGTGGCGGCGATGTTATGGACATGGAGATATTTTTTGCCTCCTCTGCCAGATATTCGTTTTGAGACACTTCATACAACGGTTGTGACTCTGTAGGTGTAATTTCTGCTTCCTCCGACAAGACAGTAGTCGTTTTGAAAAACAGAAGCATGAACTTCATCGCCTCTGACAAATAATACCGTTTCTTATTTCAAGGAGAATCACTAGGCTGTGGCTTCAGATAACGTACAACTACAGATCATAAATTTCGCCACTTCTCCTTGGACTCGTTCGCTGAAACAAAAAAAAGTAAATAACATAACAAATAATAAACAATGTAAAATATGGCAATACACACGTAGGTTGTCAAATACAAGCATACACATACTTACCTATGGTATAGATGTTAGTGAACTACAACTGTATTACGCCCTGCAGGAATTTGGTAGCGGGAGGTACTTTTGCATCGCTGTCGTTGTACTTCACTAGAGGGCACAGCACAGTTATATACATCATCCGTGAAACTACCAGAATCATTTGGGAGGTGTTGAATCAAACCTACATGTCTACGCTACACGAAGGGCAGAGTAAAATGTTAGCTTGACGTTTTTATTCGCAATGATATTTGCCTAACTGCTTGAGTGCTTTGAAGGGGAAGCATATCCGCATTCAAAAATTATCCGAGCGACTGTGATACTCTGCAACCAAGAGACACAGCATGCGTATTTAGATGGGGTCATTCAGATGGAGATACTTCAGTAGTGGCGTCCCAGAGCATCCGTGATTTTGATACTACACGCCACCACATGCTAGTAGTGGATTGTACAGTGTGCGAATAAATGTTTAATTTGAAGAGGTGGAGAAATATCCGGAACTACACAATTACGATTTAAAGGATATTCAAGGAAGGAAGTGACAGAGAGGGCATGACGAAGTAACCATGGAGGCTAATCTATCAGGTAAGTTCATTATCAGTAATTAAAATTTTAACACGAAATACTGTAAATACGGCAAAGTGACAATAGTTCTTTAAGATCCATTTGATTGAAAAACACTAATCAAAGACCTGTAAGCACCCACTACACAGTACACGTAATTAACCAGTTACATAAAATACAATTTAATTTCTTTACAGTTTTCGGGCACTTAGTGCCCTTCTTCATTATTTGCGAGTGTCATCTTGCTGTATGTACTTTATTGTTGACACTCGCAGGTATGACATTCTGAAGAAGGGCAAATACCACCCGAAACTGGTAAAGGAAATTAAATTTATTTTATGCAGCTGGTTGCTTATTATTTTATTGTATACAACACAAGTTGCTGCGATGGATAAAATATTTTACGTATTATACGTAAATAATAACGTACAGAAATTCCTTTGTAAGTTTTACTGAAATACACATTACAAAAAAAATTGTAAAGAAAGACAATTATAGTAGATGCTGATTATCGTTGATGCAGTACTTCTACGAGGTGTCAGGAAGTAGTTGGCTAAATAATTCCTTGTTTCATAAGCAGTAGAATGATTAGCATTCTTGCATGCACTTGAAAGGACTGTGAAATTGTATCCTGATTTAAAATCATTTTTTCTGTTGTGTCTAGACAAGACAGCCTAGACACAATGAGAGGAAGTCGAAAGGCACGCGCTTAAACCCACGCAGGCTGGCGTGAGGTCTGAAACAGGATACGTAATGAATGCTATAAAGAAAAGTACGTAGCTTCTGGAATACTTAACTTTAATCCACATTTGTAGAACATCGCTCTTGATGATACATTAATAGAATCTCAATATCTATACTGGTAATGGCGCCTTGCTAGGTCGTAGCAAATGTAGCTGAAGGCTATGCTACTATCGTCTCGGCAAATGAGAGCGTAATTCTCAGTGAACCATGGCTAGCAACGTCGGCTGTACAACTGGGGCGAGTGCTAGGAAGTCTCTCTAGACCTGCCGTGTGGCGGCGCTCAGTCTGCCATCACTGACAGTGGCGACACGCGGGTCCGTCGTATACTAGCGGACCGCGGCCGATTTAAAAGCTACCACCTAGCAAGTGTGGTATCTGGCGGTGACACCACATTTTCTGTCAGAATCATGGTGTCCTGCTGCTTTGCATTCATTTTTCAGTAACAAGGAATCAGATTTATGGCTATGGTTTGTGCACAGTCAGCTAAATACCTGTCAAACAATCATTCTAGAAATTCAAAGGCAGAATATTTGGATTGCAGAAGCATTAGGTTGAAAAGTATTATCAGCTCCAGAATGAGATTTTCACTCTGCAGCGGAGTGTGCGCTGATGTGAAACTTCCTGGCAGATTAAAAGTGTGTGCCGGACCGAGACTCTGATTCTCCCCTGAATTAATTCCTTTCACAACGCAATCTGACTTTGTCTGCTTGACTCCACAGTGAGGTCCAAATCTGTTCAAATGGAATCAACTACGATCAAGTACAACACAAAATATGGTTCACCTGAGAATAAGGAGCTGTGACTATCATTTAACACCCTTAAGACCAGTGCAGTAGTATTTTACTGTTTGACCTTGATTCAGGTAGCAGCACAAAACGGCGAACTGTGGGCAAGGAGCAGTGCGCTGCTGCAGCTATAATGTACTGACGCGTCCACAAAAATTTTCAAACTATGCGGTCTGGCGTTCTGATTATTAGAATGCGGGAAACTTCCCTATCAGAGACATCAAATTCCAGCAGGTTTCAGGGTGAGATGTACTTGTTCTCTGGTCGAGCAAAACCAATTCGACTCACAGGCACGACAGTACAAGTTGGAACTGTCAAATGTCGGACGGGTGATTCAGGACGAATAAGTTCACTCTCGTGACGTGTAATATGTCCAAGAGATTGCACTGTCCAAAAAGTTGTAATCTGCCACTGGCTCTTAGTAGGCCACAAAGATACAGATCACAAGTCTCCCCCATTAGGAAAAGATATGAATTTCTCCTCTAAGTGAGAATCAGAAAGCGAAGAAGGGCAAGAATCACAACCACTTTCCATGAAGCCTCTGTACGGTGGTCGAATTAGCAAAACCGAAACTGCGCCACACGGCATAAACCAATGGAACTATACTCATTAAATCTCCCCTCTTGACTGTTCTGTTGGCCTGGTAGCCATTCCAGACACAGCACCGGGACTTCCACGCTGGGGGAGCAAGCTTCTGCTTTGCATACTCTGAGAGGAGCCAGTCAGTGACTCCAAATCTCTATTGGCTGAAAAAAGGAGCTATGAATATCATTTAACACCCTTAAGGCCAGTGCAGCAGTATTTTACCCTTTGACCTTGATTCAGGTGGCAACGGAAAAAGGCGCACTGTGGGCAAGGAGCAGTGCACTGCTACAGATGTAATGCTGTCGTTCTCATGGTAAGAATGGCCATGTTTTGGTAAAAAAAAAAATCATCTACCTAGACAGGGCCACAGTCCCACATTTACAGATAGACCTAATCTTTCCGGATCGATCATTTTCCATTTCTGAAACAAGGTTGTTATGCTTCTCAGCCAGTCGAGCCCATGAAATAAAAGTACTAAGCGACTTCCTGGCATCAGGGGGCAGGGCGGGGGGTTACAGTCTTGCCTCCACTAAACATGTACACCAGCTGCTCTGTCCATATTGTTGCAGTTTCTAACTAGAGAATACACAGGATTTTATGACCTTCCTCTCGTTAGCAGAGAAGTTCGGTTTAGAGCAGTCATCCTTAAATGGCTTTCTCCACCCACTTTCCACCATCTGGCTGCCTTCGTGACGGACTGCTGCGTGGCCCAGGTAAAATGTTTTGTGAAACTGCACCCTACTGTCCGGCCCTAAGTGAAAAGAAGTCCCTCTGCAGGTTCGATCAACTGAGCGCTGCTTCCCGGAATCATTCGCACGACCAGGTTCCTGCACTCAGCATTTTTGGCCCCCCATTCATCTGTCTCCCTCTTCTCCCTCACTACCATTATCGTCCCTCAGGTAAAAGTTCTCTACAGGTTACACACGCAGTTATAAGAGCATTCTGCCCACAATTTCCCCTATGTAAAAGGCCATGACTCGCACACACCAAATGTAGTTCTGGGAAATACCGAGGTCATGATCTAAAATATGAACATTAATCTGACTGACTGTATTATTAAAGTGAGAGTCTTGTGCCACCTCTCAGAGCCTTCAAGTTAAAACCATGTTACTGTAATTGTATGAGTATGACAGACCAGCTCAGGATGGATTTTATTCATTTGTAAATATGTTTTACAGAGTATCATGTAACTACCCAGTTTCATGGAGTCAGAAATTTCCACATGACACTGACTTCTGTAGGTCTACTTTGAAATCAAAACCAAAATGGTTAAAAGTGGAAGCAAATATTTCAACAATACAGGACATAGATAATGCAATCCTTGACAGTTAATTCTTGTTTGATGAATTTTGTATGGCTAAAACAATTACAGTAGAAAAATTATGTGAATGGAATGCTAACACTGTAGCAGTACAGGATAGGTGAGTAGAAATTTTCCAAGTATTCAAGGAGAAAAACATTGCAATAATAATCCCCCCTAAGGGTATGGATTTTTTTTTTAGTTTTCCAGGCTCAAATGCACCCATAGAACTTTTTTTCCAGAAATGAATAAGTACTGGTCTTTGAAAAGAGCAATATTTTGGAATTTACGATTGCAAATTCTTTAATGCTACAATGTAATTTAACTTTCCCATGCACGAAGATATATGGCAAATTTTAGAGTCTCAGAAAGATTTGGCTGATCCCACCGGAGTTTCGAGTCCTCCCTCGGGCTTGACTGTGTGTGTTTGTCCTTGGGATAATTTAGGTTAAGTAGTGTGTAAGCTTGGGGACTGATGACCTTAAGTCCCATAAGATTTCACACACATTCGAACATTCGATTCAGAAAGATTTGTGAAAATATTCCCTCCACTGCAAAGTATGTAAATAAAGAACGTGAAAGACTGACTGCATGAGGTTTGTTCTATGCATGTAAGATTTGTGAGAAATGTTGACTTGTTTTAAATGTGACAGTGTTCTTTCTTTTAACTGTTTGTACTAATTGTATACAAATAATAATGGCTTTTTATTATCTTTGAAATGCACTTTCGTTATATGAATATTGACTGTAAAAGTTATTACTACCACCATACCCGCCGCTTGTGGTCTAGTGGAGCCGGCACAGTAGCTCAGCGTGTTCGGTCAGAGAGCCGGTTGGCCTCTGTAATAAATAACTGAGTGGAAGGATCTACAAACCAACTTGACCGGATGTCATGTGACGTCCGCAACCACCAAACACAACGATAGAAAAAAGTGGTAGCGTGCTCACTTTGGGATCATAGGGTCCCAGGTTCGATTCCAGGCGGGGTCAGGGATTTTGACCTGCCCCGAGATGACTGCATGGTGTCTTGTCGGACGAAAACAACGGCAAACCACCTCCATTAGGGCCTTGCCTAGTACAGCTGTGCGGATCTCCCGCATCGTTCCCCTACACTCTGTCAAGAAACGTGGAACTTCATTATTATTATATCATCATCATAATATTTCAGTCACGAAAAGCCACTGTTGACCCGTTTCGGTTCCAGTTAAACAGGATGCATAGGTCGTTTTAGTATATGTCCAGGTCGTCTTCGTCTCCTAGGATGATATTGGAGTATCTTTATAGATGTCACTTATATATATATATATATATATATATATATATATATATATATATATATATATATATATAGTAGCCTTAGTTTCGTTGTGTAGTGTTTTGAGATTCTGGTTTAAAATGACGTCTGTTGATGCTAGATTCGGGGAAGTAGTATGGATAGTTTCTTCTGAAAATTATCTGAATAAAAATTTGCAATACGTTGCTCTTTGTGCCAAGTATTAGGTTCTCCATTAATTGAAATAAATGCGTTAAAAATAATGGATATTTTGCAGAATAGCCAAACCACAAAACTTCTAATTTAACACTGTTATTGAAAATACAGCATCATTCACACTGACCGTCAGTAGCTATGTGGCACTCATGACCTTGTGTTACTAAACCTCGATACAAGTGTTTAGAAATAGCCTAAATGTCACTCGATGTTTGATACGTTATTGTGTTCGTAAAAAACGATACACAATTCGTTACTTAGTTTCCAAGCGAGTTCTGTAAAGTATGCAATGCGAAGTTAAGAAATGTAGTAGGAATGTATCTTTCACTTCATGAAAGTAACTCATCAGAAGAGTCATACAATTCGGATATCATTTTACACGTACGTTTCTGATGATCCACCATCTCTTGCTCTCATCTAAAAGCATTTTCGCAACATTTAAACAGAATTATCAGAGTGCCTTCTTACACAATCTTATTCACTGATGGTCAAATTACGACTCGTTGTTGTAACCTGCAAAGCGCCTTTCCTGCCTCCAGCATGTGGAAACGCAGTCCTCTCTGACTGGATGATTTTAGTGGTGGCTAAATGTAATTTATTTTAAATGCCAAAATACTATTCGTCTTACGGACTGGTATAAAGAAATAGCTCCTCCGATATGACTTTCGACTGTACTCACATTTTTAATTCAAGACTGGAGTACCCATTCATACAACACGCATTCAAAAAACCATGAAAACTGTAATTTCTTTTTAATTGCGGTACTCAAAATTTTGTTATTTTTAAAGAAATATTCTGCTTCTCGAAACCTGTTAAAGATACTGACTTGAATCTTTTATGTTAAGCTCATGAGACTGCAGAGTATCATTGCATAGCGTTTGATAACATTGGTTCATAGAAACGGATGAAAGAGGAGTGACAGACTGGCGCATGCTCCAGCACCTCGCTACACGCTCTGACGTCACACCACGTCAGATGAGGCACTGCGTAACGTGGGAAATCGCTGCCCGGGCCCCGGCATCTCACGAACCACGTGGCTGCCGTTAAAGACTAGACCACACACTGCTACGCCATGCAGTGACACGTTTAATCAAATGGTTCAAATGGCTCTGAGCACTATGGGACTCAACTGCTGTGGTCATCAGTCCCCTAGAACTTAGAACTACTTAAACCTACTTAACCTAAGGACATCACACACATCCATGCCCGAGGCGGGATTCGAACCTGCGACCGCAGCGGTCGTGCGGTTCCAGACTGTAGCGCCTTTAACAGCTCGGTCACTCCGGCCGGCACACGTTTAATCAGTGCCGTCCTTAACCTATTAGAGGCCCTGGGCACATTAGGATAATGGGGCCCCTATAACTTGACGTAGCACTATCTTGTTAGAACAGACGAAGTACGCAGATAAGCGAAGTTCTGGTTGTATTTTTATTTCTTAACAGTCACATTAAATGAACAGATAGTATAACATAATCCACAAAAGGAACTCTTTTAGCATTTCACAGGTTAGTGCTTAAAAATCTATGGGGATTGAAAAGGTACGCTTTTAGAATTGAGATAAGCAAACTCGTTAAACATTTCTTCAAAATCTATTTTTTTGAGCAGATCACATTATATGCACATCAGCAATAAAATGGGTAATGTCTCATGAAGCATTGTACTTTTTCGTTCATTTTTTATTCTTTTCAATTTGGAGAAGGAGCGTCCGCACTGCAGTTGATTACCATCATGTTTAAAAAGATTCTCAATGCGATTTCTACTTTTGGAGATCCACCTGCAGTTATGTTTTCTTTCCAAATGTGATATATTTCCAATATACTGCTAGTTCCCCCACTTTTGCTACGAACAAAATTTCAAGTATTCTGCTAAATGCAGGCATTTGCTCATTAACGTCTTCATAATAAATTTCAGCAAATTCTTTGCAACTTTGTCACAGCTCATCGGAATTCAGAGTTTTCAGGCGGAAAAATAAACCAAAACGTTGACTAATGTTCTCATAGGAACTTAATCGCTGTTTTAGATGAACGCTCAAGGCATTAACTATAGGAAGAAAGGTTTCTACGTTTAATTTCTCTTTTTCATTCAATTGCACTGACGGCGCAGAGCCATCAGAAAAAATCTGGCGTGAGGTTCTACATTTTGCTGTTTGACATACGTCCTTGTAAGCGGATTCCTGGTTTCTTTCTTTGGTGGACGATTCGAAATCATCAAATTTATCCCTGAGGTTAATGATAAAATCATCAAGAGAAGCAAACAATTTAGATGCAACTTGCAGTGTTATTGTTTCCTTGTGAAGATAATTACTTGTTTTGTCTATTCTTTCCAATATAGAGCTCCAAATTAGTATAATAAAATTTCGCTTTCCCATTTTTCTCTGCAGACTAAGGGCTTCGTCTCTAGTTTCTATTGCCTATAATTTCTCTTCTGCGTTGGTCAGCAAAGTTGCTTCTATAATTTGTTTATGACCTTCACACAAAGCGCTTACTGCATCAGCTCTGGCATACCATCTGGTTTATGAGACTTTTAACAACTGTTTTTGAACCTAAATGTTCTGTCAACATATTCCATCGGTGGGTAGAGCTCGACAAAAAACTTGGTTGCCTCTGATGAACACCTAGCAGCTTGGATACCTACCAACTTTAGTGTTAAGTCCGGCGCATCGTACAAAGGTGGCAATTCACATTTATCCTTGATTCTTGCATGTAGGCCAGCATGCTTCCCCGACATATTTGAAGCATTGTCGTTCTTCGCAATCTTTTATGTGAATAAATTGATTGTGTAAAAATGCATGATGATTTCCGCTAAATACTCGGATTTATGGTGTTTAATAGAAATAAATGTCCGGAACCTTTCAACAGGAACAGGGTCTTTTACGTATCGAATTATAAAAGTTAGCTGGTCAACATGAGAGAGATCGGGCGTACAGTCAACGCCAAAGGAAAAATATTTTGTTAATTTAACTTCACTTATAATTTTTTTAGGATCTATTTTATCATTACGTCAATAAACGAATTACAGATATTCGCTGTAAGTGATCTGTAAGAAACGGATCGAATTCACCCAATAATTCAGTCATACCAAATAATTTCCATTGTTGGGATATCCTAGGATTTCATTGTAACCACCGGCCGGTGTGGCCGAGCAGTTCTAGGCGCTTCAGTCTGGAACCGCGCAAGAGCTACGGTCGCAGGATAGAATCCTGCCTCTGGCATGGATGTGTGTGATGTCCTTAGGTTGGTTAGGTTTAAGTAGTTCTAAATTCTAGGGGACTGATGACCCCAGATGTTAAGTCCCGTAGTGCTCAGAGCCATTTGAACCATTTTTTTTTTCAGTGTAACCTCGAAATGGAGGCCCTATCGATCCCAAAAAGTTTACAACAGCTACAATCCCTTTAAGCACATTTCTCTAGTATTACACTCCTTTTTGAAGTTGAGATAATAAGTGTGTACCTATTCTACCAACAGCTTTCCTTCACGCGGGATAAGTCATCATAGATTGCCCATAAGCTGTGCTATTTTCATGTGGTAAAATTATTTAATTAATGTGCTTACAATCATAACTCCATTCGGAGAGGATAAATTCACATCAGACGGGTTAAATAAGCAGCATGAAAAACAAAGTACAGAGTTTTTGGAAAGCGACTACAACCATTTTCATTGTTCTTTAATCTGCGAATAAATAATGCTGTGTTGAAATACCCTGATACTTATTTGTTACCATCTTTGCAGGTTCTGGATGCCTCGGAAAAGTCATAATCTTTGTTTTGAAAATATACAGGTCCCTTACGAATCAAAATTTCGCGATTTCCTTCTGTAAAATTTTCATGAAAATAGAATGAAATTTTCACTCTACAGCGGAGTGTGCGCCGATATGAAACTTCCTGGCAGATTAAAACTGTATGCCGGACCGAGACTCGAACTCGGGACCTTTGCCTTTCGCGGGCAAGCGCTCTACCTACTTTTTTTTTTTAATTATCTTTATTGAACAAACTAAAGGTACATATATATTCACTATGCAGGAGTTCTTCAAGGTACCATTGAAACATATACAAATAACTTAGTTAAAAAAATATTAAAAGAATATTAAATACAACAAAATATAACATATTCTGTCTTCTTCCTTTTATTTATTTATTTATTTTTTTCGGTCGATGCATGAGAACGTGGTTAAGGGTGTTGCATCATGTGACAGGTAGGCATGGCACACCCCAACTTTGAGGGGGGTCAAGGAAGATGCTGCGGAGATAACCGGCAAAAGTTTGTCGGTAAGATGGTTTTCGGGTGGATGTGCTATGCGCGGTCACAACTTTGTACCAGAAGTCAAGGACTGTATGCGGACCACTCCGAAAGAGGTATTCTAAAGCCTGTCCTCGAAACCAGATTAGGGTATGGTGCTTAGTAAGAGGGTAGTGAAATGTCTGGGGCAACAACAGGAAATCCGGGGTTACCGTCGTTGGCGGGGCACGGAGGTAAAAGCCCACGATTCGTTGGAGGAGGAGCCATACGTTTTGCTTCAGGGGGCACGTAAGACGGTGCTCGTCGGTGTCTTCGAGCTGACAGTCAGGGCAGAGTGGGGAGGTAGCCAGTCCTATGCGATAAAGTCAACTATTAGTCGGGAATTTTCCATAGACTAAAAGGTACCAGAGCGCAGACACAGACGATGGTAAAAAGGGAGCATGCACACACCCCCAAACCGTTCGCCAGTTAATGTCAGGATGCTGTAGCACCATGGGGTCACAAGGGTTGGACAGCATAAACAAACGATAATAATCTTTAGTACGGGGAGGACGGGTGACTGGAAGATCGGCCCGAACGTAGCTGTGTTCTATGAAACAATTGGCGACGTGGTACAATAATGGAGAGATAGGTGCCATATTGATCGGTGGATCGAGAGAAGCTGGTCGGAGGATATCTAAGAGACTGCGTGTTAAGGACGGGACCGGCCCCTGCCAGTGCCGCAACAGAGTGTGGACAAAGAGTGCAGAAGATCGTGCCCGCACGATGACGAGTCCGGGGCCACCTTTTGCAGGAGGCAGTGTTAGAGTGTTGTAGCGGACTTTGAAAAGTGCCCCTGCTGACACGAAATATCCAAAGGCTGATTGGATGCGGCGGCCAAGGAGTAACGACATTGGGAGGATCTGGGCGGCGTGTACCAGTTTAGGGGCGACATACATGTTGACATAGGACACACGTTGGAATTGATTTAAGTTACGGTGCACTTGACCGCGGACATGGTGCCGAATCGACTGCAAAAGCCGCCGGTAAGCCAGGGCCACTGTGCGGTGTGTGGAGCTCGTAAATGCGATACCCAAGTAACGAAGGGTGGTACTGACTGGGAGCGGGGTCGGCACCATAGCCGGGAGGCCGCGCCCAATGTGCATCATAGTCGATTTACGGACATTAAGAATGCTACCAGAAAGACGTCCATACTGGTGGATCCATTGGATGGCGTCATTGAGTTCCGTGGAGGAGCAGGTGAGAAAGAGGAGGTCGCCCGCATAAGCCCTGCAGTGAAAGGTGTAGTCATGCAAAGTGAGACCCTGCAGTCTAGAGGTAAGACCAGTGATGAGGGGCTCAAGTGCAATGGCATATAGTAAAGCAGACATAGGGCATCCTTGACGCACAGAGCGGCTTATAGGAATCGGTTCTACAAGCCTCCCATTGACTTGTACCATCGAAACTGCGGGAAGTAGTAACCGGCGAATGGCATCGACAAAAAGCAATGATAACCCCATACGTGTCGCCACCATGAGGAGGAATTGGTGTCGAACGCGATCAAAGACACTCGTGAAATCGACGGATACCAGTGCTGCACGAAGGCGACAAACCAACGCCATTGCGATGAGGTCACGGAATTCTCCTAGGCCCCACAACCACGTGCAGTCCGCTCCGGTGAAAGGACCGTAGGTAAGATAGTGCGTATGCGCGCTGCTAAGTGGCGTGCATAGATTTTATAGTCTGCATTCAGTAGTGTAAGGGGGCGATATGCAGAGACATGAGACCCTCCCTTCGGCGTAGGCACAGGTAGAAGGATGCCAGTGACGAATTCAGGTGGAACTGGGAAGGACGGAGTAAAGGGTTCCTGAAGCATTTCCGTCCAGCGAGGAAGCATTAACGTGGTGAACGCCCGGTAAAACTCCACTGGGAGACCATCTGGTCCTGGTGATTTGTTCTTGGCCCCTTTGTTGATCGCGGTGATTGCAGACAATACTGACTGAGCTACCCAAGCACGACTCACGCCCCGTCCTCACAGCTTTCATATCAGCGCACACTCCGCTGTAGAGTGAAAATTTCATTCTAGAAACATCTCCCAGGCTGCGGCTAAGCTATGTCTCCGCAATATCCTTTCTTTCAGGAGTGCTAGTTCTGCATGGTTCGCAGGAGAGCTTCTGTAAAGTTTGGAAGGTAGGAGACGAGGTACTGGCGGAATGAAAGCTGTGAGGACGAGGCGTGAGTCGTGCTTGGGTAGCTCAGTCAGTCTGCCTTCGGCGGTGCTACGGCACGGACGTCTGTTTACGTCCCTGCCGGAGACGTTCGCGCTCGCGCAGTTGTTTACCTCTTCGGCGTACTCGCGCGTTTAGACGACTCGATATAGAATGGCAGATGCATACCGATACTCGACTCTCAAGATTAGTTTTTCGAATGAATATGCGAGACCGAAAGCCTACGAAATAGAAAGGTTCCTACGAGACGAAGTTAAACTTGACTACAACGAACTTATCGGAATCCACCTCTCCATAGTGAGCAGTGTCGTTTACGTCAAGCTGATTAACGATGCAGTATGTGACATAATCATCCGAGATACTAAACATGGACTCAAATTTCGACACTCTGATGGACGTGTTGGAGAAGTAACTATTGATCACGCAGGACTGGGCTTACGAAACATACGTATTTTCGAACTTTCCTTCGAGGTTCCGTCTGACTGGGTCATTGACGCCTTACGCCCATATGGAAGAGTGCTTAGCCACGTCGAGGAAAAATGGTCCAACTTCACGACCTACCCCGTTCTCAATGGGGTGCGTCAAATCAGAATTGAACTGACACAACATGTCCCTCGTACTTGTTCATCGGCGGATGTAGAGCTATAGTCATATATGATGGACAACCCAAAACATGCTCAGGCTGCGGGAAAGAGGGCCACGTCCGTTCCGAATGTATGCAGCGGAGGATAGTGCAAGTTCCTAATGGCGAACCCGTGCCTCCGTCCACGTTGACGCCGCTGACACTAACGTATGCGGACGCATTTCGAACAGATCCCATCCCGAAGAATGACCAGCTACAGAATCCTGACAGCTTACGGCAACCTACTGTAGCAGAGACTGCCTCTAGTGAAACGACGCACACTTCTGCCGCTCCGGTGCCGACGACGCTCTTAACCGAGCGGAAAGGATCGGTAGGAGGTATGGAAATTGATCCTGCGGTTGTGCCGACAGCTGCTTTCGTCCCTGAGCACCGGGAATCACTTCCGCACTCGGATACAGAGGCGCACACGTACAAACAACGATCGTCGAAGCGCCACAAGAAACGAAGGCTAGCGCCGTCGGATACCTGCTTAGTGCAGTCCACGTCATATGGACTTGGGTGTAACGTCGATACCGAACATCCCCGCGAAACAGGGGTTGAATACAGACACACCGGACGGAAAGCCGACTGAAGGAGTCCCTCCACCCACCGCAGCAACGCCACCGCCTTCGGTCAGCCAGGCCGGAGAAACACGACGGGAGCTGGACCCCCAGCAAAGGAACTGGGCCGACGAATCCGATACTGACCCACAGACCGACGACGCACCCGCAATGGCGAGTGCTGCGTCTACCGGATGTTAACTACGCACAAGATGCAGACTGCCGCACAGACAGCATGTCACCGAGCAGCAGCACTCAAATTAACATCAGCGTTCATGTGCGCTTTACGCACTGAGGAACATCGGAAGGCATATCGAACAGCCTCTATTAATATTAATACGATCAGAACGCCTGTCAAATTGCAATTATTACGAGACATGTTGCAGGCGTCAGATGTCGATATCGTTCTTCTGCAGGAAGTATGTGTTGAGAGCTTCCCCGACCTCTATGAGTACGATACGTACATTACACCTACTACCGACGGCGGCAACGGAACAGCGATACTTCTACGTAGCGGCATAGTAGCCGAGGACGTGGTGTACCTGCCGTCAGCGCGAGGACTGGCGCTCACAGTGCTGGGAGAACGGGTCGTTAACATTTACGCACCGTCGGGGTCAGACAGACGGCGCGACCGATCCAGATTTTACGCAGAGGAGATTGCAACACTATTCTTCGGTCGGTATGAACATGTCTTATTTGGAGGCGACTTCAACTGCGTGCTCGCACCAAGAGATTAACACCCACGTTATACTTCATGCCCGGAGCTGCGGCAACTCATACAGGACATGAATCTCATTGATACATGGGAGACGATACATGGCGACAGACATGGATACACCTACGTCACGAGTCACTCTGCAAATCGTCTCGATCGCATTTACGTAACACGCCGTCTCGAACCTGCGATACTCGATGCGGAATTGTGGCCTGTCGCCTTTTAAGATCACATAGCATATATATGCACGGTCTCCCTGAGTCGTCAAAAAGTGTGGAGGAGCCGCAGTGTTTGGAAACTGAATACAGCACACCTCAGGGAACCTGAGTGCAGACGCTTAATCGAAGACACATGGCACGTGTGTGAATGACGCCTCCCGACATATCCGACGACGTTGCAGTGGTGGTTGGAATGCGTTAAGCCTTCATTGCGCCGAGCGTTAGTTGCATACGGAAGAGAGCAGATGATGTGGAGGCGACACACGACGGAATTTTATTTCACGATGCTCCGCGAACTTTCTGTACAAGCAGCTTCACAGGAGCGTCGTGCCGGTATAAAAAGAGCACAGGCCCAAATAATTTCCATAACGCGCCGCCGTCTGGAGGGTGTCGCAATCCGTGCAAGGGCCTTTGAACGAGTCCGTGGAGAATCACCGTCGATGTATCACGTTATCAGAGAAAAACAACGTAGCCGCAGAACCCTAATACAGACGGTCGTACTGCCAGATGGTCGCCGTATGACATCGCAAAAAGACATTGCCAACGCTTTCGTGGAACACTACGGTCATCTCTATGAAGAAGCGGAACACGATCAGGCAGCCTTTTATGAGGTCCGACGAACGCTCTCCGCGTGTCTCGACGAGACGGCCAACCTGGAGTTAACGGGTGAACTCACAGTTGACGACGTAATGGAAGCGATTGATAAGGGAGCGTCGCACAAATCGCCGGGGCCCGACGGGTTTCCGTTAGAGTTTTATCGTACGTTTAAAGATCTCATGACTCCACGATGGACTGCCATGTACTGCGAACTGATGTCTCCCAACGTGCCCCTTCCACCCTCCTTCGTGGAAGGAATGAACATCCCCATCCACAAACCATCAGGCGGCACAGGGATACAGGCCTACCGGCCACTGACCCTTCTTAATTGCGACTACAAGACCTACACCAGGATACTTGCAGCACGCTTTGAACGCGTAATACGCCAAGCGATATCACTCGACCAAACCCAACTAGGAGGAGATAGCAATATACAAACGGCACTCAGCGACTACCGCGATGTTATCGCACTGGCATCAACATGTCGTCTCCGGGGTGCATTGGTATCGATAGACTTCGATCGCGCATTTGACAGGCTGAGCCATGCTTAACTCACAGACGTGATGATGCAAATGAAGTTTCCGGAAAGTTTTGTCACCGTCATCATGAGACTACTCCACGGCGCCGCATCCAAAGTGCTCATCAATGGACGCTTGGTGGGGCCCATCACCATCTCACGATCGGTCAGACAAGGGTGCCCGCTGTCAACGATATTGTATGCCATCGCTGTCGAGCCGCTGCTCTGCGGGCTCCGGAATCGACTCCAAGGCATGACCATAAGGCACAACAAGTTTATATGCAGACCGTACGCGGTTGACCTAGTGTTTTTAGTACGGTCAGGCGACGAGGCAAGAGCGGCCTTACATTGGATTAATTTGTATTGTATGGCTACGGGAAGTCGCCTGAACATGGCAAAGTCGGGAGCGATGAACATCGGGAGAGGACTCCAGACAGGAAGTGTAGCACCATTACGGCCGATCAACAAGATGAAATGCCTAGGAATTATCTTCACTACAGACATTCGACGCACGGCGGCACCGAGTTACAGACATCTTCTGCAAACAATTCGTGCGTGTGTCCGAAGTCACAGGCTAAGGGCAATGGATATGATACAACGGGTCACCTTTGCCAACACTTATCTAGCTTCTCGCATCCCCCACCTGGCACAAGTTCTTCCTATGCCGGTGGTGTTGGCCCGCCGAATCCTGGCGGCGCTAGGATATTTTGTGAGCGCAGGTCTGCTTTTTAAGGTAGGGTACGAAACCCTCACCCTTCCTCGTAGTCGTGGAAGTCTTGGACTAGTCCACGTACGCGACCGAGCAGTGGCTATTTATGTAACCACAATGTTAAAGATGTGGACACGACACCAGACAAGTCTGACGGGCACCTTGATAGACGAACTCGCTCCACCTTCTCGTTCGGAGGAGGAGGAGGAGGAGGAGATTGGTGTTTAACGTCCCGTCGTCAACGAGGTCATTAGAGACGGCCTTCTCGTTCGGCTCCGGTAGCGGTTGCTCACATCTCACCATCGCTTGCCCATATGCGAACCCTTTTTGTGGAACACAGTTACGTACATATGGAACTACCGACAACCAGGACGGCAACGGCACGTGATATATATCACATCTTGACTCGACGACGGCCGAATAATGCCGTAGAGCGCCGCCAACCAACAGTTACGTGGTCAGTGGTATGGCCTACAGTGCACCACCCACACCTTGATACGGGAACGCGCGCACTGTGGTATCAGGTGGTAAATGGGAAATACGTGACTCGTTCCAGGTTGCATACAAATCATATGGCGGGCGAGCCACTGTGTCCGCAGTGCAATGTTATAGACAGAGAGGAGCATCGCCTGATATGCGGACCTTCGGCGGACGTATGGTGTTTTGTCAAAAAAATGATCGCCTTCCTCCTTCGGGTGGGGCCGCAAACAATAGAACCACGGATACTACTTCTCCCAGATAGGACATATTATCCCCGAACAAAGACAAACGCAGTGACTTGGATTCGAGGTTTGACCGTGAGTTATCTTTTCCGAGACAGCAGTAAGAATGTGCTCGACTTTTGGGTCTTACTACAAGAACATCACTCACAACTTATGAGACATCCGAGATATCGAACATATTAAGCAAATTTTTTAGGGAGTGCCTTGCTCCCCCACCCAGTTGGGGTGTCCCGGGTAGGAGAATGTAATTATTGTCTATAAGTATCAGAACAAGAAAGGACCAGGACAGTGGAGAGGATCCACAAACACACGTGAAAACGTACCCGACACCAACGCGAAGTATAACGGGATTAGCGTGGTACGCGCCCAAATGGGGAACGTAGACCGTTATTGTTTTGTACTGACAGAAGCAGGATTTTTTTTCACTATAATGTGAAAAAAGTCCACTTATTTACGTTTCCCAGAAATATTTCTTTTATAAAGGTGATCGTCTTATATATATATATATAAAAATGCAAGCAGCAGTTTATGTTTGTTATTGTTACTCCATTATGTAACAAAAAAAGTCGGTAGAGCGCTTGCCCGCGAAAGGCAAAGGTCCCGAGTTCGAGTCTCGGTCCGGCACACAGTTTAAATCTGCCAGGAACTTTCATGAAAATAATCAGCGGGATCGTGGGATATTTCTTCTGGATTGGAAAACCGTTATTGAACTGACACAGTTGCCGGTGTTGTTTAAGTCACCGAAGTTGTTGCACTTTCGTCATAGAGACGGTCGCTTTCTGATTCAATCTCTTTTCCTAAATTGGTAGAAATCCGAAATTGGTGTAGAACATGAACGTTCAGAAATTCGCGCGATTTGTGATCGACACGACTCATCATGCGGAAGATTTATTATTTCATTGCTACTTGCAGAAGTAGTAATATAAAATATGCTGTTAAGTTTGGTAACTTTTCAATTACCTCTTTCTGATGTACTGCTGTTTTTCCTTTTTTCAGATCCACTAGTATATCAATTCCAAATTTTATATTACAATCCAGTATTTATTTTTACACAGAAAATAGTCGATAAAACAAAACAAAACAGGCAAATGACGATTTCATGAAAGGATATCTCAGAGCACAGTCAGCAACAATTACAAACAAAACAAACATCGCAAACAAATACAGGGAATTCCCGACCGTCGAGTCGGTTTATTTAAGTCGGTCGGTCACGTTTAATTTTATGTCGCTATTCGCTCCGTGCAGAACTGCGCACGACGCAAAGCTAATAAGCAAGTAGGTATTGTAGTCAGGCATTATCGTTCTCGCGTTCGGGAGGACGGCCGTTGAAACCTGCGTCCGGCCATCCTGATTCAAGTGGTCCGTAATTTCCCTAAATCGTCTCAGGTAAATGCCGGGATGGTCCCTTTGAAAGAGCACGGTCGACTTCCTTCCCTAATCCGATGCGTCGCCTCCTCCCGACCAACCAACTAACCAGCCATTATCGTTGGATTTTTTCGAAATACATTTGTTTTCCGGTAATAAACATCGGTTGTCGTTTGGTGCTCTGGTAGGAAACCGGGAGCCCCTATCGATCGCGGGCCCTGGGCAGGTGCCAGAATGTCGAGTGGGAAAGAGGGGCCTGCGTTTAATCCCATCTCGCAAGTCAACGCGAAGCTGACGCCCCTATTTAGCGGATGTAATTTTATAACAGTACAGTGAACCAGTGTGTGTCCAGAAACAAATTTTTCCGAGCCAGTATGCGGAAGTAGAGTTGCGCCCATTCGAGTCACTAATCCGGGTTAACTCGGGTTGAGGGGATTTCAAGTCAACCCGAGTTAGACTGTTGCTGGATCGAGCTGTGTTCACGAGGTGCGTGGCGCCTACAGCCAACGGTGGCGGTTCCGCACGAGGTTGGAATTTATCGCCGTTGCGCCGACCGAGTTGAGTCTGCCCACAGAACGGTATGTCACACACTGTGATCCTTAAAAGTGCAGTATCCTATTATGATTTGTTTGGTCGAAATTCATGAAGCATTTGATAAGTGCTATTTTCACGGCGGTTAAGATCTTCCGATAGCCGTCTAAATCTTACAGAAAATTCTAAGTGCCTCACGGGAGTATTCAAATACCAACCTATAGTGTGACATTCATTAACCTTAGGAATACGAACGCCTTTTCCTTAACGCACATTACCATCTTAAAAAAAGGAAAAAAAAACAAAATTCGTTACTTGCTGCTGGCGTACATTAACAATACACTTATTAAAGAAGTGATGTGCAAGTAAACTCCTGAACCTGAAAATATTGAATACTAGCTTACCGTCCACTACTCTGCTCGTGTAGGCTGGATGGTCTGTATAGATTTTTTAAAATCGAAGTTTTATATTGTTCACAAATTTCTAGACCTAAACTTTTCACGCTAGAAAAAGTCATAGAAGCATTATATTTGCCGAGTGTACTTCTCACCAAAAAGCGATTCTGGCCGATGCAGTCCAAGGTTTTTGCTAATCATGCCTTTTGTGTTCTTGTGGTGGTATTTCCATACAAACTTCATCAGCCAACACATGTTTCTCTACATCTAACCGAGAAGGGAAATACCAGTTTTCATAGATTTACCTTTTAAAAAAAGTTTAACGAAACGAAATATTTTCTTAAATATTTCCATCCCCTACTTTACCACCTTAGCTGCTGAATTTCCAAAAATGCTGAATTTTTTTTAAATTTATATCTAAGAAACCATATACCAATTTTCGTAGGTCTAGCTTCAAAATTACCTTATAACTAACGTATTTACACAAAGCCTTCCAACCTCTATTTGACCCCTTTTGGAGTGTAGTTTCGAACAATCCCGAATTAAATAATGCCTACTGTATACGGTCCACACCATCTCCCAATTTCAAGTCATTCTCCCTAGCGGTTTTGGCAGGGTTGTGGTGAGTCAGTGAACTAGCGTGGCCTTATTCCATCCCCTTAGAGGCGGAATTTAAAAAACAGTGAAACACGTTTTTGTATCACTTGTAATCGAGAAGATAAATACCAGTTGTCGTAGATATAGCTTTAAAAATGCTTTCACAATGAAATATTCCACAAAGCATTTCACCTTCCCCTTCCCCTCCTCCCTCCCCCCTCAGTATTTCACGGCCTTAAGGACTGAATATCAAAAACAGTTAAACAGGTATTTTTTAAATATCTAACACAGAAGCCAAATACCAATTTATTTTAAAAATGCTAGCATAATTAAATATTTCCATAGAATATTTTATCCCATATTTCACGCCCATAGGGGTTCACCTTCCAAAAACAATGAAAGAAGTATATTTTATTTCTACCGAAGAAACCACATTAAAATTCTCGTAGATGTAGGTTTGAAAATGCTTTCGTAATGAAACAGTTAATAAAACACCATCTTAGGGGTTGAATTTCCAAAAACACTGAAACATGTATCTCTTTTATTTCTAACCAAGAAGTCAAATTCCGTTTTTCTTTGGTCTAGCTTCAATAACATTTCAGTTGTTCTTTAATAAAAAATTATTTTCAAACGAATTATTCATCCAAAATCTTACCCCCACAGGGACTAAATGCCGAAGCACGCATTTCTTTATTCTGACCGAGAAACCAGATACCGATTTTCGTAGCTCTAGCTTCAAAATTGACTTAATAGCGACAAATTTAAAAAACCTTTCATCCTCTATCTCAGCCCCTTCGGGGAGGAATTCCGAAAAATCCCTTCTTAAACGACGCTTACAGCATAAGATAAACTCGCTATTCAAATTTCAAGTCTCTGTCCTTAGTGCTTTGGGCTGGGGGATGATGAGTCAGGAAGTGAGTGTGTGCATCGGGACATCGCCTTTTATGTACAGGGATTACATCAATTGTGGAAAGGGACATGCTATAAGGACTTAAATTTTTGGGTTAAAGCGCAGTAGCCATTCGTGCTTGTGGCGTAGCATTTGGCTACAAAATTGCCAGATACAAACAGCCCTCAAGAAAAAAACAGAGTACGTGTTACAAGATTTATTATATTATATTACTGAGAGTATAGCTCGTAAGAAATAAATTGCAATAGATGGACGATATTGTTCTGATATCCGAAATTTGCAATAAAATGTGTTTTCAGTTTACTCACCGATTTCATACAAGAAACAAAATTGCAATCAAAAAGGTATGCAAACTGCATAGATGCTAACGAGAGAAATGAACGCTAGAAGAATTTATCTACCAACTCGATCTGGTTACCGCATGCTAAGAGAAGTTACAACCCGAGCAGACGTGAACGTGGCAAACGACGTCAAACGTTAATTTAGCCTTTCCTGCCAACTCGGCTTGAACGGGCTTAGGGTCAATTCGGTTTACGAAACGGGCTAACTTGGGCTGGATTATTACTAACACGCGTTGCACGGCGGGCAGCGCTGACTTACAGCTTGTTTCGCCCTAGTTCGGAACTCACAGCTTATATACATAAAATCATCGAATCCAAAACCGCGAATCTCGAGTTGTTTAACTGAAGTCAATCATATTCTGCTCAGACGCGAAAGACAGATGGCGTTGAATGTTATCCCAGTTTTTTGCTTTTCGGCCTAAATTGATTTAATTCAGTCTAGCAAACTTTCAACTGGGTTAAATCGGTTTGGCGCAAACCCGAATTTAGGCGTCACTATGCGGAACATTAGTTCACTAAATTTGTCCATCGCGCGCCGCGCATCGCTATTCATCGTGGATTCTATTCACGGCTGCGATCATGGACCAAATGAATCAGTTTCATCAAGAATTCATCCAGTGAATCTGAGTCTGACATTTGCCTTTCCTATGAAGTACATGCTTTTCGGTTAGCAAAGTTGCGACTTGGTTCAAATGGCTCTGAGCACTATGGGACTTAACTTCTGAGGTCATCAGTCCCCTAGAACTTAGAACTACTTAAACCTAACTAACACAAGGACAGCACACACATCCATGTCCGAGCCAGGATTCGAACCTGCGACCGTAGCGGTCGCGCGGTTCCAGAATGTAGCGCCTAGGACCGCTCGGCCACCACGGCCGGCCAAACTTGTAAATGTTTTACAGTTTTGACTGCTGCCAGTGATTAATCGCCAAACGTATAATCGAGCAGGTATGGGTCTTTCCGCCAGCGGATGAGCAGTACGTTAACATTTATTCATGTTGAAGGCCACCTGCTAGCATGCGTCGGTCCTCTTCAGTTCTACTTGCATTTCACTAATTCGCCACATACAACTCCGTCACCCACGGACAACCCGCCGAAGCTGTCTATGGTATCCACCGACGCGCTTGTACAGGGTGTTTATAATTAACTCTCGCTATTAGAGAGGGCGCCCACGAGAAACTAATGACCGCAGGACAACGAAACTTCGTGGAAACATTTGTGATGAGATGTGGAAGAGAAATAACGAATAAACTATTGCAAGAAACTCATTTTATTTTCCACATGAGAGGGTCATATTTGTTAACTGGGTACAATGTTTACGTTACGGGTTACAAATGTAGCTAAATGTGACGATCATCTCCATCAGCGACAGTCTGGGACTGCCCTGGAATTGTTCGCAAGACTTCTCGAACTGTGGGCCTTGGAATGTCAGGCTGTCGTGACACATCTCGTGCACTGCCTGAAGATCGTACATTTCGTCCAGCATTCTCAGCTATGGCAACAGTAACAACATCTTCAACTGTTTATGGCGTAATTCGCAGTCAGTCTCTCCGAGGAGCAATACGCAAATCGCCAAATAGTTCAGACTTCTGAATCGTATTCTTCAAGCCCAGTGCGGAAAGATGGTCTCTTCGTATTCCTTTAACGCGTTGATACTCGCGAGGAACAGCAGTATTATTGCCGTTGTTTTGATAAAACCGCTTTAAGGGGCTCCGGAAAGGCTCAAAATCATGAAAAGTTCAATTTTTACTTTTTTGCGTTTTCTGAATCTGCAGACTATTGCCTTTTAATAGATATATAATTTATTCAATTCCGAAGACTACAACTATTTTTAAATTTTTTTTAAAATGTGTTCTACATGGGCGTGACCCACTGTGGCGCTGTTAAACTGCTGTCAAATGGCGTTAATATTAACGTCCGTGTTCATCAGGTACATTTTAGTGATGTCAGATAAAGTATATGTTGTGGCTAACCTATGATGGTTCAATATATATCGCTGGTGTGATTGTCGATTGTTTCATGTTTATTTACTCTGTCGTTATCTCGAAAATATTCGTAATTAATTCTGTAATTGACAAAATACAGAACTATTATGGAATGGCTATTAGGCAAAATACACGAAGTGTCGACGAAATGAAGAAGGCTGTTTGGGCTCTTTTTTTTTTCATACTTCTTCAACCGATGAAAATCCCCAACATAGCTTGTGTCCCAAAGAAGAAGACAGTTGGTGTAAATATAACAAAGGATTGCTAACTGGTGAAGTGTACACTCATAAGCATAGTGTGCCTCATGCAATAATGGAGGTGATAAAACCTATTTTCAGAGACTTAGCAGCACCTGAACTGTTGAAAAAGTGTATTCACGGAAAAACTCAAAACCCCAATGAAAGTGTAAATAATGTCATATGGTCGAGAATCCCCAAGACTGTATTTGTTGGAATAGAAACACTTCACTTTGGTGTGTATGATGCTGTTGCGACTTTCAATGATGGCAACATTGTAAGGTGCAAGGTATTTAGAAATATGGGAATGAAGATAGGTTCTAACATGGTACGAGCGATGCTTGCTTTAGACAAGGAACGCCTTCGGGCTGCAGACAGGGCTGTAAAGAGTCTAGAAATACAAGCAAGAGTAAACAGGAGGAGGAACAAGAGGAAGCTGGAGGAGGAGTTTGCAGAGGATGATCATAATCCATCCTATGGACCTGGAATGCACTAAAAAGTTAATCCAATCTTTGTCGCTCGATTCCCAAAACTTTTATTTTCTCATACTAATTACATGTTTTCTAAGGATCTTCCAAACATATTTGTTTCAAACTTTCAGTAAATGTTACACAGTACCTTCTGCATAATTTAACACAGCCTTTTTCCAAAAAACTGTATATTTTTGAATATATAAATAAAAAATTGCAAAAAAATGTTGTGAATTTTCATTACAATTGAAAAAAATCATCTTTAATAACTGAACTAAAATTTTGTAAAATCCCTGTGTTAAGTTGTAGCCCATATTCCAATAAATAATCTGTAAAAAGTTCAACTTCCTACCTCAAATACTTTGTGAGGAAAGATGTAATTTATAAGCGTTATTTTAACATTGCAAGTATAGGGCGTTCCGGAGCCCCTAAGTGTAAAGCCTTGGTCACCCTGCCCAGACCCATGTTGACTGTCTGCAACAGTAATGCATATTGTAAAACCGGCGCCTAACGGTGAGTCTTGAGACAGACACTACTTAACAACGCAAATCTTACAGCGCACCGCCAGTACATCGCACACGCATGACCGAAGGAACACTGGTGGTGCTTCTTAACATCACAGGCACTGCAATATCACGTTTATCCGGCGATACCAGGTAACGACTTTCAGTTAAAATGTCCCCTCCTGTGAGGGAATTACACGTGTGTACGAGCACACGACGTAACGCAGGAGCGATAAGGTGTGGAAGTCTGACTGTGGCTGTGAGTCGAGCACGGATAACCAAAGCTGTTAAGGCTACAGCTCGGGTAAAGCGGGAAATCCGGGTTCGAGTCCATGTCCGGCCCAAAGTTTCATTCTCGTTGTCTCCTTATACAGCTGATGTTCGATCATATTTGCAACTACGAATACATTTCATGTATTTCATAAAAGCTGTAGTCGCATCAGTGCGAAGGAACATAGGATTGTTGTTCTCTACAACACAGGCACTGCAGTATCCTAATTGTAGCTATTTTACGCTGTACGCTACTAAATGCGTTGTAATGGCATTACGGCAAATATTTCAAGTAGATTACCTACCTGCACATTCACTTATGACCACAGGCCGGTTGCTTAGATCTTCTTGAAATTCCAGTACGCTATAAGAACTGCTTTGGGGGGGCAACATCAACATAGGATTGTTGTTCTCTACAACACAGGCACTGCAGTATCCTAATTGTAGCTATTTTACGCTGTACGTTACTAAATGCGTTGTAATGGCATTACGGCAAATATTTCAAGTAGATTACCTACCTGCACATTCACTTATGATCACAGGCCGGTTGCTTAGATCTTCTTGAAATTCCAGTACGCTATAAGAACTGCTTTGGGGGGGGGGGGGGCAACATCAACAAGAGATTAACAGAAAACAGGTAGGAGGAAATTATCAACTTGTGCAGTCTCAAGTTGGCAGGCATGACCAGTTATAGGCGGCCGCTGTGACCGAGCGGCTCTAGGCGCTTCAGTCCGGAACCGCGCTGCTGCTACGGTCGCAGGTTCGAATCCTGCCTCGGGCATGGGTGTGTGTGATATCCTTAGGTTAGTTAGGTTTATGTAAACTACTGGCCATTACAATTGCTACACCACGAACATGACGTGTTACAGACCCGAAATTTAACAGACAGGAAGAAGATGCTGTGATATGCAAATGATTAGCTTTTCACAGCATTCACACAAGGTTGGCACCGGTGGCGACACCTACAACGTGCTGACATGACGAAAGTTTCCAACCGATTTCTCACACACAAAGAGCAGTTGATCGGCGTTGCCTGGTTAAACGTTGTTGTGATGCCTCGTGTAAGGAGGAGAAACGCATACCATCATGTTTCCGACTTTGATAAAGGGCGGATTGTAGCCTATAGCGATTGGGGTTTATCGTATCGCGACATTGCTGCTCGCGTCGGTCGAGATCCAATAACTGTTAGCAGAATATGGAATCGGTGGATTCAGGAGGGTAATACGGAACGCCGTGATGGATCCCAACAGACTCGTATCACTAGCAGTCGAGGTGACAGGCATCTTATCCACATAGCTGTAACGGATCGTGCAGCCACGTCTCGATCTCTGAGTCAACAGATGGTGACTTTTGCAAGACAACAACCATCTGCACGAACAATTCGACGACGTTTGCTGCAGCATGGACTATCATCTCGGAGACCATGGCTGCGGTTACCCTTGACGCTGCATCACAGACAGAAGTGCCTACGATGGTGTACTCAACGACGAACCTGGGTGCACGAATGGCAAAACGTCATTTTTTCGGATGAATTCAGGTTCTGTTTACAGCATCATGATGGTCGCATCCGTGTTTGTCAACATCGCGGTAAACGCAGATTGGAAGCGTGTATTCGTCATCGCCATACTGGCGTATCATCCGGCGTGATGGTATGGGGTGCCATTGGTTACACGACTCGGTCACCTCTTGTTCGCATTGACGGCACTTTGAACAGTGGACGTTACATTTCAGATGTGTTACGACCTGTGGCTCTACACTTCATTGGATCCCTGCGAATGCCTACATTTCAGCAGGATAATGCACGACTGCATGTTGCAGGTCCTGTACGGGCCTCTCTGGATACAGAAAATGATCCACTGCTGCCCTGGCCAGCACATTCTTCAGGTCTCTCACCAATTCAAAACATCTGGACAATGGTGGCCGAGCAACTGGCTCGTCACAATACGCCAGTCACAACTCTTGGTGAACTGTGGTATCGTGTTGAAGCTGCATTCGCACCTGTACCTGTAAGCTCTGTTTGACTCTTTGCCCAGGCGTAACAAGGCCGGTATTAGGGCCAGAAGTGGTTGTTCTGGGTACTGATTTCTCATGATCTATGCACCCAAATTGCGTAAAAATTTAATCACATGTCAGTTCTAGTATAATATATTTGTCCAATGAATACCCGTTTATCATCTGCATTTCTTCTTAGTGTAGCAATTTTAATGGCCAATAGTGTAGTTCTAAGTCTAGGGGACTGATGACCTCAGATGTTAAGTTCCATAGTGCTTACAGCCATTTTGACCAGTTATACGTCGCCTAAACCGCTTTCTAAGGACTCATGCCTAATCTGAGAAACTTCTACGAAGATATGGTACCGCGAACAAATCTTGCAACTTGGAGAGGTTGCGTCTTACTAAATTGTTTGGAGACTGGCTACTGCATCATTTTCAACTTCATTTCATTCTGTAATACCTTTAAGTTTGCAACGTTAAATATCCAAGGAGGCCAAAGTTGCTTTTGTATGGATGATTTTGGATTACGTTTGTGACGTCAGAATCTTGTTTCTGTACCGAGTAACATGGACAGAACTATTGCCAAGAGGCTGTAAGTTGTGTACTCGTACCTGTTCTGAATGGTGCATATATCAATTATGAACAACATGTGTCGTGATCTCTTTTAGCAGAATAATACTTTTCTTTGTTCATTATTTAAATATGCTTCAAGTAGAATGCAGCCGTTTGTTGTTGTGTTTTAATGTAAATAAGTGCTGAATCGCAAGTCATCCTGACGATTAATTTTACGGCCAGTGAACCATCGCTTTTTACGTACAATCGCTTCCCATGTTCGCTGATTTTCAGGAACAGAATAAGGTAAGGTAACTTGTGTTGAATTGTTGCTGGGTGCTGGTATGTTATGCGATGTAGGATTGTGTTACTATTATTACGTGTAAGAGGAATTCCATCCTTACCATGTTCATTTATACCCAAAACTTCATGGGTGTGACTTCAACAGCAGGTTTCAATTTTCTCAGAGGGCTCAGCAACAACTTCTGATTAATCCTAATTTCTTCTCAGGTGTTCTTTTTACGGAAGAGGTGTCATTCTCCAACAGAGGACTCGTCAATATGAGAAATATCCTTAATTGGTTCATCAACAATTCAAGATGACTCTGACACGTAGAGCATCAACGTCCATGGAACATTAATTTTTGTTGCGGAATTACTGCAGATAGCATCATCGGACCTTTCTTTGTAAATGGCAAGCAAAATAGCACACAATATGCCCGATTTTTAAGACACACTCTTCCTGTTCTCTTGGACCCCCTACCTCTGAATCGAAGGATGGTGACGTGATATCAGCGTAATGGGTGCCCAGCACATAAGGCCTTACGAGCACGACGAATTCTGGACCGTAAATACCCTGGTGAGTTTATTGGACGAGGTGGGCCATTTAGTTGGCCTGCCCGATCTACCTAACATAGCTGGATTTTATTTTTTTTTTTTTTTTTTGCCTGTGGGGAACAGTCAAGGACAAAATATTTCCACAACACCAGAGGACATGCAACAACGCATTATTGATGCTTGTTCAGCCATCACAGAGGAGGTAGTAACCCTATGTATTCCGTCCTTCATCCACAGAGTGACGCTTTGTATGAATGACAATAATCGCCATTTTGAAATTGTGATGACACGTTCTGTTTTTCATGTAGTGGTAGTACCACAGCAAGAGTTACTACAAGGGGCCATGTTACTTCTGTCTTTACATAAGAAGTGTAATATGGTACTGTACAACAACAAGATCCAATTACTGTACAGCGCTGTACTACTGCAGTCAACGTCCATTGGTAATTTGTAAAATGTTCAAACGCACCTTGGAGAGGTTAAATGATTTAGTCAATGAAATGCAACGAAGTGATATTTAACGTAGAGAAGTTATGTATTATTTATCAGTTCAACAACTACTAGTTTCGTGAATAAAATGGTACAGTGTAATACATTTTTGAACAGATCATCGAGGGGTGATTGTATACTTGAATACAATATACATAGTTCCACTGAAAAATTTTAACCTCTACCCCGAATCCCCTAAATCTGTGGGGATACATAAAAAGTACACCCACAGCAAGAACTACCCAATGATGTTAAAAAACATTGGTAGAAACAATTTTCATTACACGCTCCAGAAAATTGTTGGTGTCCCATTTATCTTGACCATCCTGAATAACTTTTTGTCCAGATGCAAATTACAAAATATTTCACGTTCTTTAGCCGTCAGCGGGACATCAATTAGCATGACTACCTTCGTTGTAGCTTTATTTTTTACAAAGATATGAACAGCAGTATGACTTTTTTAAATGGCACCCCGTATTTTTTTCGGTAATTCATTTCCTCTCCTAAAGACCTATTCAAAAATGTATCACAGTGTGCCTTTCACGGAAACACGACGCTACTAATTACATATTACAACACTGACGTTTACGCTCCCAGCGCTTAGTGCAGGTACTTTGAGTAATGGAACACATCCATGTGCTGACGTTGACAGACTACAAATGTAAACATAAGTAGAATGCACATCCGTCATTTCGTCAACCATCGTCAGTTGAAGAGTTGTGTGAGTAGAACGTACACCAACGAAGAGAAGGTAGAAATGCTACTCGTCTATGGGGAATTTAAGTTAGCAGAACAGTAATTGCAATGCTGTTTTCTTACGTACGGGTACATTTAGTACAGTAATTTAGTCCTTTTAAATACTCTTGTGTAGAGTAGCCATACAGTAAAGGCTGCCCTTCCTAAAAACTGGCCCGCATCTCGTGGTCGTGCGGTAGCGTTCTCGCTTCCCACGCCCGGGTTCCCGGGTTCGATTCCCGGCGGGGTCAGGGATTTTCTCTGCCTCGTGATGGCTGGGTGTTGTGTGCTGTCCTTAGGTTAGTTAGGGTTAAGTAGTTCTAAGTTCTAGGGGACTGATGACCATAGATGTTAAGTCTCATAGTGCTCAGAGCCATTTGAACCACTTTTTTTTCCCCTAGAAACTGCATCGACATATCGTTTCTTTTATTGTTGTTGTTGAAGGTAGGCGAAATGCTACTCAGGCAGCGGAACTGTACAGAGAGCGATATCGTGACAAGAACCCACCTTCCCGACGGATGTTTTCTCGTCTTGTTGCGACGCTTCAGGAAACGGGAAGTTCCAACCCACGACAACGCAATCGTCTTAGCACTCGCACAGGCGAAGCTGCCGAAGTTACTGTTCTCGCTTCCGTTGCTATGAATCCACATATGAGCACACGACAGCTTGAACACGAGATTGACATCCCTAAAACCAGTGTACATCGTATTCTTACACATCACCGGTTCCATCCTTACCATGTACACCTACATCAAGAACTGCACGGGAATGATGTCCAGAATCATGTACAGTTCTGTCAGTGGGCACAGTAGCAAATCCTCGCCAACCCGAACTTCTTTTCCAATGCTCTATTTGCCGACGAGTGTTACATCTCAAACAAAGGACAGGTAAATACAAGGAACATGCATTATTGGTCCAGCGATAACCCACGATGACTTACACAGGTGGAACATCAGCGTCAATGGAGAGTTAAAGTCTAGTGTGGGCTGCTTGGTACTACAATTATTCGCCCTTATTTCATCAATAGTAGTCTAAAGGGCACAGCGTATGCCAACTTCCTCAGACGAATTCTTCCTCTTCTTCTGGATGAAGTGCCACTAAGAATCAGAATGCTTATGTGGTATCAACACAATGGATGTCCAGCACATAATGCCTTGCGTGCTTCGTTGTGTTATGAACCGAAGGTATCCTGCCAGATGGATTGGTCGAGGAGGAACAGTTACGTGGCGTGCTAGGTCTCCTGATTTAAATCCTCTGGACTTTTTTCTTTGGGGATGCATTAAAGACGTTGTCTATCGCGATATTCCATCAACTCCAGAGGACATGCAGGAACGTATCGTGCTTACTTGTAATTCTCTTCGGCAGGCAACACTATAAGCAGTAAGTAATTCTTTCATTCAACGGGTGCACCAGTGTGTCGGTGTCCAGGGTCATCACTTCGAGTACCTCTGAATGTTCTACTCCTGGGCAGTTGCACAGGAGAGACAAAGCCAATTTCGTGTTACGTTTTTATTTGGTTTTCATACGTTTTCTGACAACTCCACCAAGTGGTCAGGTTTGTGATCTCGGGCTGAAAGTCAGTGTTGTGTTATGTAATTAATAACGTTGTGTTTCAGTGAATGGTACACTGTGAAACATTTTTGAATAGGTCTTTAGGAGAGGAAATGAACTACCGAATAAAAAATGCAGGGTGACATTTTAAAAAGCCATACCGTTGTTCATTGTTGTTGTTGTTGTTGTGGTCTTCAGTCCTGAGACTGGTTTGATGCAGCTCTCCATGCTACTCTATCCTGTGCAAGCTTCTTCATCTCCCAGTACCTACTGCAACCTACATCCTTCTGAATCTGCTTAGTGTATTCATCTCTTGGTCTCCCTCTACGATTTTTACCCTCCACGCTGCCCTCCAATACTAAATTGGTGATCCCTTGATGCCTCAGAACATGTCCTACCAACCGATCCCTTCTTCTGGTCAAGTTGTGCCACAAACTTCTCTTCTCCCCAGTCCTATTCAATACTTCCTCATTAGTTATGTGGTCTACACATCTAATCTTCAGCATTCTTCTGTAGCACCACATTTGGAAAGCTTCTATCCTCTTCTTGTCCAAACTATTTATCGTCCATGTTTCACTTCCATACATTGCTACACTCCATACAAATACTTTCAGAAATGACTTCCTGACACTTAAATCTATACTCGATGTTAACACATTTCTCTTCTTCAGAAACGCTTTCCTTGCCATTTCCAGTCTACAATTTATATCCTCTCTACTTCGACCATCGTCAGTTATTTTGCTGCCCAAATAGCAAAACTCCTTTACTACTTTAAGTGTCTCATTTCCTAATCTAATTCCCTCAGCATCACCTATTTTAAGTTGACTACCTTCCATTATCCTCATTTTGCTTTTGTTGATGTTCATCTTATATCCTCCTTTCAAGACACTGTCCATTCCATTCAACTGCTCTTCCAAGTCCTTTGCTGTCTCTGACAGAATTACAATGTCATCGGCAAACCTTAAAGTTTTTATTTCTTCTCCATGGATTTTTGTACCTACTCCGAATTTTTCTTTTGTTTCCTTTACTGCTTGCTCAATATACAAATTGAAAAACATCGACCGCTACGGTCGCAGGTTCGAATCCTGCCTAGGGCATGGATGTGTGTGATGTCCTTAGGTTAGTTAGGTTTAACTAGTTCTAAGTTCTAGGGGACTAATGACCTCAGCAGTTGAGTCCCATAGTGCTCAGAGCCATTTGAACCATTTTGAAAAACATCGGGAAGAGGCTACAATCCTGTCTTACTCCCTTCCCAACCGCTGCTTCCCTTTCATGTCCCTCGACTCTTATAACTGCCATCTGGTTTCTGTACAAATTGTAAATAGCCTTTCGCTCCCTGAATTTTACCCCTGCCACCTTTAGAATTTGAAAGAGAGTATTCCAGCCAACATTGTCAAAAGCTTTCTCTAAGTCTACAAATGCTAGAAACGTAGGTTTGCCTTTCCTTAATCTTTCTTCTAAGATAAGTCGTAAGGTCAGTATTGCCTCACGTGTCCCAGCGTTTCTACGGAATCCAAACTGATCTTCCCCGAGGTCGGCTTCTACTAGTTTTTCCATTCGTCTGTAAAGAATTCGTGTTAGTATCTTGCAGCTGTGGCTTATTAAACTGATTGTTCGGTAATTTTCACATCTGTCAACATCTGCTTTCTTTGGGATTGGAATTATTATATTCTTCTTGAAGTCTGAGGGTATTTCGCCTGTTTCATTCATGTTGCTCACCAGATGGTAGAGTTTTGACAGGACTGGCTCTCCCAAGGCCGTCAGTAGTTCCAATGGAATGTTGTCTACTCCGGGGGCCTTGTTCCGACTCAGGTCTTTCAGTGCTCTGTCAAACTCTTCACGCAGTATCATATCTCCCATTTCATCTTCATCTACATGCTCTCCCATTTCCATAATATTGGCCTCAAGTACATCGCCCTTGTATAGACCCTCTATATACTCCTTCCACCTTTCTGCTTTCCCTTCTTTGCTTAGAACTGGGTTTCCATCTGAGCTCTTGATGTTCATACAAGTGGTTCTCTTATCTCCAAAAGTCTCTTTAATGAACCGATGTTCATATCATTGTAAAAAAGCAACGCTACTATGAAGGCAATCATGCTGATTGATGTCCCTCTGACGGCTAAAGAACATTGCTTGAAACATTTGCTAATTTGCATGTGGACAAACAGTTATTTAGGGTGGTCAAGATAAATGGGACACCCTGTATAATATTCATAACACTCTAATTTATGGGAAAAATGTTTGTGCATTCACAATTGCAAAAATATTATTACTAGGAGGAGACAGCGCATATTTAAAATGATACATAATGCAATTTTCATTTTTGTTTTACTTATCTAACATACATTTTGTGAAAAAATGGTCGAACTATTGAATTTAGAACAGTAATATAGCTGTAACTCTTCGGGCTTTCCCGGCGAGATCTTGACATGTGGAATAATCGGGTGTACTGCCGGATGCTTGTGTAGCTCTGGCACAATATTTCGGCCACGTAACTCGATGCCCTCTTCAGGTGCTACCTGAGACTGCCGTATTGGAGGATCTTGTGCAGCATTTATGCCCAGAGGGCGCTGGGTGCTCTCTCTGCCGTCCGCGCCCGCCTGGCGCTGCTTGTAATGTGTTGTCTCTTCCCCGGTGCTCCCTCGGACGTCCGCGCCCGACTTGATCGCCATCTGTGGCAGCTCCCTGAGGCCCGTCCTGTGTCGGGCGTTCCGTTCGCGGTCCGCGCCCGCCTGGTGCTGCCCCAGCGCCCTCTGGGCATAAATACTGGACAAGATCCTCCCATACGGCAGTCTCAGGTAGCACCTGAAGAAGGCAACGAGTTACGTGGCCGAAATATTGTGCCAGAGCGACACAAACATCCGGCAGTACATCCGATTATTCCACATGTCAGTAATATAGCTCTTGCAACACTTCTCTAATAATTTTTCGCTATATGCAGCATATGTCAGCTTCCACGTGTTTTCCCATGTGGCTGAGTACATTGACACAGTAATTAGAGTGTCCTATAATCAAGTGGTACTGCTGATAGAAGCTTTGGCGGACCAGTGTGCTGAAGTGTTAAATACACACATAAGGACATTGTTTTATTTATTTAGTTAGGTCTTCACAAGCGCGCGTGCAACTAGTAAACAACATTTATGAAGTGTTCTTGTGGCTACATGTGACGACCATGTTTTAACAATTCGCCGCTGGGCAGTGAGGACGAGAGGGACGCTTTACCCACAACCATTATGAGGGACTTTCCCGAAAGCTGAGAGGGACCTCTTAACTGATGTGTTTGCCTCGCTCGGAAAGGGCTGCCTCGTGTTAAATCTCAAATACAGCGAGAGGGATGCCGCCGACTCACGAACACCTGGGAACACTTAAGCAAACCACAGGTATTCCTTTAACATAAAAGCGGGTTTATTGTTGGGTCGTTGCTTTTTTGACAACTCAGAAATTCCGACAAATACTTGTAAGCAGTACCTAGAGGTCTACAATTTGCTGCGGAGATTGCACCCAGTACTGGAAACCGCCACAGTGAGCAACAGCGGAGAACAAGGCTAGAGTTACCGACTTAACATGCCAGAGGACGAAGATCACAAATTTTCACCCCATATGAAGGCCAGGATGCGTGGTTATGGAGCTTATACCATTCGTTTGGTGAGCTTGAAAATTGCCCCCACCCCCCTCCTCCAATCAATGACAAAGACGATATAACGGAAAACTCAACGCCGTGGAGCACAGAGTGCGGAAGACCATAAACACAAGTGTCAATCAGAAGGAGATAGAACAGAGACAGTGAAGGGAAATAGTGGGGAGAGAAACAGAGATCAAATAGTTGATAGTCAATAAGTGCAGAAGAACACAGTCACGGACCAGCGATGAGGTGGCAGCTAGGAAGTCAAAGGTATCACAACAGAAAATTAGGTTGTCTTCCGGATGCATGCCAACCTACATGCCACAGAGGTTTCAGACTTCATCATTAAGTCTAATGTTCGTCACCAGGTTGTGACATACTCATTTACGCTCCGTGTTGAGTGGACAGAGCTTTATGATCTGATACACGAATCTTTGAAGCATCTGATTGCACTTCCTCACCTGATCTCAGCCTCTGAATATTACGGTAACACGACTTCCGTGACACAACTGCCACACACGGTGTCACCTGGAGTGCAAACACAGGAATACCGCATCCGCCACCGAACGTGCAATACCTGATGGTATTTATTGGGCCAATGCGGAAGAAGGAACGGCTTTTTCGAACCTCCTAAAACCACCATCTGTACAAAACACCAATGCATTCACAGCTTGTTACTAATGCATTTTACTTTATGGGATGAGTTTTTCTGTAGCAATTAATCACTCTGAAGGTCTGTTACTCCGTTTTACGTCCAGAAGTTGATTGTTTCCTTTTTTGTGTAAATGAATTTAAATATGCAAATATTTGAAAAGTGTTCTTAATATTACGAAGAAATTTTGTATTTTTATAGAAATACGGCCAAGTCAAAAATATTTCAATACGACTGATATTGCCTAGAATCAGTATGTTACTATGGTCTAATACAGGTCTGTACTTTGATACACATTATCTAAAAAGTACACATAACGATCTGTGTAAGGAAATACGTCCGTTTCAGGTACCTACAGATCAGCGTTGTCTGTGGACTTCAGAGCTTTGCAGTCTGTACGTACACAGGAAACTGTAACAGCACGTTTTTTGTAAACTGCCGGCCGCTATGTCCGAGCGGTTCTAGGCACTTCAGTCCGGAGCCACGCTGCTGCTACGGTCGCAGGTTCGAATCCTGCCTCGGGCATGGATGTGTGTGACGTCCTTAGGTTAATTAGGTTTAAGTAGCTCTAAGTCTAGGGGGCTGATGACCTCAGATGTTAAGTCTCAAAGTGCTTAGAGCCATTTGAACCATTTGATTTTTGCGAACTAGTTTGTCACACGAATCACATTTATATGGGCCTTTCCTTTCTTTGCAAGGTTTTCGCACCTGGCAGGCGACTTCCTCCTACATCTGAACAGCTGGAGCTCTGACCCTGGTTTCTTCGTAAAATCTGTCAAGCTAGAGAAGCAGATTTTGTCTTGTTATTTTGACACTTTTTACTTGTCTGCAGATTACCTGACGATTGTGTCTACGAAATCTAGAATGAATGAAAAGTACGAACAGGCCACATTCTTCTACGTGCTTTCAATGAGTACTTCCGGCCATCAGATCAAAAACATTTACTCTATACATAGTTTTTTTTGTAACATGCCACTGTATTGCGTCTCCTCTTCTTAATAGCTCCAATCTGTACATATGGATGCAAGGAACCGACAACTGCTAAAACCTTTCGTAGCTTTCTTTGATACATAGTGACGATCACATCGTCGGTTTCGAAAGCTACCATCTTAAGTAGGTCCTCACGAGCTTTCTTCAAACACTCTGGCGCTTCGTATATAATTTCGATTATTGTACCAAGCATGATAACGGAAATTAGGTAAAGAACTCGTGGTACGTAAAATTTCTTCTTTTATTTAGGGCCGGCCTGAGTGGCCGAGCGGTTCTAGGTGCTACAGTCCGGAACCGCGCGACCGCTACGGTGGCAGGTTCGAATCCTGCCTCGTGCATGGATGTGTGTGATGTCCTTAGGTTAGTTGGGTTTAAGTAGTTCTAAGTTCTAGGGGATTGATGACCTCAGAAGTTAAGTCCCATAATGCTCAGAGCCAATTTTTTTTATTTAGGTATGGGAGTATAAGTTCCTTCACTACAAAATCACTAAGACGTTCATCGCCAGGGCGAGTTTCATCTTTATCAGCAAATGGGAAAGCATTTAGTATATAATTAGACTCTTATTCGACAGACATTCTGTACTCCTGCGCATACTTGCAAACTTTTGAAGCAGTGAAATAAGTGGACAGAAATCTACATTTCAACGGAACTACTGCTCATCAACAGAAATACACCCCTGGAAATTGAAATAAGAACACCGTGAATTCATTGTCCCAGGAAGGGGAAACTTTATTCACACATTCCTGGGTTCAGATACATCACATGATCACACTGACAGAACCACAGGCATATAGACACAGGCAACAGAGCATGCACAATGTCGGCACTAGTACAGTGTATATCCACCTTTCGCAGCAATGCAGGCTGCTATTCTCCCATGGAGACGATCGTAGAGATGCTGGATGTAGTCCTGTGGAACGGCTTGCCATGCCATTTCCACCTGGCGCCTCAGTTGGACCAGCGTTCGTGCTGGACGTGCAGACCGCGTAAGACGACGCTTCATCCAGTCCCAAACATGCTCAATGGGGGACAGATCCGGAGATCTTGCTGGCCAGGGTAATTGACTTACACCTTCTAGAGCACGTTGGGTGTCACGGGATACATGCGGACGTGCATTGTCCTGTTGGAACAGCATGTTCCCTTGCCGGTCTAGGAATGGTAGAACGATGGGTTCGATGACGGTTTGGATGTACCGTGCACTATTCAGTGTCCCCTCGACGATCACCAGTGGTGTACGGCCAGTGTAGGAGATCGCTCCCCACACCATGATACCGGGTGTTGGCCCTGTGTGCCTCGGTCGTATGCAGTCCTGATTGTGGCGCTCACCTGCACGGCGCCAAACACGCATACGACCATCATTGGCACCAAGGCAGAAGCGACTCTCATCGCTGAAGACGACACGTCTCCATTCGTCCCTCCATTCACGCCTGTCGCGACACCACTGGAGGCGGGCTGCACGATGTTGGGGCGTGAGCGGAAGGCGGCCTAACGGTGTGCGGGACCGTAGCCCAGCTTCATGGAGACGGTTGCGAATGGTCCTCGCCGATACCCCAGGAGCAACAGTGTCCCTAATTAGCTGGGAAGTGGCGGTGCGGTCCCCTACGGCACTGCGTAGGATCCTACGGTCTTGGCGTGCATCCGTGCGTCGCTGCGGTCCGGTCCCAGGTCGACGGGCACGTGCACCTTCCGCCGACCACTGGCGACAACATCGATGTACTGTGAAGACCTCACGCCCCACGTGTTGAGCAATTCGGCGGTACGTCCACCCGGCCTCCCGCATGCCCACTATACGCCCTCGCTCAAAGTCCGTCAACTGCACATACGGTTCACGTCCACGCTGTCGCGGCATGTTACCAGTGTTAAAGACTGCGATGGAGCTCCGTATGCCACGGCAAACTGGCTGACACTGACGGCGGCGGTGCACAAATGCCGCGCAGCTAGCGCCATTCGACGGCCAACACCGCGGTTCCTGGTGTGTCCGCTGTGCCGTGCGTGTGATCATTGCTTGTACAGCCCTCTCGCAGTGTCCGGAGCAAGTATGGTGGGTCTGACACACCGGTGTCAATGTGTTCTTTTTTCCATTTCCAGGAGTGTACATTGACCAGGACAATACATGTTTTAACAGTTTTTTATGACTCTCTCCTACACGTCTGCCATGAGAGCTAACTTTCGATATTGAGTAGCTCCAACTGTGCAAATCACAAACCAAGCCTGAGGAACTTCATGACTTCCTGAAGGGGTTACACGATTTCACAGACTTTCAAAATTGTGTTTACCATTTCTCTGACCAAAGAAGCTCCACGTCTATTCTTCTGGATTCAGTGGATCCCCTAACACAGAGAATAGTAACAAATAAATCGAACTCTTACAATGATAATGACCATTCTTCACCTCCCAACGCTGTACACTCCTTTCCGTGCATTTTTGAACATATTTCAGAGCAGATTGATCACTGAAACAAAAATATATGAGCTCAAAAACATCATACTTCTTACAATTTGCATTACCCGGTACACATCGAGATGCAATGGAATCTTCATTGCCGCCCCCTGATTCATTTGAGCTCCTTGCTGAAAATTGTTTTGTATAAGGATCAGTTGAAATGACATCTACATCTTCTTCTTTGAACTGAACTTTTTCAGTGTCATTTATAAGAGGTAACATCTCATTCATGAGACGGCAACGACAGGCCGTGTTGCAGCACTTTACAGTACCTGTTTCTTTTATTTATATAACGTTTTATTCTGCCAAAGATGCTATACTTAAAGTTTCATATCTGCTTTGCTGCAACAGACACAATAAGGGCCACCTATAATGTGATAAAATGTCTCTTCGGCAGTTATCGGTATTTATTGTTTCTCCTAAAAAAGTATGCATTTGACAGCTTTGACTTTCATTTCAGAATGAACTTGGGTAAGAAATATTAAAAGCCACGAAACTCGCTCGTCCCGCAAAACAATTAGAAGAGGGAGAAGGGATAAAATTTTGCTACGGGACATAAATTTTCCGGTGGCAGTTATAGTGTTAAGCCATCCGTGGTGTCACTGTGGAACACAGATGGTGAGAGCTGGTGGCTGTCAACCCGCCACCCCACAGCAGTGAGGCTTTATCAACTCGCGACTGCATAGCAGCCCACGTAGAATTCTGTCAGCCCATCGCAAAGTCAGTCAGAAACGTCTCCAAAATTCTCGAGACTTCACTGAACAGTGATTTCGCTAGATCTCAATCATTTTCCACTGCATGGGATATAGCGAGCGTACCGAAACTGATAACCACAAAGTGCTGTAAATAGGAAAAATAAAAACATAATAAAATTTTTAACGTCATGTTAGAGACGTAATGTAATAATAAATGAAGTTCCTCAGATTAATGTTAATGTAAATTAATTATAGATATAACAGTACTTATTAAAAAAAGACATTCACAATTCAAGTAACCTCTTCAGTTTTGTATTAAGCTTTTAGAAACAGATAAATTTTGTTTGTTATCGCCCGAGAGCCGACACACGTTTTCACATGCCCTATTTACCAAAAAGAGCTATAAAGAGGAAAAATAAGATTTTCGGTAACGTTTTTCTTCAGAGTCAATGAATACACCAAATTTTTACTTTCTTTATCTTATAAAAGCGTGAAATAGGTCCCAAATTTAATACAACTTTGAAGTTAGGCACAATACCTATAGTCCCATATAATTTTTATTCCTGTATTTGTTTTTCAAATTGTCAATTTTTTTCTTCCTCAATTAAAAACTGTTTCTATTTACCTCATTTAACAGTGCGCTGATGCATTTTATATCCTCTCTTAAATGGCTTTATGTGAAAAACAGTTCGGAATGAGACAGTTGCCAGCAACTCTCTTTTTACTCGAAACGACAATCACATACTACTGTCAGCATGCCTCAAACGAAACGAATCTCTATCGATCAAATTCATCGGAAAGGAGAAAAAGCGAAACACGGACGTATCAGTTTAGTGCCAACTGCTGACATGTGCATAGCCGAACGCAGGTAAGAAGCTAGTGAGTAGTAAATGAAGGTATATCTCGTAAAGAAGGCAACTGCTCTCGTTAATAAACGATCACAACGCCCATATAGTACTAGGGACAGAAAGTTGGCTGAAACCAGACGTAAACAGTAACGAAATCCTAAACTCAGATTGGAATGTATACCGCAGAGACAGGCTGAACAGTGAAGAGGGAGGCGTGTTTATAGCGGTAAGAAGTGCAATAGTATCGAAGGAAATTGACGGAGATCCGAAATGTGAAATGATTTGGGTGAAGGTCGCGGTTAAAGCAGGCTCAGACATGGTAATTGGATGTCTCTATAGGCCCCCTGGCTCAGCAGCTGCTGACATGTGCGTAGCCGAACGCAGGTAAGAAGCTAGTGAGTAATAAATGAATGTACGAGGGCAGTTCAATAAGTAATGCAACACATTTTTTTCCTGAAACAGGGGTTGTTTTATTCAGCATTGACATACACCGGGTTATTTCCCAATCTTTTAGCTACACAACACTATTTTTCAACGTAATATCCATCCAATGCTACGGCCTTACGCCACCTTGAAATGAGGGCCTGTATGCCTGCACGGTACCATTCCACTGGTCGATGTCGGAGCCAACGTCGTACTGCATCACTAACTTCTTCATCATCAGCGTAGTGCCTCCCACGGATTGTGTCCTTCATTGGGCCAAACATATGGAAATCCGACGGTGCGAGATTGGGGCTGTAGGGTGCATGAGGAAGAACAGTCCACTGAAGTTTTGTGAGCTCCTCTCGGGTGCGAAGACTTGTGTGAGGTCTTGCGTTGTCATGAAGAAGGAGAAGTTCGTTCAGATTTTTGTGCCTACGAACACGCTGAAGTCGTTTCTTCAATTTCTGAAGAGTAGCAAAATACACTTCAGAGTTGATCGTTTGACCATGGGGAAGGACATCGAACAGAATAACCCCTTCAGCGTCCCAGAAGACTGTAACCATGACTTTACCGGCTGAGGGTATGGCTTTAAACTTTTCCTTGGTAGGGGAGTGGGTGTGGCGCCACTCCATTGATTGCCGTTTTGTTTCAGGTTCGAAGTGATGAACCCATGTTTCATCGCCTGTAACAATCTTTGACAAGAAATTGTCACCCTCAGCCACATGTCGAGCAAGCAATTCCGCACAGATGGTTCTCCTTTGCTCTTTATGGTGTTCGGTTAGACAACGAGGGACCCAGCGGGAACAAACCTTTAAATATCCCAACTGGTGAACAATTGTGACAGCACTACCGACAGAGATGTCAAGTTGAGCACTGAGTTGTTTGATGGTGATCCGTCGATCATCACGAACGAGTGTGTTCGCACGCTCCGCCATTGCAGGAGTCACAGCTGTGAACGGCCGGCCCGCACGCGGGAGATCAGACAGTCTTGCTTGTCCTTGCGGCGATGATGACACACGCTTTGCCCACTGCCAGATCACCGTAGACATTCTGCAAGCGCCTATGAATATCTGAGATGCCCTGGTTTTCCGCCAAAAGAAACTCGATCACTGCCCGTTGTTTGCAACGCACATCCGTTACAGACGCCATTTTAACAGCTCCGTACAGCGCTGCCACCTGTCGGAAGTCAATGAAACTATACGAGACGAAGCGGGAATGTTTTAAAATATTCCACAAGAAATTTCCGTTTTTTTAGACTAAAATTGGCCGAGAAAAAAAATGTGTTGCATTACTTATTGAACTGCCCTCGTATATCTCGTAAAGAAGGCAACTAATTCACCCGCAGGAAGTGTACCGCGTGCAGTAGCGACGCTACCGAGCTTCGTCGCTTGTTACTTGTCCAGCAGTCTCCGGGCAGGCCACAGGTGGTGCCGCTCTGCCGTCGGGAACAACGGACCGCCGAAGTGACGCCCCCACGGCGACGCACAATGGCCGTTGCGTGAGCGAGTGCGTGCGCCCAAATGGCCCCTCGGCGCTAAGTAATTAGTCGCGACAGTAACGAGCGGCGCCGTTAAGGCAGCCCAGCGGGGGCTTAACTGCCCACTGAGGTCGCGCCGCTTGGGAAGCTGGCCGCTTCCTGTGCTCAGAAAGGCAGCGGCGACCTGCACCACAGGCAGAGGGAGATGGGAAAGTCTTGTACCTCCAGAAATCCTCTATCGTGGGTGTTGAAAAGTAGCTGCTTAATTAGAGATACGGAGTGTCTCCGCTCTGGGCAACAAGAAGGTATGCTGCCACGCCAGACTTTAACAGGGTGGGTAAGGTAAACGTCACCCCGATACACTGCTGGTAAAACAGAATTATGCAGCACCCACGGGGACATAACCATTTCATTGACGACTGATGGGACAGGTACTATATCATTGTAGAAGTATGCCATAACAAATGCAGACTGAATGAATCATACGTGTCGCACAGTGCAGTGTGCGCCAACCGTCGCATCAGTACACCGTGAACCTCCCCTTTCCCCCTCCCCCCCCCCAACCCGCCATCCAACCACCTTGCACTATGGCAGCAAGTCGCTGTTGCTCAGCCATTTCTGTCTGGTGTGAACTGCCTTTGCGTTACACAGTGAAGGACTAGTGACGTGGGTAAGGTAAACGTCACGCCGATACACTGCTGGAAAAACAGAATTATGCAGCACCCACGGGGACATAACCATTTCATTGACGACTGATGGGACAGGTACTATATCATTGTAGAAGTATGCCATAACAAATGCAGACTGAATGAATCATACGTGTCGCACAGTGCAGTGTGCGCCAACCGTCGCATCAGTACACCGTGAACCTCCCCTTTCCCCCTCCCCCCCCCCCCAACCCGCCATCCAACCACCTTGCACTATGGCAGCAAGTCGCTGTTGCTCAGCCATTTCTGTCTGGTGTGAACTGCCTTTGCGTTACACAGTGAAGGACTAGTGACGTGGGTAAGGTAAACGTCACGCCGATACACTGCTGGAAAAACAGAATTATGCAGCACCCACGGGGACATAACCATTTCATTGACGACTGATGGGACAGGTACTCTATCATTGTAGAAGTATGCCATAAGAAATGCAGACTGAATGAATCATACGTGTCGCACAGTGCAGTGTGCGCCAACCGTCGCATCAGTACACCGTGAACCTCCCCTTTCCCCCTCCCCCCCCCCCCAACCCGCCATCCAACCACCTTGCACTATGGCAGCAAGTCGCTGTTGCTCAGCCATTTCTGTCTGGTGTGAACTGCCTTTGCGTTACACAGTGAAGGACTAGTGACGTGGGTAAGGTAAACGTCACGCCATACACTGCTGGAAAAACAGAATTATGCAGCACCCACGGGGACATAACCATTTCATTGACGACTGATGGGACAGGTACTCTATCATTGTAGAAGTATGCCATAACAAATGCAGACTGAATGAATCATACGTTGATATATATGGGTGTTGAAAAGTAGCTGCTTAATTAGAGATACGGAGTGTCTCCTCTCTGGGCAACAAGAAGGTCTGCTGCCACGTCAGACTTTTACACGGTGGGTAAGGTAAACGTCACCCCGATACACTGCTGGAAAAACAGAATTATGCAGCACACACGGGGACGTAACCATTTCATTGACGACTGATGGGACAGGTACTCTATCATTGTAGAAGTATGCCATAACAAATGCAGACTGAATGAATCATACGTTGATATATATGGGTGTTGAAAAGTAGCTGCTTAATTAGAGATACGGAGTGTCTCCTCTCTGGGCAACAAGAAGGTCTGCTGCCACGTCAGACTTTTACAGGGTGGGTAAGGTAAACGTCACCCCGATACACTGCTGGAAAAACAGAATTATGCAGCACCCACGGGGACGTTACCATTTCATTGACGACTGATGGGACAGGTACTCTATCATTGTAGAAGTATGCCATAACAAATGCAGACTGAATGAATCATACGTTGATATATATGGGTGTTGAAAAGTAGCTGCTTAATTAGAGATACGGAGTGTCTCCTCTCTGGGCAACAAGAAGGTCTGCTGCCACGTCAGACTTTTACAGGGTGGGTAAGGTAAACGTCACCCCGATACACTGCTGGAAAAACAGAATTATGCAGCACCCACGGCGACATAACCATTTCATTGACGACTGATGGGACAGGTACTCTACCATTGTAGAAGTATGCCATAACAAATGCAGACTGAATGAATCATACGTTGATATATATGGGTGTTGAAAAGTAGCTGCTTAATTAGAGATACGGAGTGTCTCCTCTCTGGGCAACAGGAAGGTCTGCTGCCACGTCAGACTTTTACACGGTGGGTAAGGTAAACGTCACCCCGATACACTGCTGGAAAAACAGAATTATGCAGCACCCACGGGGACATAACCATTTCATTGACGACTGATGGGACAGGTACTCTATCATTGTAGAAGTATGCCATAACAAATGCAGACTGAATGAATCATACGTGTCGCACAACGCAGTGTGCGCCAACCGTCGCATCAGTACACCGTGAACCTCCCCTTTCCCCCTCCCCCCCCAACCCACCATCCAACCACCTTGCACTATGGCAGCAAGTCGCTGTTGCTCAGCCATTTCTGTCTGGTGTGAACTGCCTTTGCGTTACACAGTGAAGTACTAGGGACGCAAGCGTTAGACTCTCCTCCAAGTTTAGCTCCATGTCTGCGTTAATACGCAGACACTGGAACTTGGTTTAAGCTGGTGCCAACCGCTGCAAATAGTGATGGCGCCAGCCGATCCCCGAATATGAAGATAACACTTATGTCAGATGGCGGGAACCGGAAAAACTACCTCGAGGGTGGAGGCTATGCTACGACGAACAAGCATGGAGAGAAAACTAGTATAAACTGTTGATGTCATTCTCGTAGACTTCCAAGCTGAATTAAATCAAAACAGGGTATCGTCAACAATCGCAGCACCTCCTATACAAAAAAAAGTTGGTCACTTGTTCTTGGTCAGCCCAAACTCGCAGGTAATTAAGAGTGGAAAATAAAAGACTTGCGGTCGCAACTGCGCCTGATGCATCATTCAGAATTACCGAACTAGAAGCGGAAATCAACGCACAGCAAGACAATTACAAACTTCAAACGGAAATGCCAAATGTCTCAACGTGTGCTTCTGTAGCTTCTGCTCCTAGTGTCACGAAGACGAAAAACGGAATGGTTAGTAAAATTGAGAAAGTGAAGGCTAACAAAACAAGTTTAAGCCAACAGACAATCAGAACACAAGGGCGGTATGAGATACATTCATTAAAACGATTAATCCACGTCTGGACAAAATATAAGTAAAGAGCATCGTATCAACAACAAACAGAGTGATTATCGAAATCGAGACGAAGACGGATGCCATGAACATCGTAGAGAAAACATCGCAGCTAAAGGGCATCAAATGCGAAGAGGCCCGAATAAACAAGACCACTAATAGCCATATACTAGAGTCCTGCATGACCGAGTAAGCGAGCTCAAAATAAGGGATGGGGCGAGCACACCCTAACTGGATAGGCTGCCCGCACTAGTTCTAGTGACCGAGCATAGCAGCCGTGACCGAATACGTAGCAGGTAACTTCAAACACATTACACGTGTCATTATCCGTTTGAGACTGCAGCCAGTACGGGCTTCTCATTTGTGGTGTGTCTGTCTCTGTAATCATGCAGCGCGAGGAAGCCAGTGCAGTAAGACGTAAGATTGAAACCAAAGTTTACACATTGAAGAAACGGGAAGGTCTAAAAAGCCAAGTATGGAGCACATTTTTGTTGGTTGTAGAGGAAAACAGTGCGTCTAGTGGGTACGTATCGTGCATAAACTGCTCCACATTATTGTGTTTCCAGTCGGGAACCACTCATGTAAAGAAACACAGTTGCAAGAAACCTCAAAAAGATACGTTTCCTTCAGGGATACAGGCAGTAATAAAAAATAGTATTACAGCAACGTGTGTTGCAAAGTGTGCTAAAGATATGAGAACTTTTAATGCTGTTTCCGGTGAAGGTTTCAGAGAACCAGGCCAAGAATTAATACATCTAGGTGCGCATTATGGAGAAGTTAAATTGGCAGATGTCATGCCACATCCCTCTACTATAAGCAGACATGTCAAAGAACGAGCTGATGCAATACGAAACAGCATAATGCCTTCTGTTATTGCGGAAGTTATTAATAAAACATGTGCTGCGACAGTTGATATGTAGACTGATTCGCATAAGCTATTTGACGCTTACAACACATTACATTAACACAGATTGGTCTCTTGTGAAAAATGTTTTATTTACAACAGAATTCCGAGACAAGAAGACGGGAGTAAATATTATACAAGAAAGTGCTGTATGAATTTAGTTGTGTTACGTACCCGTTCTTGGAAACGTTACTTTTGTATTAAAAGTGGGCCGGCCTGAGTGGTCGAGCGGTTCTAGGCGCTTCAGTCTGGAACCGCGCGACCGCTACGGTCCGAGGTTCGAATCCTGCCTCGGGCATGGATGTGTGTGATCTCCTTGAGGTAGTTAGGTTTAAGTAGTTCTAAGTTCTTGGAGACTGATGACCTCAGATGTTAAGTCCCATAGTGCTCAGAGCCATTTGAACCATATTAAAAGAGAGAGCGAGAGAGACAGAGATAAATACATTGTGTGTGTGTGTGTGTGTGTGTGTGTGTGTGTGTGTGTGTGAGAGAGAGAGAGAGAGAGAGAGAGAGAGAGAGAGAGCGTTGGACTTGTACAGTACAGAGCAGCGAGCCGGGGCGAGGCGAGGTGAGACGTCAGCGTTGACCGGTCGTGCTCGGTTATCCGCGTGTCCGGAATCCGGACAACAGACATGGGGCGAATGCGTGACCAAGCCGAGTGGTGTGGGGCCGGACAAGGATTCGATAGAGGAAATATACGAGATCAACCTCAGTGAGGACGTCAACAGGGAAATGTTTTGACGAAGATGTGGAACCTGAGTTTAAAACAGGATTTACGAACAAGCGTACGGTGAACAACGTTACTGATGTTAGCCCTCGAATAAGGTATTTCATCACGTAAAGAGAACGGGTAAACATCGATTTCGAAGCGCTAAGAATGAAAAACTTAATGAGGATGCACAAATGCTACACTTGCCATGACTTTGGACACCCATTTAAGCGCTGTAGGCGAAACGCAGCAGTCTGCTACAAATGCGCCAAACCGGGACAGATCCAAACCAATTCCACTGAAAAAGCGGTTGGTTGCATATTATGCGTGTACAGAAAGCAGGTGGTCCGGAATGTCGCACGTACAAGCATTCGCTAACAAGGATTACAATTATCAGAACTATGTCTGATAAAACCATGACATGTCAAGAGGACCATCGTTCCACATATCTCGATAGCGCACGCGAAGACATTCACAAGTCTCCAGCTAAAAGGACGAGGTTATGACGAAGCGCAATTACATAGAGGCAACAATTGGGCTTTCTCCCGAAGACGTTCTGTGATGCTGAAATCCTCCCGTCATTGATTGCCAGCGACGCGGTTCAGCGTCATTATTTACGGACAACGGAACACATCGACCTGCTATGCATGGAAGATGCCATGGACTGTGAGGTAGCCCGGCACTTAAAACGTCAAATGTAGCAGTGGGCTACCATGTAGACATGCTTATTGTTAAGAATAGAAGAATAAGAATTATAATTAGTTGGTAATGATTGTGGAAAGCGTAGACATCACAGACCACAACAACAACACGAAATTACTGATGAAATGTGCACCAACAACTACACACCTCGCAGAAATTGCACAGACACCCAAGGATACACCCAAAACACAGAAATAGGAAAACGCATAGTGACAGAACACGAACATCTCACACTGAAACAGAACAAAGTATATAACACCGAATAGCGTAAAACCCACATCAAATCATTGACCTTCAGCTCATGGAGGGTTCAAAATGGTTCAAATGGCTCTGAACACTTTGGGTCTTAACTTCTAAGGTCATCAGTCCCCTAGAACTTAGAACTAGTTAAACCTAACTAACCTAAAGACATCACACACATCCATGCCCGAGGCAGGATTTGAACCTGCGACCGTAGCGGTCGCGCAGTTCCAGACTCAGGCGCCTAGAACCGCTCGGCCACCCCGGCCGGCTACGGGTGGTTCACAAACACAAATAACGCAGCACACAATGTCACAACGCAGGGTGAGGAACAGCAGGGAAGGAAAAATAGTGAAAACTTAAGGATTCCAAAAGAACACAAACAGAAAACCAACCTCAACTTCAACTACATAACTTCGAACAAAACAGAAAATAAAAAAAAAATGGTTCAAATGGCTCTGAGCAGTATGGGACTTAACTTCTGAGGTCATGAGTCCCCTAGAACTTAGAACTACTTAAACCTAACCTAAGGACATCACACACATCCATGCCCGAGGCAGGATTCGAACCTGCGACTGTTGCGGTCGCGCGGTTCCGGACTGTAGTGCCTAGAACCGCTCGGCCACTCCGGCCGGCTAAAACAGAAAATAGAGACATTCACAACACACTCGCAGCACCAGCAGACAGTGAGAAAACGATCAGACACAGCCAAAGAACACAGAATCTGTGGAACAGACATTTTAAGCTGGGAGGAAATATACGCCTTTCAAGACTAGAAAACAGAGACACATTCCAAATAGCATTTCGACTTGCGACAAGAATTGGCTAATCAAAAGGTGCCACAATCTGCTAACCGACGAACGAGCAGGCAGACAGACTTTTGCTGAAATCAGCTGATATACCGACAGATGTTAAAGAACTTACTGCGCTGCTACACAAAGCCTGCACTAGAAGAGGCGAAAAGCTCATTCTAGAAGACATATGCAAGTACTTTGCAAGGGCACGCGGACGAATATACTTACATTACAATGAGGAGGGATCTAAATGTTTTTTATATACCCGACATCCACGAAATTCTTACAACTGAATCCAAACAACTAGACACTAGTTAGTATGGAGCTCTCTAAACTAGTGGATGAAGTGCACGAGGGCGTGGTGTGCTTGCAGGAACCCTGGACCGGGAACGGCAAACTTGTAGATTTTGACCACAGGGAAATCATCGTAACAGGTACATCCAATGCGAAGGCTGCGATCGTTGTCACAAATCGAAACATAACAGTTACACAGATAGCTCATCTACGTGCCGAACACCTGGCAACAGCGAAAATAGTGCACGAAGACAAGAAGTGGATTATTCCTTTGGTATACGCGCAGTACTCGCACGACATTGAACCATATCTCAGTTTCATCAGAGACGTTGTCGACTATGCCAATAACAGAAACTTACTAATAGCTACAGACATAAATGCTAGGTTGACATATGGTACTCTGACACAACGGACAATCGGGGCACCAAGTCCATGAGGTGCTAAATGAACACAACCTACACATCGTCAATAGTCCGAGTCAGCCATCCACCTATATAGCGCCATCGGTAACCAACGGCAGGATTGACATAACAACTGGAAATGCAAAAGCACTGCCACTTATAACGGAGTGGGAGATCATGGATGGTGCTACTCACAGCGACCACAACGTTATCATCATGAACACAGACACATAGATGTACACATCTACACAGGACAGACGTCAGCGATTATTAATTCATAAGGAGAATTGGGAGAAACTAAGACAGATGACTGAGGCGTTCCCTGCTACAAGCAGTTAAGGGGTCTGTGGATTATAAAGCACGTATTTTGAGTGACTTACTACAAAAAGCACAAGGGGCTGCAATTTCATCCGCTGACATAGAAAGAAAGCTAAACGTACCGTGGAAATAGAAGATGAACATGGTTGGTCAAAGAAGCAAGAAACAAACGGAAATGGTATCAAAGAGCGACCACGGCAAGGAACAGAGATGTCAGACTCACACAGTGCAGGGATTCAAAACAACGCTACAAAGAAGAGTTACAAAAAACGGGAGAAGAACATTGGAGTACATTCGTCCAGAAACAGTTCGAGACCAACATTTGGAGGGAACCCTTCAAAGTACAAATGTAGCTTCTGAAGACACTACTAGTCTTAGCAACTCTGAGACGAGATGAGAAGTTCTGCGGAATTCTTGCTAAACAAACTCCTCCCGGATGACGATCAACAGTTGGATGAACAGCTTCATACTGGACAGCTAACCTAATGAACTCTTGCTATGAAAATAGTACCGTCATTATTCCCTATGCAACTGAGGAGATCGCGCTTGCGATTGCCAAACTAAAGAACAAAAAAGCCCTCAGGCCAGACGGTATCCGTTCCAAGATACTGAAACTTGTAGTTCCACAGATTGCTCTACACGTGACATATCAACTCAATGAATCGCTACGGCTGGGACGGGTACCTTCGACTGGAAAACAGCAAACGCCGTCATATTTAAAAATCAGAGGACAAGGATCCATCAGATCCAAAAAAATATAGGCCTACACGCTTCATTAATACTTTGATCAAGGACCAGGAACGACTACTTTGCGATCGATTGCAATCGCACAGGGAGCTCCATGGCGTTAGTCCACATCAATTTGGTTTCAGGGCTGGAAAATCTATAGATGACGCACTAAATAAGGTACTAACCACCGTTAATAACTCAGAAAGCAAACACGCAGTTGCTATAGACATTTAGGGCGCCTTTGACCATCTCTCGTGGCACGCAATGTTTACAAGACACAGAGAGGTGCAGCTACCTAAGCCTCTTGCACTACTGTGAAACACGGCGGTTAAACGGCGCGCAGTAATTCAGAAAGATTAAAAGAACCACCAGAGGTTCCCCGCATGGATCAATCTGTGGCCTGTTTTTTTGTCTCTCCTACATCATCTGGATGGGGATAACCGTGGGAACGGGGAGATAGCATTAGCAGTTGACGTCCAGGTGATGGTCTCCGCAGACTCAAGAGCGCAACTCCAAAAAATGTTCAAATGTGTGTGAAATCTTATGGGACTTAAATGCTAAGGTCATCAGTCCCTAAGCTTACACACTAATTAACCTAATTATCCGAAGGACAAACACACGCACCCATGCCCGAGGGAGGACTCGAACCTCCGCCGGGACCAGCCGCACAGTCCATGACTGCAGCGCCTTAGACCGCGCGGCTAATCCCGCGCGGCAGCGCAACTCCAACACCTGTCAACACAGCTACTGACAAGTATCTGCCAGTGGTGGAAACATAATAAACTTCACATGGCTCTACAAAAATTCGGAGTAGGTATTAAAATTCATGGAGAAGAAGTAAAAACTTTGAGGTTCGCCGATGACATTGTAATTCTGTCAGAGACAGCAAAGGACTTGGAAGAGCAGTTGAACGGAATGGACAGTGTCTTGAAAGGAGGATATAAGATGAACATCAACAAAAGCAAAACGAGGATAATGGAATGTAGTCAAATTAAGTCGGGTGATGCTGAGGGAATTAGATTAGGAAATGAGACACTTAAAGTAGTAAAGGAGTTTTGCTATTTAGGGAGTAAAATAACCGATGATGGTCGAAGTAGAGAGGATATAAAATGTAGACTGGCAATGGCAAGGAAAGCGTTTCTCAAGAAGATGAATTTGTTAACATCGAGTATAGATTTAAGTGTCAGGAAGTCGTTTCTGAAAGTATTTGTATGGAGTGTAGCCATGTATGGAAGTGAAACATGGACGATAACTAGTTTGGACAATAAGAGAATAGAAGCTTTCGAAATGTGGTTCTACAGAAGAATGCTGAAGATAAGGTGGGTAGATCACGTAACTAATGAGGTGGTATTGAATAGGATTGGGGAGAAGAGAAGTTTGTGGCACAACTTGACTAGAAGAAGGGATCGGTTGGTAGGACATGTTTTGAGGCATCAAGGGATCACAAATTTAGCATTGGAGGGCAGTGTGGAGGGTAAAAATCGTAGAGGGAGACCAAGAGATGAATACACTAAGCAGATTCAGAAGGATGTAGGTTGCAGTAGATACTGGGAGATGAAGAAGCTTGCACAGGATAGAGTAGCATGGAGAGCTGCATCAAACCAGTCTCAGGACTGAAGACCACAACAACAACATGGCTCTACACAAAAAAGTTTTTGTACTACTTAGAGGAACACTACAAAACGATTCAACGATAAAACTATACGACATTAGCATACGCAGACAACCGAGAACACCATATACTGGTGTGCAACTCAACCAACGACTGTTCTTTGAAGAACACATCAGAACAACGACTGACTGGGCTGCCAACATCACGCACAAGCTGCCCAGTCTTAATATAACACACTTCAGGGTACCACTGCACACACTGAGGACTTACCATTGGCCGCCCTTTGGGTCTGTGGTCTGTTTTTCAGCCAGTGCATGAGCCCACCACATATGTCTGGTGACGAATAGGAACATCGTGCAGGGAGGTCAGAGAGGTGTCTGGTAGGACTTTGAGGAGTTTTCAACACCATGACAGTGGAATCACTCTACGTGTTGCTTGGAAAAGGGCGGTACGGTATATCATTTCCTCCTGGACATCAGGGAACGCCTGAGACTGAGCCATGTCAATCCCAGCTGGGGTATGGTCTCTTTCTGACAGGTCACGGCCCTTATACTGCGCACCTATACCACGCAGGCCGCAGCCAGAGTCTACTTGTACATGAGGGCAACATGGATGGCCAGAACAAATACTTTTACACTGTCAGCAATACAGAGCAGCACACGAGATACCAAAGCCGTACGACAACGTCACGATACGGGCAATAAGAGACAGAGACGAGTTGGAGATAGTGAAATTGCCCATGATGGCTCAAGGACATTGACGAATACAGAAAGACACTGCAGTACAACAGAACAATGCAAGACACACGACGCACGCAAGACAGCAATTCCAATTCGTACACCAACACAGATATCAGTACCGAAAAACACACACTCAAACAGCGAATAATTTCACCGCAGACAACCTTACACAACACCTAGAATAATAAAACTGTATTAAAGTAAACTATGTAACGCAGTCTAGCTTAAGTACAAACAGCAGGCTCATCCACCTCGCAGTCATTATACCGTTGTTGGGACGTAACACTTGTAACTGAATACTTAGCATATAAGCAACATAATAGGTAAAATTCAAGACACACACAGTATACAAACTGATGCTTAAGTAATAACCACAAGAAATAACATACTTCACATTCACACTTCTCTGCGCTTTCCACAATGTACATAACAGTTACAGTGTTCTTGTAAATAGTGTTTAGGAACATTAATCCGTAAATTAAACTGTAGCGAACCTGGACTGCAAGGCTCAAAGTAGTTCCAAGGCTTTCAGACCCGGCTGTCACAGATAGGGTAACATTTCTCTTTCTGTCCAACTCTTATCATCATATTTTCTTAAAATTTGAATGTTTTTTGTTTTCTTTTCTTTCAATGTCTAACGTATTTTTAATTTATTATTACTTCCATTATAACTGCTGAAAACAATAATAGCTGTTTGTAATGTGGAATATGTTTTGTAATCTACATGAAAAGCTGAAAAATGAACGACGTGTTATAAAATCTAAGGTAACAGGCCTCTAAATGAGCAATAAATCAAATCAAAAATCTGCCCCCCCCCTCCCACCTGCCTCTGGATCAACATAGGCGTGTATTCTTTCATGCAAACGATCGTAAAGATCAAAAATTACATCTGGCAGTAGATTGTCTCAAGTACATTGCCCCTTTACCTGTGGTTCTTGCACACCCTGATAAACGCGTATGTTTGCGCTTCACCATGTCCCAGACATTTTCAGTTGTAGAGAGATCTGGTGATCTCGCTAGCTAGGGCAGTTGTACACCACGAAGAGCACAGTGCGTTGCAGCAGCTGTATGTGAGTGTGCATTGTCCTGTTGGAAAAGACCATTACTTTCCTGTCGAAGGAAAGAGATAGCAGGCATTGGGTACTTCACCCTGCAGAAACACGAAACGTGACCGCGACTTGTAACTAACCTGTGTGTCGTGGAGGAATACACTCTGGAATAGTCCACTCACCAGATCCACGCCATAGTCCGTCAATCGCATATAGACAGAACGTACACTCATCGCTGAAGGCAATAGAGTGCAATCGACTCTTTCACGACAACATAGTAGCCGAGATTGGCGGTGTCGAGGTGTCAGCGGCAGCATGGCCAGATGCACAAATGATCTTAGTATTGCTGCAAGTGTCCTCGGTGACAAATCAGGTGCAACATGGATCCAGATTTCTTCCGTGTATGTTGTTCCATCGGTCGCTGCTATTCTCACGATGCGTCGGTCCTGATGTGCGTCTATACTACATGCAAGTCCGGAAGCAGGTCTACAGGTGTGGAAACGTTCCATAGTGTCACATCACCGATACACTGTGCCGAATATGTGCAGCATCCCCTCGGTACGTTCTTTCAGCTTCTCGCAGGTCGATAATGGATCTTTTTCAAATGACTGAAGTTGTTCGACAGCAGTACATACTCGTCTGCGGGGCATGGTTGTACCCTAGAATGAATGCTGCACACACTTTCCACTTATAATTCAGCACCGTTACCGTATGTGTCAAACCAGACAGTGTATGGAGACGACTCCAGAGCCTCATCTGATCGCCGGTGACCGCTACAAAGGAACATCTAACACCAAAACTCCTCGGTACGCATATATTATACTCTGCTCCATGAGGGTGTTGATTTTTTTCATCCCGCATTGCACTTCATGCACCTTCAGATTAGCCACCATGGCCTGGGATTAAGTAGTGTGAGCTCGGCTGCCGATCTTAAGGTGCATGAAATATTTTTATTTTGCCAACCATGTACACGTTTTAAAGCTAAGTCATAACCACTGTTTCTATGGGTCTGGTGTCTGTATTTGTTAGTGTGGTCACATTGCTTCGTGCATTTGACGATTTCGCTTTATCCGGTGTACAAGTTACTTCATTTAGCAATGTAGTGCAACTAGCAACTAACGTAAGAATCAACGATTATTCATGGCGGGACAGCGTAAGAGAACACTCCGCCAATGCATTTAGGTCAGTATTGCGAGTCGTTTTTTGTGGTAGGTTCAAATGGCTCTGAGCACTATGGGACTTAACATCTTAGGTCATCAGTCCCCTAGAACTTAGAACTACTTAAATCTAACTAACCTAAGGACATCACACACATCCATGCCCAAGGCAGGATTCGAACCTGCGACCGTAGCAGTCCTGCGGTTCCGGACTGCAGCGCCTAGAACCGTTTTGTGGTAGGAGTCGTTCTCTTAATACCGTCATGAACGCGTTGGCGACATCCATAAAATTTAAAATTGTGTTCCTCACTTTGAGTGAGGGAAATTAAAAGTTCGAGGCGGTGGAAGACTTCGTCGTTCGTTGAACTTCTGTCCCAAGTGGCCCCGTCTGGCATCTCGAACTAGGAACCACGAGACCCCCCCGCCCCCCAACCGTCATGGCACTGCCTGTACTGCTGGTCTGAAAATCACCATTTGTACTCACCACAACATTAGAAGAACACCTTCAAGCCCTGTCAGAGATTCAAATGGTTCAAATGGCTCTTAGCACTATGGGACTTAACATCTGTGGTCATCAGTCCCCTAGAACTTAGAACTACTTAAACCTAACTAACCTAAGGACATCACACCTCCATTCCCGAAGCAGGATTCGAACCTGCGACCGTAGCAGTCGCGCGGTTCCGGGAGCGCCTAGAACCGCTAGACCACCGCGGCCGGCCCCTGTCAGAGATACTCTTCGTTGGTGCCATACCTGTGTGGATATGACTGAACGGTGGTTGACTGAGTTCAAAAACTGCTGCTGAAAACTTGTATACCTTCCATTAGTAACAGGATGGTATTTGGCCTTTGGTAACTGAAAGGCGGCGAGATTCTCAGCTTACAGTTTGCACGTAAAAGTCCACGGAGCCACACGTCTGTCCCTGATGTTAACATCGACATTCATTGAGCCACCAGAAAACAGCCTGCCATTGTGTCCGTCTTGAAGGTTTTGATATGGGTGCATCATCAGCGCGGTAGATCCCGGATATAAAGGCTATGAGGTAAACAGCGATAAGAAATGAAGATGAAGATGAAAGATGGGCGACATGGCCATTAAAATCTCTTCAACAAATCCCTTTTCTTTGAAATATATCCGTCACGTAGGAAATACAGTAACCCCCCCCCCCCACAATAAGATGCATTCTGTTATCAAAAGGAATGCAAATTTATTAAGGACGCATATGGAGGATGTTGGAACTCCAATCAAATCTCTGTGGACGCCTACATTTCAAACTATCCGACACTGTTATGCTGTGCCCCACATAAAAGACAACTTCAGCGCATAACGACCTAAATGAGGTGCAAATATCATCATAGGCGATGCACACGAGTTCTTTCCTCCCCTTATCAGCACTGGTCAATAAGCAACTGTATTTCGGTCTGTCTGCTTGAGCTCATGTACTAGCAGAGAAACTGGCCAGCCACATCAGTCAGTTCCGCCGCCTAATCTTCCTGTGTTGGGATTCCTATGCACGGCATATGCAACGTGCTGTCTCCACGAGAACCTTTTCCTGATTGTTGAGCAAGAGGATCATCTGCAGCCATTGGGAAGAAAGGCAGCTGCATGGGGCAGCAAATTAGCTGCATTCAGTGAGACGAGGAGTCCAGCTGTGAGCTGTTCCGCCCCTCCGGCTGGTCAATGAGGCGTGAGGCGACAGGGAAGAGGCTCCAACCAGTCTCGCTGGAGGTCATGTTGTCTGACCCGTGCGAGAGGGCTAACCGCTTTGTGGAGCTTGAAAGGTACATATCATTTTAATGTACTACATCTCATTTGAGTATCTCATATTTTGATCTGAAGGCAGTAGAAAATTAAAATGATATTCCCTCTATTTCAGCTGACGGTGAAACTAATGTGGTTTGCGTTTGTAAATTGTTCAGAATCCAGTGTACACTTTTAAACTGAAATCTTAAGTGTGTTGCAGGGTGCCTGGCTCGTTTAGTTGTAGTTGTCTTCAGCCACACGTGTTTCCAACCGTATGTGTGCGTGCGTGTGTGTGTGTGTGTGTGTGTGTGTGTGTGTGTGTGTGTGTGCACGCGCCACTGGGCGTTATACTTTCCAAGAATATATTCGTTTTTAGTACAAGTTGGTTTTACCTTTTAGTGAGAAGCTAAAGATATTCCTTTGTCCAGACGACCTTGTCATCATCACCATATGAAAGTATTGTAAAAGTTATACTGCTGAACTCAGCGAAATCAACGCCACGGATGACGTCCATTTCTTTAAGGAAATGTAGCATTCGCCTTAAACAGACTTGTGAATTTCAAAAATAGAGGTGAAGCTAAATGTTAATAATATAATTTTGGAGTTCACGATTATAACTCGTTGTAGACGTGGGACAGTTGTGAATGAGAAAAGCTGTTACAGAGGCTGGGCTTGCAGGCAGAATTTACTGGAAAGTAAGTTAGATTGGGAATGGTACAAACTTATTTTCGGGCCTTAACATCTATGTTTAGTTCAGTGAATAAACTGGCTGCGCAGATGAATTTATAAATCGCCGGCGGAACTTCTATAACTGGCACCTGAGGGAGTTATCAACTTTCCATTGTGTCGTTACTAGTTTAGAGAGCTGCCGCAATCGTGTGGGGTTTAAAGGGTGGATTCGACTTATTCGTGTTGGACTGTGTCAATAAAAATTAATTTTCGTGTAGTAAGTTGGAATTACGATATCAAACGTCGATAAGTTACCGAAGACGAGCAACTGGACCAGAGCCGCGCGGGGTAGCCGCGCGGTCTCAGGCGTCTCGTCACGGTTCTCGTGGCTCCCTCCGTCGGAGGTTCGAGTCCTCCCTCGGGCATGGCTGTGTGTGTTGTCCTCAGCATAAGTTAGATTAAGTAGTGTGTAAGCTTAGGGACCGATGCCCTCAGCAGTTTGGTCGCGCAAGATCTTCCACAAATTTCCAATTTTTTTTCCAACTGGACCAGACATGCGAAGGTGATCTACGACGGGTACAAAATAATGAACACTTCATTTCTGCATGGTACTATCCGTCTCCTGGTGTTTGCAAGCAAAAAAATGCAAGGCAGAATTACGGCAAATGACGACCAACATTTACACAATGTTATCGCCGTACTGCGTCATCTGGTACGCTGTAATGCACTTCCGGCAAGATATCTCTTATTATTTATCGGGGCTGTGTTATCTCAACAAAATACAGAGTGACATTTATGGAACTATGTGAAATAATATTATCATAACTTATGAAGGTTTAGGACGATCAAACTGCACGGTTGGCCGCGGGTCATAATGGGAATTAGTATGCGTTATGTCGTTTATGTCACTTTTATTTGGGTGGATTCGTCAGTAAACAAAATTGGCGCATTTGAGGGACTGAGAATAAGCATTTCGCGATCGATAAGTTTGTTCACCCTCAAAGGGTTACTGTGTGGTTTTTCTGTGTTCAGTAACGGAATAATCCTCGATGGCACGTTAAGTACCAAATGGTACTTGAAGGTTTTGGAAGATGATTTCATATCCATTATCCACATAAACCCTGATTTCGACGAGATGTGGTTTATGCAAGACGTAGCTCGACTGCATCGAAGCAGGAGAGTGTTCAATGTCCAGGGGACCGCATTCTTCCTCTAGGGTATCCAGAGCCACTGGCATTGACCTCGATAGGCTGCCATGTTCTCTGGTTCTGAAGAAATGCGACTCCTTTTTCTGGGGATATATTAAAGACAAAGTGTACGGCAAAAACCCCAAAACCACTGCTGAGCTGAAAACAGCCGTTCAGGAGGTCACTGACAGCATCTGAGACGCCCTGCTAAGCCGGCCGGAGTGGTCGAGCGGTTCTAGGCGCTACAGTCTGGAACCGCGCGACCGCTACGGTCGCAGATTCGGATCCTGCCTCGGGCATGGATGTGTGTGATGTCCTTAGGTTAGTTAGGTTTAAGTAGTTCTAAGTTCTAGGGGACTGATGACCTCAGAAGTTAAGTCCCATAGTGCTCAGAGCCATTTGAACCATTTCGCCCTGCTAAACCCGCAGGACAGGGCAAGTAGTAGGAACTGTGGAAGGGGGGGGGGGGGGGCAGAATGAGTGGTTGTCAGTTACATTCCAAACATAACACTTTATTTAGTTGTCCAAACATTACAGCGCAACTTCTAAGCTTGACTATATACAGAAAAACTTCTTTAATTCTAAAATGGCTGAAGGCCCATGAATTAAATACAACTGCTATAATCATCTTTTTTTGAGACAGAAGGCTCTAGGCTTTTACCTTAAATAGTATTTAAGGCCAAGAGATGTAAGACTTGATAAGTAAAAATCCAAAATTTTAAAGTGGCTGAAGGCCTATGATTTTAAGAACAACAAACCTACAGTAAATTTTCAACAGGCAGAAGGCCCACAGCTTTATCTTGATAGACTGTAGTACTTGATAAATAATAACCTTAAACTTAGAGCGGCTGAAGGCCGATGCTTTTAAAAACAATACACTACAATAAATTTTCAACAGGCAGAAATCCCACAGCTTTATCTTCAAAAAGGTAATACTTGATAAGTAAGATCCTTAAAACTTAAAGCGCCTGAAGGCCGATGATTTTAAAAACAATACAATAAATTTTCAACAGGCAGAAGGCCCAAGCTTTATCTTCAGACAACGTAAGACTTGTCCAGTTTAGAGATACTTACTTTTAAAATGGCTGAAGGCCTTTGTTTTTAAAAACACAATTACAAGCATACAAATTCCAACCATCAGCTATGAGCTTTTAAAAATACACAATTAAACGCTCATAAGAAGGCATTATAGGCAATGGCGCTCAGAAGCTTCCAGAGGGCTCGGTCTGCCCTTGAAATCTTAACGTTCGCTTAGGTGAGGCAAGATGTCGGCCAACTATACTCTATCCGCCGGCAACACAACCAACGGACAGTCAGGAACCCACCGACAAGACGACTTGCTAACCACCGACCAGTATACGAGAATTCCAAATCCAAAAGTAATAGACATAGCCGCCCACAACCAAAAATACATGAAGCTGTCAAAACCTACACACCATGTTGGACAGCAACAATAGGTGAGGCAAGGACACTGCCTGAATTTATGTCGGCGACCAGGGCAGGTAACCGGAACACTAACGGCCACAAGGCATAAAATTCCGCTGGTGCACTTGAATTTCAAACCGACAAATACAGATAATTCCACCACACAGTGGCTAAATCTTCACCTACTAGAATACTCACTGTTGCTGCTAGGAATACTTCCAACAGCGAACCACCAACCAAGGGGACAATGTGAACAGACGTGGCTTCGGTAATAAAATCACCACTCAACTTTCATGTCCTGGCTCGATGAGCCACGAACTTCGTAGTAGTCGGAACAGACCCCACACAGGCCGGCCGGAGTGGCCGTGCGGTTCTGGGCGCTACAGTCTGGAGCCGCGTGACCGCTACGGTCGCAGGTTCGAATCCTGCCTCGGGCATGGATGTGTGTGATGTCCTTAGGTTAGTTAGGTTTAAGTAGTTCTAAGTTCTAGGGACTGATGACCTCAGCAGTTGAGTCCCATAGTGCTCAGAGCCATTAGACCCCACACTTTCAGTCACTGCGTAGATACCGCCAGCAGGCCCTGCCGACTACGCTGCGCAGAGACCTGCTTGCTGATCCGCTCCAACTGACCGACTGGCTGCACACCGCCAAGCTGGAACTATCAGCACCAGACCAAAAATGGTATACGGTGCAAATATCGATACACACCACTGCCACCGCACGTAGAAAGAGGAAGAACCATGGCATAACCGCAATTACCACAAGAAACCATATGCAGAGTACCAGCCAAGTTTTAAAGCAGTGCATAAGCCGGGGTCAGCACGGCTCAGCATCGATGTTCCGACATTTCTGCGGGTCATGCAGAATTTCGCTATTCGTCTGGGCTACATCAGTGCCAATGGTGGCAGGCATATCGAACATATCATACCCTAAATCTGAATATCTGTAGTGACGTTGACTTGTTGAACAAAGTGTGTGCACACCGTTGTTTGTAACTGATTTACGTGTTTTTGCATATAGTTCAGTAATTGTCACCCTGTATATGAAGTTTTCAAAAAGAAACGAGCCCGAGGCTGTAAAATGAAAACCGCTGAATGGAACGTAATGTCATCGGCTGTGCAACAAGATGCGGTCCCTGTGGCTCCAAACTCAACCCCAAAAGGAACATGGCCGCACATCCTAGTGACGTCGCAGGGACTATGCGCACACGTAGACCGTCCACTGCACTCAGTCTAAGGAAAACAGACGAATGGAGGCTTCAAACGATGATCAAAGGTGTGCAGCGCATTTCCTTACAGCGGAAGGACTGCGGGGAACTGAAATTCAAGCGAAGAATGGCGCAAGTGTACGGCGAGCCCTGCATGTCCGTTGCAGTTCCGATGCACAATTGCTACCACCGCAACCAGCCGGTCTCGAATAATGAAGAAATCCACCTGCTAGACAATGGTGTGGCCTTCCAGACCGTTCGTCATCGGCCAACGACGTCTGTCCGTCTCTGAATCTCTTGTACAACATATTGACCCTCGCTACGAACATGCAGTGCCCTCGGTACGCTTGCAACATTGTTCAAAGAATTTTCTTTGCCCGCACTTCTTATACTGTAAGAAAACGCAATACACCACTTTGACTTCCTCTGAAGCCTCCTGGTCTCTATGCTCAGCACGACCTTGTGCAATGATGGACGGTCAACGCGGGCACGTGATTGCTGTGTCGTCATGCGGGAGTGCCCACGTGACCCTCACGCTTCGAGCTCTGGACCTCAGCACTCTTACAGGGACCACCAGCATAGGCGATGGCATTACGATCATTTCCTCATTTTACAATCTCGGGCTCGTTTCTTTTTGAATACTCCTTATATTAAAAGGAACTCCAAATTTCAGTTTTTGTTTTTTCGGACCAACTGAATTAAATAAATATCTCATAACATCGCAAGTCCAGCATTTTCGGACGAATTTCACTGATATAATTTAACGTCATCCATCATTTGGTTTACGGAAGTGTAAGAGTCGAAAAACGGCATTAATTTACAGAGTTATTCTAAACAATGGACCCATTTCTAAAAATTTATATGTGTTCAAGTACAAATCCAAAACGAACAAGCTTTACGCCAATGAAAAGAGGAAGTTTCAAAGTTTTTGGCGGGCGGGCTGTGATGGTTTCAGAAGCGGCCGGTAGAGTTCGCGCGGCAGTAAGGCCGTCTCTCCGTTTCACGTCAGTTGTAAGTGAGATGGATACTGCGGAGCACAAGGTTTTTTTAGTTCTTGAGTTCTCGAAAGGCGAGTCGAAATTGCATGGCAGCGGGCATTTTGTACGAAATTCAGTATTTAACCACCAACTCGGAAAAGCATTAGCCATTGTTTTAAGTAATTTAAACAGACTGGGAATGTGTGCCAAAGGAAAAGCACAGGCCGACCGCGTGTGTAAGAGGATGATGTCCGACGGATTCAAGAAAGTTTGTTTCAGTAAGTCTACCAGTAGACCCAGTCGAGGACTTGGAGTACCCCAAAGAACTGTATGGAAATTTCTGAGACGGCGTTTACTTTACAAGCCCTACCGATCACAACTTGTGCAGGCTCTCAACTCCAATGACAAAGGGAAGCGTCTCGCACTTTGTGGTTATGTGCTAGAAAAGATGGAGGGTGACTCATTTCTACAGCGTGTAAGACGTATATATTGCCAGCGATGGGCGAGGCATGACAGAATCTCTGACCAGAGAGTAGTTTGTCGTTAGTTGTTGCTTGTCGCGAGTCGGCGTGAGTCGGCAGTACTAGGAGTCTGCTGTAGACGTCAGTCCGTGCTAGTAAGCTGTAGTCTGCGTGAGTCTGGTGGAGTCGGCATGTGTCGGCTGTGTGCTCTGCTCGCGACTCTGGTCAGGACTCTGGAGGATGAGTATTGTTGTAGAAGGTAAAGAAGCAGCCTTGCGCATATTTAATAATGTATGTTAATTGTAATTTAATTTGTTTAAAAATGCCCCAATAATAATTTTAATAATATAAAGCAACTCTTTTAAAGAAAAGCATTCATTTCAATTTAAAAAACATTTCAAATGCATGATCATTCCTTCCAATAATTAAAAAAAAATATATGCCAACATTGCACGAAGCTGTGTCAAAAAATTCCTGTTTAAGAGCAGATATAATTGCGGTTTTTTTATTGAGGTATGAATTTTTGCTTTTTTTTATTCAGAATACAAGGCCGAAGGCCAGCGCTGCTGTCCTCATAAAATTTATCAGGTTACTAAACTTTTTTATTATTTTTGGTGTTTAGGAATTTTCCTGCTTCGAACTTGACATTAAATGAGAAAAGAATTTTGTGGGAACGTTAAATGTGAATGCATTTCTGTGCACAGACTATAAATGGGAGCCAATTTTGTTCAGAGGTTACAATATTAGAAAAATTCATTTAATTATAATTCTGTGGGGACGTTACAAGCGTATAATTTTTAGCGATGAAGCGACGTTCCACCTTAGTGGAAAAGTCAGCAGACACAATGTTCGCATCGGGGGTTTGGAAAATCCACATTCATCATTGCTACATAAAAGAGATTCACCGAAGATCGTGTTATGTGCCGTATCCCTTAGAAAGGTTTATGGACTATTTTTCTTTGTGGAACGAACTGCAATGGGAGTCACGTACCTGGACATCTTGGAACAATGGCTGTTAAGGAAGGTTCCCAGGGCTTCCTTCTCCAACAGGATGGAGCTCCGCCCAATTGGCACCGTAATGTACGAGGCTTTTTGAATGACCTCCCTTCCTCAGCGCTGGATCGGTCGCAGGGGACTTGAGGAAGTGGCTCTGCACTGCTGGCCACCAAGATCTCTCGATCTCATACCCTGCGACTCTTTCTTATGGGCTTATGTAAAGGAAGCTGTTTACGTCCTGTCTCCACCAACCAGTCTGAGCGATCTGCGCAAACGGATCACTGCTGCCGTGCACTCAGTTACAGCAGGTACGCATTCGCGTGTGTGGGACGAGTTTGGTTACCGCGTCGATATTTGCTGTGCAGCCAACGGTGGCCACATTTGAACATTTAAACATGTGTCACATTTCTATATATTAAATAATTCTCAAAAACTAATTATTTACAAATTATTATCAATTAGTAAATTTATTAAATTGATATCAAACATTATGAAAAAAAATGAAACTTCCACTTTTCATTGGTATAAAGGTTGTTCTTTTTGATTTGTACTTGATTAAATACGAAGTTTTAACAATGGGTTCACCACTTAGAATAACCATGAATAACCCTGTGTATTACTAAAAGTGACGGAGAACCATTTACTAATTGTAATGAGTCAGCAATGTCAAAAAATGTTCAGATGTGTGTGAAGTCTTATGGGACTTAAGTACTAAGGTCATCAGTCCCTAAGCTTACACACTACTTAACCTAAATTATCCTAAGGACAAACACACACAGCCATGCCCGAGGGTGGATTCGAACCTCCGCCGATGTCATTCAATGTATGTCTTCGTAAGTGGACTGCACGTAGTAAGGAAGGTGATTATACGGATACGTTTATGGCAGCTAACTGGTCAAGTGCGAAGTTTCTAAAGTACTAGGAATCGTTTCGGGAGAAAGCGAAGAAAGTAGGCTATTTGAGGCGGAGTTGGAAAATTTGGAAATTTGTAGTAAGGTCTTATGGGACCAAACTGTTGAGGACATCGGTCCCTAAGCCTATACGCTACTTAATCTATCTTACACTAGCTCGAACAATTCACGGGTGTACTGTTGGTCCATAGCGTTGCCTGTTGGACGCTATGGACCGGCAGTACACCAGTGGACTGTTCGAGCAAGAAATACGCCGGGAGAAACTGAAGAATCACATCATAACTTAAACTAACTTACGCTATGGACAACACACACACACCCATGCCCGAGGAAGGACTCGAATCTCCGACGGGGGGAGCCACACGGACCGTGACAAGGCGCCTCTGACCGCGCGGTTACCCCGCACGGCTGGCGCTGAGTGATTTGTTGTGCAGTGGTAGGGCTCGCGAGGCTTTTAATTGGTACAATGCGACCTTTCACTAGAAGCAGGTAAGGAACCTGCAATTGTATTTGTTCGGGGATACTAATACTGTGAAAATCTGCATTAACTGAGAAGATATTAGGCCGGCGGCAAGATGTTTACATACCTTACTGTTCGGAGTTTGCATTCCGAGGTAATAATGTTGAGCGACATCCAATTATTTTGTTTGAAGAGTTTCAGTGGTACACATGGGAAAAAATTGCAGGAATATTAAAGAGAACTGTTGAAGGTCGGCCGGTTACTGTAAATGTAAAAGCCGAACCCTGCTCAGCAACTGCTCATAGGTGTTTAGTAATTCTTGTACCAAATGAATTGGCTGTAGGTGGTTGTTGTAGCATCTTCTTGTTGTATATGCAGATTGTGACATAGGGCATTGTTTGTCTGTGAAGGGTGTAACCTCCCCCCTCCTTCCTAATTCCAGTTATTGCCCACAATAAGCAAAGTCTTTTGTGAAAAATTTGAGACGAGCGAAGATTACAATAAACTTTCTAGTTTACGTAGCTTTTCGTGTAGAGTTGGCTTCAGTTCTTCTTGCCTAGGGGTCTGATTATTGAAGCTGAAAGTCTCATATTTTAGGTCCTCACGGTTGAATTGATCTAAATAAATTTGAAGATTATTGTTGCAGAATTTTTTTTGTTACATTAATATATTTTGTCACATTTTAATATATGATACAGTCTTTTGAATTTTCACATTAACAAAGCTGAAATAACATTGTTCGCCAAAAATGCAAAAATACGTCCGATTACATCAGAGGCATGCTTGCTACTACTTCTGTCTGCGGTAATAACCATATTGTAAACCGTTTACAATTTTTCGTGACAAATGAATTTCTATTAATTTCGATTATTATTTCATAAATGAATCCAGAAATAAACATATTAGACAGTTCTAAATTGCGTAATTAATAATAGAAATTTTAATCTTGCCAAAAAATTCGTAGTTTCAAATGTTTCTAAAAAAATAATTTTAACTGTGCATTCAGAGCTAATACTTTCGATTGTAACGTTAAAAATAAAGTAATTCCTTTTCATAAATTTTAGCATGAAGTATAAAATATTGTGTACAAAATTAAACTAAAGTTTTCAGAAAATCAGCTGAAAATATACTGATCTGTCCAAAATTCGAAAAACAGTACTGATATCGACAACTACTGTTTAGGAACACCAATGCTAGAGCAGGATGTCCCGTTACAAGGAGGAGATGGACACGTCGGGGCCCCCGTGTTCTCTGTAGTATACCGTATGGGATGTATCGTCGGATGAGAGGACGTCCTGTGACTCGCAGGTTGAAGCAATGGACGCGTCATAGGCGCAGTTTGACTACTGCTACACGTATAGGGAAAATGTGTCGGTGGAAGACTCAGCTTGAGGAATTTGACTGTGGTGGTAAATGGCCAACGTAGATGGCTGCCGTGCGGAGGATTGGGGTTTGATTCCTGGTACTGGAAAAGATGTTTCCTTGGTGGGAGGTCTAGTGCGGGGTTCGCTCAGCCTCGTCACTGCAACTGAGAAGCTGCTTGAGTGAGAAGTAGCGGCTTCAGTGTCTGGAGAGTCGGCAAAACGGCTGGGAGAACGGTGTGCTGAGCACATGCCCCTCCATACTGTATCCGCAAGACGCCGGTTGGCAGAGGATGGCCTTCAGGGCCTGGATGAGGAGCTCGATATTCATCATATTCTTCAACTTTGACAACTATTTTCATGCCGTAGAATTTTATTCAGTTGGTGTCAGCGTCATCGTGGTCTGGAGACAGCTCCACTTTAGTACCAACTTACACTAGACGCCAAAAGAAGGGAACTGAACGTCAGGCGACGTCAACGTCAAATGGCGAAGGGTTCACACTAGACAGTATGTCAGGACAACGTCAGTTCGCTTATAAAATGTAAAGAAGTCGAAGTGTAGTATCGGATTTACGGATCTAACAACTGCAAAGATGATACTAGCAAGAACGAACTTCATATAGGATTCTTCTTGATCAGATTTGTACGATAATTTGGCGAGAAACGAAGAAACATTTCGAAACTTCAATAACTATTTGACAGGAAAAATATACACATAAAATACAAATAATATTTATAAGTGAATACATAGAGCGTGTATATTTTATGCATTACACTCCTGGAAATGGAAAAAAGAACACATTGACACCGGTGTGTCAGACCCACCATACTTGCTCCGGACACTGCGAGAGGGCTGTACAAGCAATGATCACACGCACGGCACAGCGGACACACCAGGAACCGCGGTGTTGGCCGTCGAATGGCGCTAGCTGCGCAGCATTTGTGCACCGCCGCCGTCAGTGTCAGCCAGTTTGCCGTGGCATACGGAGCTCCATCGCAGTCTTTAACACTGGTAAGCATGCCGCGACAGCGTGGACGTGAACCGTATGTGCAGTTGACGGACTTTGAGCGAGGGCGTATAGTGGGCATGCGGGAGGCCGGGTGGACGTACCGCCGAATTGCTCAACACGTGGGGCGAGAGGTCTCCACAGTACATCGATGTTGTCGCCAGTGGTCGGCGGAAGGTGCACGTGCCCGTCGACCTGGGACCGGACCGCAGCGACGCACGGATGCACGCCAAGACCGTAGGATCCTACGCGGTGCCGTAGGGGACCGCACCGCCACTTCCCAGCAAATTAGGGACACTGTTGCTCCTGGGGTATCGGCGAGGACCATTCGCAACCGTCTCCATGAAGCTGGGCTACGGTCCCGCACACCGTTAGGCCGTCTTCCGCTCACGCCCCAACATCGTGCAGCCCGCCTCCAGTGGTGTCGCGACAGGCGTGAATGGAGGGACGAATGGAGACGTGTCGTCTTCAGCGATGAGAGTCGCTTCTGCCTTGGTGCCAATGATGGTCGTATGCGTGTTTGGCGCCGTGCAGGTAAGCGCCACAATCAGGACTGCATACGACCGAGGCACACAGGGCCAACACCCGGCATCATGGTGTGGGGAGCGATCTCCTACGCTGGCCGTACACCACTGGTGATCGGCGAGGGGACACTGAATAGTGTACGGTACATCCAAACCGTCATCGAACCCATCGTTCTACCATTCCTAGACCGGCAAAGGAACTTGCTGTTCCAACAGGACAATGCACGTCCGCATGTATCCCGTGCCACCCAACGTGCTCTAGAAGGTGTAAGTCAACTACCCTGGCCAGCAAGATCTCCGGATCTGTCCCCCATTGAGCATGTTTGGGACTGGATGAAGCGTCGTCTCACGCGGTCTGCATGCACGTCCAGCACGAACGCTGGTCCAACTGAGGCGCCAGGTGGAAATGGCATGGCAAGCCGTTCCACAGGACTACATCCAGCATCTCTACGATCGTCTCCATGGGAGAATAGCAGCCTGCATTGCTGCGAAAGGTGGATATCCACTGTACTAGTGCCAACATTGTGCATGCTCTGTTGCCTGTGTCTATGTGCCTGTGGTTCTGTCAGTGTGATCATGTGATGTATCTGACCCCAGGAATGTGTCAATAAAGTTTCCCCTTCCTGGGACAATGAATTCACGGTGTTCTTATTTCAATTTCCAGGTGTGTATATTTAATTTAGTTTCTTTGTAGCAAATAATGTCGTAAAGAGCTGTATGTTTGGCCCTCAATAGAGATGCTTTTCAATAAGATAAAAGCTTAATTAACGACGATTCCTTCATCAGTTTCTGTTCTTGTGTCAGCTTCGTGCAGTCGTAAAACGTAAATAGTTTTTAGCTTTCGGATATATATATATATATATATATATATATATAGAAAAGCACTGAATCTCAAAAAATGTCGAAGTCTTCACGGGCCATTTGCAGTCTGTTACGAAAGCAATGCAAAATGCTGAAGTAAACACTAAGAAGACGAAATCGCCTGAAATCGATCATTGAACAAGAGTGAGCGTCTCGAAAACAGGTTAACTTTCAACGTTGGCAAACAACATGGTTCCCGATCCAACGTCAAAGCTTTCTCTCCGAGAAACATTGATGGTGATGTGTTGGTTCAAATGGCTCTGAGCACTATGGGACTTAACATCTATAGTCATCAGTCCCCTAGAACTTAGAACTACTTAAACCTAACTAACCTAAGGACATCACACACATCCATGCCCGAGGCAAGATTCGAACCTGCGACCGTAGCAGTCGCGCGGCTCCGGACTGAGCGCCTAGAACCGCTGGACCACCGCGGCCGGCGATGGTGATGTGTGTTCCGCCTGTGTGAACGCCTTCATTTGAGATACCTTGTGGAATGTTTTGACGTGACGTGTGAATCAGCCTTTGGCCACCGTCGCTGGCCGACGTGCCCAGTGGCAGCCATATCGACTCGACGGCACAGCAGGGCGGGCAGAACTCGTCTGCAAGTAGCGTCGGCGGTCATTTGAGGCAGTCGAGGTAGGAGGACGGAAGGACGAAGCACAGACACGACGAGCTGTTAAGTGCAACACAGTTGCACAGACTGCAGATGCACGACGGTGTACGCTGAGGTTTGGGTTCCCTTTGGTTCAGAACGACCTAGAATGGTCGATGTCCACCAGTCGTAGGTGGAAAAACTTCGATTAAAAGCAAACGAAGTATTACGATTACAGTATTAATTCTTGTCTAGTGTAATGTAATTCACGGCATTAAGCAGAAAATTTGCAAATGTTTTATCAATTCATTCAAGGAAGCAGTTGATTGCAAAAGTGCACTGGAGGATATCAGCAAAGTCACTATTGCCCATGCAGGATTTGCGAACAGATAATGTGTGTGTTCATAATCTTCCTTTCCAGCTTAAATATGAATACACATTTGCCCATTTTTTCATGTTACGCAATAGTACAGCATTTTACCAACAAGTAATGCAAAGTAACATACTTTTCAACCTGGCCTATGAGGTGCGAGTAGCTTGAAGACAATTAAAACAACATTTATAGTAATCTTAGATATGGCTGCGAAACAGAAACTGTGTGAATATGAAGAGGTTGAAAAATCAGTCAACCAGTTGCAAATAAAGGTTTATTAGCCCTTGACCGAGGTTTCGATATTTGAACAAGATATTTTTACAAATAACGAAACGTTTATTTGCAACTGGTTGGCTGCTTTTTCGACCTCTTCAATACTTAGAGTCACATTTATTATTACAAGGACATAAATATTTGGTGGTTTTCGAGGGGTTCAGTACACTGGTCAGCGAGAATGTTATGACCACCTGCATAATAGCCGGTATGTTCACCTTTGTACAATGAGGCCTTGGTAGATCGCCCAAGGGAGTTGGCGCCACATGTACACACACAAGTCACGTATTTCCCGTAAATTCTGGGGAGAGGGATGATGAGCTCTGACGCCATGTTCAATGGTTCGATCGGATTCAGGTCTGGCGAGTTGGGGAGGCCAGCAGATCAATTGGAACTCGACACTTTGTTCCTCGAACCACTGCATCACACTCCTGTCCTTGCGCCATGGCGCATTATTTTGTTGAAAAATGCCACTGCCGTCGGAAACATGATTGCCATGAAGGGCTGTACGTGGTATGGAGCCATGGCCGCCATGATGCCTTGCACGAGTTCCACCGGACCGATGGTTGCCTACGTGAATATTCCCCAGAGCATGATGGAACCGCCACCAGTTTGCCTCCATCCCGCAGTATATGCTTCAAGGAGATGTTCCCCTGGAAGGCGACGGATTCCAGTCCTCCCATGGGCATGATTAAGAAGGTATTGGGATTCATGAGACCATGTAATGCATTGCTACTTGTACCAACGTCCAGTGCCGATGGTTCCGCGCCCATTTCAGTCATAGTTGCCCATGTTGTGGTATTAAACATTGGCGCACCCATGGGTGGTCAGCTGTGGAGCACCATCTTTAGGAGTGTTTGGTGCACGGTATGTTCAGATACACGTGTAATCTGCCTAGCATTAAAATCTGATATTAGTTGCGCCACAGTTCCCGCCCGTCCTATTTTGCAAGTGTGCCCAGCCTACTACGTCTGACATGTGTAATGAGGTGTTGCCATCCAACCACACGTCGTCTGGACATGGTTTCACCTTGGTGTCGCCACTTGTTGAAGACACTCACCTCAGCACTGCTCGGACACCTGACAAGTCGTGCATTCCCGAAATGCTTGTGCTGAGGCTCCGGGGCACCACAGCCGTGCCTCTCTCAATCTCAGATAGGTCGTGCGCATTCCCCAGTCTACACACAGCATGCTCATTGCTACTACATGCACCGTGCTGGTGTCTGACTAGCAGTCACTCCTCGCCAAGTAAAGCTGCTATTGTCTGTATGGGGTTATACAGGGTTATACAAAAAGGTACGGCCAAACTTTCAGGAAACATTCCTCACACACAAATAAAGAAAAGATGTTATGTCGACATGTGTCCGGAAACGCTCAATTTCCATGTTAGAGCTCATTTTAGTTTGTTCTTCCACCTACGCAAAATGGAGCTCGTTATCATGATTTCATACGGGATACTCTACCAGTGCTGCTAGAACATGTGCCTTTACAAGTACGACACAACATGTGGTTCATGCACGATGGAGCTCCAGCACATTTCAGTCGAAGTGTTCGTACGCTTCTCAACAACAGATTCGCTGACCGATGGATTGGTAGAGGCGGACCAATTCCATGGCCTCCACGCTCTCCTGACCCCAACCCTTTTGACTTTCATTTATGGGGGCATTTGAAAGCTCTTGTCTACGCAACCCCGTACCAAATGTAGAGACTCTCCGTGCTCGTATTGTGGTCGGCTGTGATACAATACGCCATTCTCCAGGGCTGCATCAGCGCATCAGGGATTCCATGCGACGGAGGGTGGATGCATGTATCCTCGCTAACGGAGGTCATTTTGAACATTTCCTGTAACAAAGGGAAGTCACGCTGGTACGTTCTGTTGCTGTGTGTTTCCATTCCATGATTAATGTGATTTGAAGAGAAGTAATAAAATGAGCTCTAACGTGGAAAGTAAGCGTTTCCGGACAGATGTCCACATAACATATTTTCTTTCTTTGTGTGTGAGGAATGTTTCCTGAAAGTTTGGCCGTACCTTTTCGTAACACCCTGTATAGATAGTAGGTCGGTGGTAATAATGTTCTGGCTGAGCAGTGTAAATGAGAATAGGAAAATGTAGTACACTATCAAAAATGTGAGACTAAAATTTAAATGAAGACAATAACAAGAAAATGGAGTTTCCAGCTCTAATACACTGGACCCTTCAGCAGCCTCGCAATAGCTGAAAACTGTGATCTCTTGATAACTTAGTTTGGCCAGTCCAGACACATTCAGCGGTGCTACTGTGCTGCAATGATCACAACCGACCGTAGCTGAATACTCGCCATAGCTAAAACACTAGACTCCTGGTTACGCTATATTTCCTGGATCCGCAACGAGTGTTGTTGGCGAGTCATCATCAGCCTCAACTGCAGTTCTACGAGACTAGCTTCTGTTTCGCCCGACGACCTCGTGCTTCGCCACAACCAACTGGCTGCTCTCCTCTCCTCAGAAGCCGTGTAAGTAGACTGTTTAGGTTTTTATGTTGGTAACGCCACGTAGCGCTCTGTATGAAAATCACTGACTGTGCTGTGTGCAGTCTGTAGCTGGTTTGCATCGTTGGAATATTTGCTATTGTAGTGTTGGGCAGTTGGATGTGAACAGCGCGTAGCGTTGCGCAGTTGGAGGTGAGCCGCCAGCAGTGGTGGATGTGGGGAGAGAGATGACAGAATTTTAAGAGTGGACGATCTGGACGTGTGTCCGCCAGAAAGAGTAAATTTGTGATACTGGATATTATGAACTGATATACAGGGTGAGTCACCTAACGTTACCGCTGGATATATTTCGTAAACCACATCAAATACTGAAGAACCGATTCCACAGACCGAACGTGAGGAGAGGGGCTAATGTAATTGTTTAATACAAACCATAAAAAAATGTACGGAAGTATGTTTTTTAACACAAACCTACGTTTTTTTTAAATGGAACCACGTTAGCTTTGTTAGCACATCTGAACATATAAACAAATACGTAATCAGTGCCGTTTGTTGCATTGTAAAATGCAATTACATCTGGAGATATTGTAACCTAAAGTTGACGCTTGAAATCTCCGACGTTCTGTTGCGTGTTGTAACAAACACGGGCCACGGTCGGCGAGCAGCATCTGCACGGACATGTTTACGATGAAGACCGTGTTTACGAGTGTGGCTGTAGTGCACTGTTGTGGTTTGGTCTAGCTGTCTCAGTGTCCGCATGTAGCGCTTGCTGCTATTGTTATTCTGCATTCGTCTCCGCACGCAGACCAACTGCAGTACACCGTGTTACCAGACGTCTGTGATAGTGTAGTGTTGTAGGAACTGTGACCATGGTGTAATCGAACTCTGAAAAGGCGGAGATGATACTCATCTATGGCGAGTGTCAACGAAATGCAGCTGAAGCCAGCAGGGTGTGTGCAGAACGGTACCCGGACAGAGAGCATCCAACGTGCCGCACACTGCAAAACATCTACCGCCAACTGTATGCAACAGGTATGGTCGTAGCACGCAAACGGGTTCGTAACAGGCCCGTCACAGGAGAAGCGCGTGCGGTTGGTGTGTTAGCTGCTGTTGCCATGAACCCAGAATGAACAGAGAATCCGTTGCAGTTCTACCTGTTTACCGATGAAGCGGTTTTCACAAACCACGGGGCAGTGAATCTACGGAACATGCAACACTGGTCTTGGACAAAAAAATGGTTCAAATGGCTCTGAGCACTATGGGACTTAACATCTGTGGTCATCAGTCCCCTAGAACTTAGAACTACTTAAACCTAACTAACCTAAGGACATCACACACATCCATGCCCGAGGCAGGATTCGAACCTGCGACCGTACCAGCCGAGCGGTTCCGGACTGCGCGCCTAGAACCGCTAGACCACCGCGGCCGGCGGTCGTTGGACAATCCTCGCTGGCTCAGACAGGTAGAGCGACAGCGACCGTGGACTGTAAATGTATGGTGCGGAATCATTGGCGACCACCTCATTGGTCCTCACTTCATTGCAGGGGCCCAAACAGCTGCAACATATATCGCGTTTCTACAGAATGATCTGCTAACATTGCTCGAAAATGTCCCACTGGAAACGCGTCGACGTATGTGGTATCAGCATTATGGTGCACCTGCACATTCCGCAATTAACACTAGGCTGACCCTTGACAGGATGTTCGACGGGCGTTTAATAGGAAGTGGAGGACGCATAAATTGGCCAGCCCGTTCTCCTGATCTCACACCTCTGGACTTCTTTCTGTGGGGTATGTTAAAGGAGAATGTGTACCTGTTGTGGATTGGCAAGACAGCGAACCCACTATGAGAGGAAGCCGAAAGGCATGCGTTTTAGCTCACGTAGGTTGGCGTGAGGTCTGGAACAGATCAAGGAAATGAGACTAGCAAAAAACGTACATAGCTGCTGGAATACTTAACTTTAATCCATAATTGGTGAACATCGCTCTTGACGGTACATGTTTTACAGCATCAGTAGTAACTGGTAACGGCGCCTTGCTAGGTCGTAGCAAATGACGTAGCTGAAGGCTATGCTAACTATCGTCTCGGCAAATAAGAGCGTAATTTGTCAGTGAACCATCGCTAGCAAAGTCGGCTGTACAACTGGGGCGAGTGCTAGGAAGTCTCTCTAGACCTGCCGTGTGGCGGCGCTCGGTCTGCAATCACTGATAGTGGCGACACGCGGGTCCGACGTATACTAACGGACTGCGGCTGTTTTAAAGGCTACCACCTAGCAAGTGTGGTGTCTGGCGGTGACACCACATTCCTCCCCCGCAAATCGGCGGACGGTTGTGGCATAAGGCTTCCGCCCGCCGTGGAGAGTACTCCATGTTGACGTATGCGACGAGGTGGGGAGTCTAACAACAGGCGAGGCTGTGCCACCCGCACCCTGCCATTCGGACCGAGGGGAGCTAGGAAACACCTGAAAACCTGCTCCAGGCTGCACGCCAACATGCGGTGTATACGCCCGTAGAGAGACAGGAGGGGCCGAAGGGTCGACCCCCTCGGGCCGGGGCACCCGACGGGCGAAGACGATATATGGTCCGAAGCGGGCAAGAGTTCCGTGGCGGAGGACAACTGGTCACGGGAAGCGATCGGCGGCGCGTGACCCAGGGAGGCGCCCGGCGGTTGAGGCGACGCATCCACTGCGGGCATCGCCGGCGGGAAAACAGGCGGCGGCGGCGGCGGCGCGTCGCCATGGGCAAAATGGAAGGCAGCGTCGGTAACACCTGGGGCTGAGACGAGCCAGTAGATGGGTCCCCAGGGCGCTGACCGGACGGCACCGTCGCTGAAAGCAGACGGGGAGCGGCAGGTCCCGTGCGACGACAGAGGCGCAGCTGATTGAGATGCCGACGCACCTCACCAGAGGCCTCCAAAACCAGATACATAGCGCGGCCGAGGCAGCGAAGAATGCGCCCTTCGAGCCAACGCCGTGAATCTCGATAGTGGCGGTAGGAGACAACGTCGCCTGGGGCAAAAGCAGGTGTCTGCCGCTGCACAGGAACCTGATGCGGCGGATGTAGCAAAGACATCACGGTGCGATGAGGGCGACCGTGGAGCAACTCAGCCGGCGAGCGACCATCTCGGGGCTGAGAGCGATACGAGGACAAAAAGAGCAATGACGCATCCTCCCGAGAATGCGACTCTTTCAACTTCAACATCTGTGACTTGAAAGTACTGACCGGTCGCTCAGCGGCACCGTTTGACTGTGGCGAAAACGGCGCGGACGTCAGATGTTGAATACCATTGGCCTTGCAGAATGACTGAAATTCTGCGAACATGAATAGTGGGCCATTGTCGGAAACAATAGTCTGTGGAAGACCTTCAATGCAACAGATAGCAGATAACGCTTCGATGGTGGCAGATGACGTCGTGGAAGACATCCGGACAACAAAAGGAAAATTACTGAATGAATCTACCACAACCAACCATCGAGCATTCCAGAATGGACCAGCAAAATAGATGTGTAAGCGTTGCCAAGGGGAAGTGGCTTTTGGCCATGCAAAAAATTTCCGCGGTGGGGCTGACTGTTGTTCGGCACACACAATGCAAGAAGAGCACATATTCGTAATCGCGGCATCGATTTCGAACCAAGTACAGTTCTGACGAGCAAGTTGTTTCGTTCGCACTATACCCCAACGTCCTTGGTGGAGAAGCTTTAAGACAGAGGACTGTAACGAAAGTGGGACCACGACCCTGGACTGATCATTATCAGAACGCAACAGCAAAACACCACGTCGTACAAAAAGTCTCTCCTGGTGAGCAAAAAATCGGCGAATCAACGGATCCCCGATCCGTGACTTTGACAAGGGCCATTGCGTAGCAACGAAACGCAGAACGGTAGCAAGGACAGGGTCGGCAGCTGTGGCCGTGGCTACACGACGAAAATCAATCGGAAACGATTCGACCACGTCATCGGTTTCCGAATCAATGAACATGCAAGCAAGTTCGGAGGAATCGAATGCTCTACCCTCAGCAACAGGCAAACGGGACAACGCATCGGCGTTTCCGTGCTTAACAGTGGCCCGATACAAGACATCGTAACGGTACTGCTAGAGGAAAATAGACCAGCGAATGAATATCTGCGCTGTACGTGGAGGGACAGGCTTGGTCGGATGAAAAAGCGATGTCAAAGGTTTGTGGTCTGTGATGATGGGAAAGTGACGACCATACAAGAAATCATGAAACTTTGTAACACCAAATACGAGAGCCAATGCTTCTTTCTCGATCTGTGAATAATTTCTTTGTGCAGACGAGAGCAATTTGGACGCAAAGGCAATAGGGCGTAAGCACAGCACCGATCCCGATATCCGATGCATCCACCATCAACAAAAGGGGCTTCTGGGGATCGAATGGCGTAAGGCAAGTGTGGGAAAGCAACACCGATTTCAACTGGCGAAAGGCGCGTTCCCATTCCGTCGTCCAGACGAACGGAACACCTTTACGGCGTAAGCGATGAAGCGGCGCTGAAATGGAAGAGGCATGTGGCACATATCTGTTATAGTAATTTATTTTTCCCAGCACACTCTGTAGTTGCTTCAAATTCTGCGGCGAAGGCAAGTCTTGTATGGCACGGAGGTGCTCTGGACTGGGATGTATGCCTTGGGTATTGAGTACATGTCCCAGATAGGGTAAGTCACGAGCAAAAAACACACATTTGTCCTTCCGCAAGCGAAGACCATTTTGTCGCAAGACCTGAAATAATGTTCTGAGATTGGCTAAATGTTCTTCTTCCGTCTTTCCGGAGATCACAATATCGTCCAGATAGTTCAGTAGGGACCGACGCACAAACAGTTTGTAGATATTGCTGAAACAATGCAGGGGCGGATGCACACCCAAACGGCAGTCGTTTAAATCGATACAAACCAAGATGCGTGTTAACCACCAAAACGCGCTGGGATTCCTCGTCCACCGGTATTTGCAAGGACGCATCTGCTAGGTCCAACTTCGGAAAATATTTACCCGAGCACAGTTTGTCAAAAAGATCTTCCGGGTGGGGTAAAGGAAAAGTTGCAATCACTAATTGTGGATTCACTGTTGCCTTGAAGTCCACGCAAAGTCTCAATTTTCCGGAAGCTTTTTGCAAAATTACTAAGGGTGATGCCTAGAGAGAAGCCTGCACACGTTCAATTACACCCTGTGATTCCAAATCGGGTAATGTTCTTGCGACCTCATCACGCAATGCGTGGGGAACATGCCTGAACACGTTCAATTACACCCTGTGATTCCAAATCGGGTAATATTCTTGCGACCTCATCACGCAATGCGTGGGGAACATTGCGCGCTCTGAAAAATTTCGGTTGCGCGTTTACTTTCAATTCCAAATGTGCTTTATAGTTCTTAGCGCAACCGAGGCCCGGTGCAAAAATGTCTGCAAATTCATCACAGAGACGAGAAACACTGTCTGAAGGCACAGTCTGGTTCACTGATAGGACCTGATTTACTATAGACAAGTTAAACAACTGAAATAAATCTAAACCAAACAAGTTCACTGCAGCAGAAGAACGAAGAACGTAAAATGACACAAGTTTTGTTTGTCCCTTGTATGTTGCCAGAAGGCTGCACTATCCTAACACAGGGATCGCTTGTCCTGAATAACTACTTAACTTAACATTTGCAGCACGCAATGGAGCTGTGCCCAGCTTTTTGTACGTGTCGTGATTGATCAGTGAAACTGCCAGTCCGATATCGAGCTGGAACGGTATCACTTTGACGTTAATGTCCAAGTCCACAAAAAGTTTATTGTCCTGCTGACGACAAGAGCGACTGTCTCGTGCAACGTGAACTGACACTGGTACAGAATCACTGGCGACTTGACGGGATTTCCGGCGATGTCGACACACACTATTTGTGGGACGAACACAGTCACTGTGAGAGAGAGTGTAAGTAGGCTGTTTAGATTTTTATATGGGTAATGCCACGTAGCGCTCTGTATGAAAATCACTGGCTGTGCTGTGTGCAGTCTGTGGCTAGTTTGCATTGTTGTCTGCCATTGTAGAGGGGCAGCTGGATGTGAACAGCAGATTGCGTTGTGCAGTTGGAGGGGAGCCGCCAGCAGTGGTGGATGTGAGGACAGAGATGGCGGAGTTTGAAATTTGTAAAAATTGATGTCATGAGCTGCTGTATATATTATGACTATTGATGACTATTAAGGTAAATACAGTGTTTGTTCTCTATTAAAATCTTTCATTTGCTAACTATGCCTATCAGTAGTTAGTGCCTTCCGTAGTTTGTATCTTTTATTTAGCTGGCAGTAGTGGCACTCGCTGTATTGCAGTAGTTCGAGCAACGAAGATTTTTGTGAGGTAAGTGATTTGTGAAAGGTATAGTTTAATGTTTGTCAGGGCCATTCTTTTGTAGGGATTTTTGATAGTCAGATTGCGTTGCGCTAAAATTATTGTGTGTCAGGTTAAGCACAGTCTTGTACAATTGTTCTAAGTGGACATTTCATATGTACAATTGTTCTAAGGGGACGTTTCATATGTCGACCCTTAGCCTAGGATACCTCACTGGAATCTTCTGATTTTTTCTTGTAGTTTGTGTATTTAGTGCAGCTTTTGTTTATTGCTAGCGCGTAATTGTAGAGAGAATCTCCTTTGTAGTTGCAGTCTTTCATTGTTGTAATGTAAAACAGTTGTGGCACGCATGTAGATTTGCAAAAAGTATTTCGCTGCTGCAATTAACTAGATATTATTTTCAGTGTTATGTTAATGTGTTCTCTTATTTTTTGCTCTTCAAATTGTGTTTTTGTGTGTTATCGTGTGAAACATTGTCTCAATAATGGCGTGTGAAAAACGTAACACTCGGCTCCAAAGTAAAATGAGAAACGACAGTGAAGACGAAAGCAATGTGTTAGCGCCACTGTGTAATGAGTTAACTAATGTTCAAAGTAGTAATTTGGTAACTGTGCATAGGGAAATGGAGCGGGCGTCAAACAATGGCGTAGACAGTCAAACAGGTAGTGAACAGGGAAGCATTATCGATCGATCGGTCGGCAACAGCTCGCCTCAGGAATCCGAAATGATAGGACACAATTTTGCAAATACTGTAGATTCAGGTTTTGCGTCCTCACCGTTTTCTCAAATGAGGCAAGACACATTTTCTGCTTGTCAAAATGTGAATGTTGCTGGTGCAAATGCACTGCCGAAAAGCGTAGAGGAACAGATTCCAGACACTAATGCATTGTTATTACAATTAATGCAACAAATGGGACGAAATCTCCTAAAGTTAGACACAATGGAACAAAATCTTAAAAAGTTAGACACAATGGAACAAAATCAGAGACAAACACAGCAAAAGCTTCAAAAGTTAGACACCACACTTGAACAAACACGTGAAGATTTAACTACTGAATTACATAACATTGAATCGAAATGTCAAAAAGTCTGTAATGACGTAAAAACACAAATTTGTGAGCATTTTCAGCCTATTTTTTCGCGGCATGAAAATGCATTACAGAATCACGAAGCAGCCATAAAAGAGCTGCAAACCATTGTTCATGAAAATCATGAGACCTTGTGGGCTAAAATTGACTCAGTTGCATCTACCGATTCGGTTACGCAACTGGCAAAAACTCAGGACAACTTAAAGAACACAGTAGATTCGATTTCAACACAAATGGACACTCTGAAACTTGGTTCAGAAAAACACACTGAGGAAATGTGTTCACTATCGGAGAAAGTAGCCGAACTTTCGGATCAGGTCACTAACTTATCTACAAAGGTAGATGATGATCTGAATGACACAAGACCCGTAGCCTTCACTGACACAGAAGAGTATGAACAAATAAGAAAATTCAAACAAAATCAGAATCAAATTAATACGCAATACAAAAGAGAAATGCGGGAAGTACAAGATCAGCTGACACAGGTAATACAAGAATTACGTATTTCAGAGGACACTCGCGCCCCAATAAGGGAAGAGGGACATAGAAATACGGAACAGCCACAAAATAATAACACAGGGCATTTCGGTAATTATGAAAGCAATTGGCAAGGTACACCGAATTTTGAGATGGAACAGCCGACACGACGTAACAATGACCGATATGCTACTCGCCGACACGATGATTTTGACTATAAGCTGTTCATTACTACACGTAAATTCAAAACATTTAAGAATTCTGGCAACGACATTCATCCACAAGCATGGCTCCATCAATTCTCTCATTGTTTTCCTCCCAACTGGTCATTGGAGCACAGATTAGAATTTATGTGTGGCTACTTGGAGAATGAACCAGCTGTAAGAATGCGATCGGTCATTCACGATTGCCACAGTGAAGGAGAATTTTACCATGCCTTCCTCTCAGCATATTGGTCTCAGGCCACACAAGACCGCGTAAAACATAGCATCATAATGATGAAACACTTCGAGCAATCTGAATTTTCCAGTCTTGTGAAATATTTTGAAGACATGTTGCACAAGAATCAATACCTGTCAAACCCATACAGCCCCTCAGAACTCATCCGCATTTGCTTAATCAAATTACCTGAACACTTACGGCATATTATTTTAGCAGGACGTTGCAAAGACGACATTGAAGCTTTTCAGGGACTGTTACAAGAACTGGAAATTGACACAGACAGTCGCGGGATGCGAAAACAGGAAAACAATCATTACAGGTCACATCCGTCACAATTCCGTGACGACAGAAACAATAAATGGCCACGACAAACCTATTCTTACAACGTAAATCGTGACCAAAACAGACACCACCCATATGACAACCACTGGCAGAGTAATAGTTACAGGGAAAGATCACCTTTCCACGGTAATGACTATCACAGAGACAATCAGAGAAACAGACAATATGGGACCCAAAATAACTATTATCAAGGGAGACAGAATAACTTTAGACGCAACGGTCCAGCGCGTAGTTACGATTCAAGGAGAAATTCTCCACCATGTGACCGACAAGAAAGAAACTATGGAAACTACCGACATGACGACAGACGATATGATCGTAACGACAGACCTGAATTGCATCAGAACTGGCGAGATTTAAACAGAGCAGAGCACTCTGGTCACGATGAATTTGTAGAAGTTAGGTCTCCAAATCCCAATAACGACGCGCGCCAACAAAGAGACAATAGGCGATGACTCACACCACTGGCAGCCACAAGACGTACTTATGAAACTGATGACGCAGCTGCCGTAGCTAGTAATTACGTAAAAATGGAAGACATTAGGGACATCTTACTCCAGGAACACGACGTAACACGTAACACCATTGCATATCCTGTGATTCACATTACTGTAAATGACGTAAAATTTACGGCAGTACTTGACTCTGGCAGTCCCATTTCAGTAATTAGTGAAACAGCTTTTAGCAAATGCAACAAATCGAACGATTGCCCCACACTTCCGTTACGTAAGATTAAATTACAAGGTGCAATCTTTGGAAAAAGTGTAGATGTACGCCAACAAACCAACTTAGAATTCTTTTGTCAAAGCCACAGCTTCTCTATGAACTTCCTTATTGTTCCATTATTGTCGACGGAAATTATACTGGGAGTAGACTTTTTGAATGAATACAAAGCAATCTTAAGCTTTCACGATGCTGAAATAAGTTTAGAGAAAGAAGGTAAGTCAATAGCTTTGAAATTTGAAGACTGGCTCTCAAACCATGATGAGGAAATTAATCGGCTTTACCTTCTGTTAGATAACAGTTCGGAATTTTCTACGGAACTAGACACCAACAATCACTCTGCAAGTACTGAAAGGGATGATATCGACGGCATATTTGAAATTAATGAGTTAATTCAGAATAAAATTCAAACAATTGAGAATTGTAATGACACTGATAGGCAGGACCTTTTTGAGATTTTACAAGCACATTCCACAGTTTTTACTCACAAGACAGGAACAATCAAGGGATTTCAATACCAATTTCGTGTTCGTGAGCATACTAAATTTTGTGTTAGACCATACGTAATTCCGGCACATTATAGGGACCGTGTTAGAACAGAAATACAATCTATGCTTGACGAGGGCATTATTGAGCCTGCAGTAAGCTCATACAACAATCCATTACATGTTGTTGAGAAGAAAAATGGATCGATCAGGCTTGTTTTAGATTCGAGACAAATCAATACTATCATTATTCCTGAAACAGACAGGCCGCAGACGATGGAAGAACTTCTTCAAAATTTTAATGGTGTAAAAGTGTTGTCTTCCATTGATCTCAGATCCAGCTTTTATCAGATCGAACTTCATCCAGAATGCAGAAAATACACAGCTTTCCTTTGTTTCGGCGTTTGTTATCAGTTTCGGAAACGTCCTTTTGGTTTGAACATTTCTTCAGCAGCATTCATTCGTGGGTTAAATTCCATATTACCTGAGTTCTTAAAACGTCACATCACTTTATATGTGGACGATATTCTAATAGCAGAAGCTTCATGGGAACAACATAACCGCATCCTCAACAGTTTGTTACGTATTTTTGCAGAATCTGGAATTACAGTTAACTTGGAAAAGTCTGAATTCGGTAGGTCAAAGGTGAAGTTTTTGGGACATATTATTTCTTCTGAAGGCATTCAGCCGGATCCAGAAAAGTTAGAAGCAATCAGAGCCATTCCTGTTCCATCCACAAAAAGACAAGTCCGCAGTTTTCTAGGTCTCGTAAATTTTTACCGTCGTTTTCTGAATATGCAAATTCTAGTTACACCAAAACTTTGTTCTCTCACTGGAAAAAATACTATTTGGAACTGGGACGAACAAGCACAGTTGGAATTCAATTCTTTGAAAGAAGCGTTACTTCACGCGCCAATACTAGCTCATCCAGATCTGTCACAAGATTTCTGCCTTAGCACTGATTCTTCCAAAGTTGGTCTTGGTGCCCATTTATTTCAAGAAGCCATAGCAGATGACATTACTGTTCAGAAAACCATTGCTTTTGCTAGCCGAGTGCTAACAAAATCTGAAAAAAATTATTCCGTTACTGAATTAGAAGCTTTAGCTATCGTTTGGGCATTTAACAAATTCCGTTTCTTTCTTTCTGGTAAGCACGTAAAAGTATACAGTGATCATCGTGCATTACAATTTCTTATGTCTTCAAAATTAAATCATGATAGGTTAAAACGTTGGGCATTGTTTCTGCAAGAATTCCGCTTCACAATAGTCTACATTCCCGGCAAGGAGAACATTGTTGCGGACGCGCTGTCACGCGCACCGGCTGGGCTTGAGAAAAGTAACACAGAAGGCAACCTCGAGAAAAATTTCAGTATTCTTTACATTCAGAAAGTCGCCTTTGAAAACTTCATCACCACATCTTTAAAGGACATTGCTCATGAACAAGATAAAGATCCGATTTGGAAAGATATCAAAAGTAAATGGCATGAAAAGACACACACTCAGATTCGGCATTATTACCTGGTTAGAAACAACATACTCTTCAAACGCTGCACTGTTGATGACAAGCTATGGGTACTTTGCATTCCAGACGATTTTGTTAATAAGCTCATTTGGTACATTCATTTCAGCTACGCACATTTTGGCCCACGAAAATGTTATCATATTCTTCGAACGACTTGTTATTTTAACAATATGGAAAAGCGAATTCGAAGAGTCTTGTCTATTTGTAAACTTTGTCAAAAGGCGAAACCATCTACTATCTCACATCGTGCTCCGTTGTTTCCTATTATTCCTTCTAAATTAAAAGAATTTGCTGCTGTTGATCTCTTGGGACCCCTTGTCAGAACATCGAATGGATTTTCGTACGTTCTAGTCGCTGTTGTTCTTACTTCAAAATTTGTTTCTTTCACTCCGTTACGTAAAGCCACTGGACGGTCTGTATCCAACGCCTTTGTTAAAAATTTTTTACGTGAAGTTGGACACGTTAGTAAAGTCATTTCAGATAACGGACCGCAATTCAGATCTGCTGTTTGGTCACGCATGCTTCGGAATCATAAAATCAAACCTGTTTTTATTTCATTGTATTCACCACATTGTAACCCGTCTGAACGGATTATGAAAGAAATCAATAAGCTTTGCAGACTTTATTGTCACAGAAAGCATCAGCATTGGGACAGATATTTACACTTATTTCAAAATGTGCTGAATGAAATGCCTCATGATTCCACTGCTTTACCACCTACTCTTGTACTGAAGAATGAAGAACCTCCGAACAGAATCAGAGAGCTTGTACCTTTCCCGAATACACGTAAACTTCGACACAAAGACATAATTGATTTGGCTCTAAAAAATATAAAATCTGCAGCAGACAAAAGGAGAAAACTACACGGTAAAGCAAATGCAAAGAAATTATATATTGGTCAGAAAGTTCTCATTGAAGCTCATTCATTGTCACATAAGAAGAAACACTTGAGTCACAAATTCTTTCTAGTTTACAATGGACCTTACAGAATCCGACGTATACCACATGATAATTGCGTTGAAGTTGAAACTCTGCGTACTAGGAAGAGTAAAGGTTTACACCACATTTCTCATGTAAAACCATTTATTGACAGATAATCTGCTTTTTAACTTAGTCTTTGCAATTTTCACTTCACGCTACTTGTACAATTTGTCACACTGAGAAACGGTTAACATGCAACATTTTGGTTTGCTTACGAGTGGATTCTGGATTTGAGGTGCTTTATGTGAAATGCCAGATGACACAGTGGTTAGTTTATGTGACAGCTACACGATTATATCACGATGTTACTAATGAGTGACAATTTACAATGTTGCTTTTGCGGTGTATCTGTTTTATATCTGCACAGTTTTTTCTGAATTCTTCTATAAAGTGAGACATGTTTTAGTGGTGACTTTTGTGCTATTGCTACAAGGAGACAGCCTTTTCCGTAGGACAACAATACGTTACAGCACAGTACTTTCCTCATCACGGCAATAAGCGTAATAACTAAGTTATCTATACGCAAAGCATTTCACTTTGTTTATCATGAGGTAAGTACATTGACTTCTGCAGAACTTAGCTTTCGGAGGACAATGACTACGACACTTCCCAGAGATTATCTTACAGCAAGACGCACATTTAGCGCTACAGGACACGTATTTAAGTGATTAATTTTGTACTTAAAACATTTATTTTTAAAGATTTTTGAATTACAAAGAAAGTCTTTCGCAATACATTTCATTCCATTGCTGTAATCTGTAACACCTGAGGGTATAATTACAATAATCCTCGGGGGGGTACACGCCTACTTTGTGTATCATGTGTCTGGCAAGCACAAGGAGCCCTAGCTAATATGGTATTTGCTTATACAACTTTACACATCGGTACCATATTTCTCTAACACATAAATTACACAGCTATCTGATCATTTAACTGAGAGAGACAAACCTTTTTACTACGTCAGTGACACATGTTTACGCAATTACAGAGTTGGATTATTTCACACTTAAGAAATTGTATTTTGTCTGTACTGTGTGAACTCTTCATATTTTTTCGGAACCATTGTGATACTATGAGAGCTTTGAATGATGTATTTGGTAAGGGAGTATGATTTTAAAGTACGTTTGAGGTAGATGACACTACTGAAATGAGCAGAGGATTTTCTTTAGGTTTTGAAATCATTGGCGGAAGCTACGACGTTTTTGAGATTTGACTGAGGTGTTATGATGTAATTTTTACGACGACGATGTGTATTATGCTGTTGAGGTATGTTTATGTCAATAAGATGATGCTACCATATATGAGGAATGTGATTACGTGTTTATATGTATATGAATAATGAATAGTATTTAGGGACTCTTGACTTGTGAAAAAGGATGTTTGAAACCAAGAATCGTACTTTAAGAGTTATGAAATGTGTGTAAATGCGTGAATGTATCACAATGAAGACGAAAATTTTTTGGACACTGTCATATCAGTAGCATTTTGTTTCTACACATTTGCAACGCAAATTCTTGACCTGTGAAATTTTGTATATGAGACTGTCACTGTAGCGGAAACTGCTGTCGTAAATATTTCCGTAAGAAAGTTAAGTGACCACCTGCACATAATGCGACGTGGGCACCCAGGTGTGTCAGACACCTGGAGAACAAGCCTTTTCAGATGCTCAGGTAGAAAAGAAAGCCATTAGGGTGTGCCAGAGGCACAGGTGGAAGAGAAGGACAAAGAGAGGCCTAAACTACTGTTAATGACATTCCTTTGTAGAGGGCATCGCTAATGCGACACGCTCGTTACTTGAAAACATATGATTATTGTAATGCGTTGTGGGCACACAGCTGTGTCAAACACCTGGAGAACAAGCCATTAGGGAGTGCCTTTCATCGCTAATGCGACACCCTCGTTACTTAAAAACATATGATTACTCGCACTTTGTGCTAATTACTGAAATGCTTATGAATTGATGGGAAATATTCGTACATCTGCACACCTGATTATGACACGTGTCTTTTTACGAGAGTTGAGAGCAATTAACTTATGAAACGAAATGCCACATGACTATTGAATGATATTTTTATGCTTTGCTTTTCGTAGTTGCTTATTTCATTTGATGTCTGGTTTCCAGCTGTGTTGCAGCATTGCTTTTATAAAATAAAATGCATTTGCTAATGTGAACTCTTTCTGTCAACAGATCTATTAAATAATTATTTTATGATCCACATTCTTTAAAAAAGGAGCACTTGGAAAGGAAAGAACAATAAGAAGGAACTAGCAACAGTAAAACAAAATTTTCTTTTCAAGTACATGGTAATATTTTTTTACAATCAGTTGTTATGGTGCACCACTTTAATTACATAGACATTAAGATGTGAATATGCATTTCCCCTGTCTACATTGTTGTTTTTACTGTAATATTTTTTCTGCTTGCGCTATGTCATGTTTAGGTATAAGTTGCTGCTGTTTGCCAGGCATAGTGTTATTGAATTTGACTTTTGCTAATTTATGCTGCTAGCTTTGCCAATTTGCATTTTTTGTCATTTCTGTTTGTGTTGATTTGTTGTCATGCTGCATTGCCTCGTCCCTTGGTATATATATCTGAGCTCAGTAGATTTAAGTTAGCTTAAGAGGGGTTGACTATATAAGAAACTGACTATGGAGAATAGGTAAAGAATGCATTGCGAAGAAAGATTTGGGCCCCAATGAGTATTGTACAATCAGAAATAATTATTTTAAAAGAAATATGAATAGAATACAGGAACGAGGTATAGGTAGGATTTTCTTGTAAATAAATGATGAGGTAAGCAATATGTGAACATATAAATACAGAAAGCATGCTTGGATAGGATTTTTTTGGTGGAAACAAATGTTGAAATAAGACGAAAGATCTATCGAATGAAGTTGTGGGGTGGACTGCAGTACCAAATGTTACACTGAAAACAAACCCTGTCCTTTCCTTTTGTGTTATCCCACTATGTGTTTGGGTACCTGTGTGTATTTGTGTTTTTCCTGTCTTTATGTGTTTAGCTGATGAGAGCTATGTTGTAGAATTTTTCTAATACTCTGTTATTTTCTTTGTAAAGATGCTTAGACATTATTTATTCTGTGTTGTTTTAATGCTCATGTGTGAAGTTGAATTTTTAAAAGTGATTCTGATCTTTTATGTATGTACTCATGTCATCATTCCTGTAACACTGATGTATATGTTTATTTCTATTGTTTTGTAAAGCCTGCACTACAAATATTATCTGTATTGTTATGTTTTTAATGATGTATTTTGTATCTTTGTAATTGTATTCTTATGTTATATAATTGTAATTGACGCCAGTTAATCAAATTAAGTAACTTGAAAGCATTCATTTCACTGCACACATTTCTGTTGGTCATAGTATATGGACGATATGTGAGAAGTAGGGACTGTTAGTGTTTGCACGTGTGTTACTAATTCAGCAAGGGACTGGATAACAGCATTGCTGGTTCTAAGGACAATTCCCAAAAACTTTGTGCGTGCACAAGTGGTGGTTTATGGACTTGCTATCTTCTCTGCAAGACTCTTCGATGGTGATTGTGCACCTGCACAGTCGCAGCAGATGGCTGCTGGCCATCTCTACCAGGACTACAGTGGGTCTACACCTTTGCTGACTCACCAGTACCACAATTTCTACAAGGACTACAGTGGGTCTGCACCTCTGGTGGCCCACCAATACTCTCTACCAGGACTGCAGTGGGTCTGCTCTGTGATGACCTACCTACCAATATTCGTCAGAACTTCGAATGACTCAGCTGTGGGTTTGCTCCATTGTGGCCCATTACCTGTCAGCATGTCAAGAGTCAGCACTGTCTTTCCGTTGGAAGGACACCACTACTTCTTCAAGACTGCATGGAAATCCACTACTTCTGTGTGCAATTTTTTAACTAATGAGACTTTGTGAAAAAAACTGTAATTACTATTATGATGAATGATCAGGACTGTCTCTATGGACTGTGAGAAAGTTTTAGCTTCTGACCAACATTGTATCAATAATTGTGTGCATTTGATTTCGATGTTCTTGTAATTGTAAAAAAAAAAAAAATTTAACAAATATGTATTGGCCACTGCCCAAAAACATTTGTAAAATTTTTTTGTGGGGAGCATGGGGGCTATGTAAGTAGGCTGTTTAGATTTTTATATGGGTAATGCCACGTAGCGCTCTGTATGAAAATCACTGGCTGTGCTGTGTGCAGTCTGTGGCTAGTTTGCATTGTTGTCTGCCATTGTAGAGGGGCAGCTGGATGTGAACAGCAGATTGCGTTGTGCAGTTGGAGGGGAGCCGCCAGCAGTGGTGGATGTGAGGACAGAGATGGCGGAGTTTGAAATTTGTAAAAATTGATGTCATGAGCTGCTGTATATATTATGACTATTGATGACTATTAAGGTAAATACAGTGTTTGTTCTCTATTAAAATCTTTCATTTGCTAACTATGCCTATCAGTAGTTAGTGCCTTCCGTAGTTTGTATCTTTTATTTAGCTGGCAGTAGTGGCACTCGCTGTATTGCAGTAGTTCGAGCAACGAAGATTTTTGTGAGGTAAGTGATTTGTGAAAGGTATAGTTTAATGTTTGTCAAGGCCATTCTTTTGTAGGGATTTTTGATAGTCAGATTGCATTGCGCTAAAATTATTGTGTGTCAGGTTAAGCACAGTCTTGTACAATTGTTCTAAGTGGACATTTCATATGTACAATTGTTCTAAGGGGACGTTTCAAGAGTAGCACTGGGCAGAGTGGAATGAACTACGTGAATTTCCATAGGCGAAGTTTCAAGAGCCTGAGTATCCTTGGTTCTATTTCGGCGTGAAGCAAAGGGCCTGGAATGGTTGTGAGTGTCCGATCTGACCTTTTTCTGGCAAACACTCTGAATGTGGCCATTTTTATTACAGAAAAAGCAAATAGCTTGGCGTGACAGGCAGTTCTCACGCGAATGTCTAGTAGCACACCGCGGGCATGATTTTAGTACTGCATTTGCATGCCGGCACGGGACACGTGGCTGAGAGCCAGGTAGCAACAGCACGGTCGGGCGCAAGGGCTGTTTACCATTCCGTGCAGCTCGCCCGGCAGGCCGGTTAACCTGACACACGGGTGGCGAAGTTTCAAATGATTCCTGAGCAAAGTCAAGTGTGTCCCGCCAATCCAATATATCCATCACTTGTTGAAGGGAGGGATTGACGAGTTTCAAAATCTGTTCCCATATACGAACATCAGAAACGTTCTGTGCAATTGCATCACACACCATAGTATCTGAATAAGGGAGTCCACATGGACATTCAAAAGCACAAACCCTAGTAAGGCCTTGCAAGGTTGAAAACCACTCCCTATTAGTCTGACCTGCCGTATGATTTGTACGAAAGAAGGTATACCTTTTCGCAACTACATTGACTGATTCTTTGAAATATGCATCTAATGCAGACAAAATTTCTTCGTAGGACAGAGTTGCTACGTCGCGTCGGGGCAGTAATTTGACTATCACACGGTACGTGGTCACTCCGACAGAAGATAATAAGTAAGGCTCCGCTCGTTACCTTGAATTCTGTAGGCGGCGAGATGGAATCCAAATTGGCGTGACCACTCCGTCCAGCTTTCCAGTGCAGCATCAAAAGGGCGAAAAGTTGGCGCAACTTCGTGTTGTGGCTGTGTGAGCGGTGGAGCGGCGGCTGCCGCATCGTTTTGCATTGCACGTTGACCCTGGACGAGCTGTCCAAGGGCATCCAGTAAGGGCTGCGTCTGCTGGTTCTGTAAGCGATAAAATTCGGACAGTACCTCTGTAGATGATGGCGAAGCCATTACACAAGTAGATCAGGGCAGTATAGTTACGAACGCGGATTGGCCGCGTCGCCAAATGTTGTGGTTTGGCAAGACAGCCAACCCACTATGAGAGGAAGCCGAAAGGCATGCGTTTTAGCTCACGCAGGCTGGCGTGAGGTCTGGAACAGGTCAAGGAAATGAGACTAGCAAAAAACGTACGTGGATGCTGGAATACTTAACTTTAATCCATAATTGGTGAACATCGCTCTTGACGGTACATGTTTTACAGCATCAATAGTAACTGGTAATGACGCCTTGCTAGGTCGTAGCAAATGACGTAGCTGAAGGCTATGCTAACTATCGTCTCGGCAAATGAGAGCGTAATTTGTCAGTGAACCATCGCTAGCAAAGTCGGCTGTACAACTGGGGCGAGTGCTAGGAAGTCTCTCTAGAACTGCCGTGTGGCGGCGCTCAGACTGCAATCACTGATAGTGGCGACACGTGGGTCCGACGTATACTAACGGACCGCGGCCGATTTATAGGCTACCACCTAGCAAGAGTGGTGTCTGGCGGTGATACAACAGATTTTTTTTTATTATTCATGTGAATAGCTTCACACTTTTCCTTATTCATGGTCAATTGCCACTTTTCGCACCATACAGATATCTTATCTAAATCATTCTGCAAGTCGTTTTGATCATCTGATGGTTTTACAAGACGGTAAATGAGAAAATCATCTGCAAACAATCTTAGGCGGCGACTCAGATTTTCTCCTATGTCGTTAATATAGATCAGGAACAATAGAGAGACTATAACACTTCCTTGGGGAACGCCGGATATTACTTATGTTTTACTCGATGACTTTCCGTCTATTACTACGAACTGTGACCTTTCTGACACGTTATGCACTATCTGATCAACAGTATACAGACACCCACATGTAAGTTGAATGGACTACTAGTTGGCGGAGAGACAGATCCATCAGTATCAAAGAAGTCGTAAGGGGGAGGGGGGTATTGTGCTGTCAGTCGAGAAAAAATAACAGCCATAACAGTAGACCACAATCATTTCGAACGTGGACTGGTTATTGGATGTCACCTGAGTACCAAACCCATCAGGGAGATTTCACTACTTCTACAGCTGCCCAAGTCGACTGTTGGTGATGTGATTGTGAAGTGGAAAATCGAAGGAACTACCACAGATAAACCAAGAGCAGGCAGACCTTATGTAATGACGGACAACGATCGTCAAGAACTACGGGGGGTGGTTGTATGAAATCAATGGACATTCAAAATGCTACCGGGAGTCCAGCTTCCACCATGATTGCGTAAGGAGTTCAAAATAATGGGTACAATGACGGAACAGCTCCTCATAAGCCTCACATTTCTATAGTCAGTGTTACGTGGCACTCGAGGTGGAGTAAAGAGCGACGGCACTGGACAGTACATGACTGTACATGAGTGATCTGGAGTGATGAATCACGCTATACCCTGTGACAATCCGATGGAAGGGCTAGGGTGTGGCTGATGCCATCACGTGTTGTGTCAAATGTGAAGTATAGAGGGGGTGGTTTTACGGTGGTGCATTTTGTATGGTTAGAGTGTCGACCCCTGGCTGTGCTTAAGGAAACGCTAAATGCGGAAGAGCAGAAACACATTTTACAGTGTTGTATAGTGCGTGCAGCTGAGGAACAGTTCAGCGACTATGACTGTTTATATCAGCATGACAATGCACCCTGTAATAAAGCATCGTCTGTGCGATAGTGTTCTGTGCACAATAACGTTCTTGAAATGGACTGGCCTGCCCAGAGTCCTAAGCTGAACGCAATGGAACATCTTCAGGATACTTTAGTGTCGACTTTTCTCCAGGCCCCAGTTTGCAACGTCCATACTATTCACGTAACACCCTATTTACAACCTTGCGGATTTTACGTTTGTAGAATACGCAGTAACAGGTTTTTACAGGTTAAAAATTTAGGTACAGTACAAATTTTTACAATAAATATTTTGAGTAGTATTCTCAGTCTCACGGTATCAACTGAAATTTATGTAATAATACAATACGAAAAAGGACAATTTAATACTGTAGATCATGCCAAAATATTACAATTTATTTCAACATAAATAAGCAGTATGAGCCGTGTATCGGCTCGTGCTACACCTTGTGTTTGAATTGAATTGGTTCTTCTTTTCTTCCCCTGACATGTTTGTTTGATATGTGGTCTGTCATTAAGTGGCTGCTTGGTTGTCTCTTCTCTCTGCACAGGGGGTAACTTTGTGTGGTGGCGCGGAAGTAGGGGAGTGCGCTGAGAGAGTCTGGTGGACACGGGAGGGCAGTGTGGCTCGCCAGCGCGGACCAGGCGTGGTCGGTAGTACAGAGTCGCCACGTGATGTATGACGGTTGTGTGTACGAGCGGGTCGAGTTGACGGAAGAGCTCCTCGCTTGGTGTTTATATACAGAATCGCCCCACGAGTAGTTGCTGTTCATTTTCCCTTGGTGGGACGTTAACAAGCTTCCTTAAGGCCTTCGTTTCAACACTGGAGTTTAAAAAGAAGACACCTAACATGAAGCAGAGGTCACCACCCGTCAACGTTGCAGAGAAGACGTGAACTCCGGTGGCAGAGCGTGTTGTCGCGTGACCGTGGCGTATTGGGAACACTGGCGACGTGTGCGCTGTCGGATGTGTGGATCCTTGCCATCGGAGGTCGTGTACTGTCTGTTAGACCATAATTGCAACTTAATTTAGTGGAAGGCTTAATCATTAAGTAATAAGTTTGCGTAACCAGTGTCTCTTCTGCCTTGTGGCCTCCGGCGACCGGGTTTCCCGTCTCCGGCACCGGTGTAATTGAAGACAGTGATATTTCCTCCTCCTCTCGTTACTGCCCGATGGGAGATGTAGTTTTGGCAGTTTAATTGATTCGCTATTCTGTCGTGTGTTGTGAGTAAATTCACGCTTCTTGTTGGGTGATCATGTGGTCGCTCATTCAGGACTGTCGTATAATGTTTCCTTGCATGAGGTTAGCTCTAATTCTGTCAGCAAGTTAAGCCATCTTATTACAAGGTTTCACTGGCTAAAAGTCGGTGCAGTGACGAGCCTGAGAGTGGAAATTGTGTTTAGGGGCGTATTTAAATTGGTCAGTATTCCGCCTAGCCTGAGCATCCCTGAGTGGGTGATTTGTGGCCGCCTTACACGGGTCCGTCATATCTGCCATGTTCTAATGATATTCCAGGAAACTTTTGTTTAAAAACTTTCTTAAATTTCTCCATTCCTTTGTTGCCATTAATCGTGTGGGTAATATATACGTATAAATGTCTTTAAGTTTTCCGTTTCAGTGGCTGCATGCATGTGCTTTAAATCTTTGATTTTTTTTATTGGCGGTGTTGGTAGCTTCACTACCTTACCGTATTTTATTAACAAAGTTCTGTATTTACTTTAGTAGCCTGTTTACTAATGTTCTTTAAATTTTTTTAAATTGTTGTATTGCTGTAAAGTTCTTTGATTGCCGTTAGCGGCGTGTTCAAAAGACTGTTTATTGCCGTACTTTTATCTTCTGTAAGATATGAATAAAACATTTGTGTGTGAAAATCTCAACTCGACAGTAAACTACTAGAAATTTGGCCCCGTTTCCCAACTTGTGGTGTGGCTTGTAGTAGCCGTAACCACAGTATGTTTTCCAAATCAGCCATTTACACAGTCTAAATGAAACATTTTACGAGAGAGGTGTCTGTGCCCATAATAATGTTCAGTTCTGACAGTAAAATAATTTTAAACATCACTTGTAGCATACAGAGTTCATTAGTACATCGGGAACATATTCATGTCAACTCCTCCAACACTTTGTTGCTATAATGGGCGAAATTTCATTTTTTAAATCTAGAATACGTTATTCCTACTGGCCTAAATAAAATTACTTCCGAAGCTAAGCATGTAGTATAGGGTCTTGAACGTACTATTTATAATGTTAAATATTGTTGGATGAAATCTTCATCGTTTTTAAGTGTAATCAATTCCAATAGAATTCTCCAGCTTTCGATGGCTAGCTCCGCCATCGTCGTCAGGAGTGAAACTACTGACTGCTGGGACTGTATTTTTCTTTACTGTGATTTAACTCCCCTGCCCCACATGGGCAGAGGGCTGGCAGCAGCACAGTCCACCTCTCTTCAGCCGAGTTTCATTACAAAAAATTAAAATTGGAACCATACATAAGGAAAGGACGGAAAAAAGGGAGATATAACAAAACACAGTACATGGAGACAATGGAAGTTAAAATGTACGCTGACACAGGGTCTTTCATTGGGACAACTAAAAAAGTGGACATAAAGTGAAAAGGACACAGTTGGCGATTTATGGGGCACTTAAAATACACTGGAGTTACACACACAAGTTAAAGTTGGCCACAGTATTAAAAACAAACAGAACGAGAGACACTTAAAAAACCACTGTGAGCAATTGAGCACACATGAAGAATAAAAACTGCTGGGAGGGACCTGTCGAGGTATGGGAGGCCTGAGAGGAGGGAAAAAGGCTGAGGAAGGTGCAGTGGGGAAGAGGTTTGGAGAGGATGGGAGGAAACTAAGAAAGGGGGTTGGGGGACGCATGGAAGGCAAGTCAGGAGGGAGTGCAGAGACACAGAAGGGGACATGGGAAATGGAGGTGGTTGTAAGTGGGAGGAAAACAGCTCAAGGGAAGGGATGCAGAGGGAAGAAGGAGCCCTGAAGAGTAGGAGAACGAAGTTGGGGCTAGAGATCAGGATGAAGCTCATCATCCAGGGAGGGGTAGGTGCTGTAAGTTGCATTGGGAAAGGAGGTGAAGGATGTGGAGAGAGGGTGGACACAACAGTAAAGGCGTGGCAATGGGCTGGGGGTGGAGAGGAGTTAAGACACGAGGGGTTGGGGGGGGGGGCAGGGGCAAGTCGGCGGGTGATGTACAGGGAGCAGATGCGTTGGAGGAAAGGAAGAAGGTGGTTGAAGACGATGAAGACGTAGAGGAATTGTGCGGGGGACAAAAGGCATATGCAGAAGGCGAGACAGAGTCCAAGGCGTTCTAGGATTTGAAGGGCTTTAGAGAATCTGGGAGGGGTGAAAATCCAAGCGACGCTGGCATAACAAAGAATAGGGCTGATTAAGGAGTTGTCGTTATGAAGGATGGTGGAAGGATGCAGTCCCCTGACCGGCTGGACATGAATTTCAGGAGGCGGAGTCTATTGTGGGCTTTGTGTTGGATCGTAAGGAGTTGGTGATCCAGGTGAGGTGGCGGTCGAGGGTGAGGCCAAGGTACTTCAGGGTAGAAGAGGGTGGGTCGAGACTAGCACTATTTCCCGCTTATATACCAACGATTACGAGCGCTGGCACCAATCCGAGAGAGCCGAAACGATGCGTGCGTGGAAGGTGAATTGGGCAGCTCGCAGCGGGACCGAGTGACGTCAGGTGGCGCGAGGGGCCGGTGCCACTTTTGCAAATACCGTGCCCACCTCCGTACAAGCGTTGAGCATCAGCCGTTGCTTCCTTTCGACATCCGCAGCCGGCCCTCACGCCCCGCACAGTGTGCAGCCGTGGTCTCTGTTCAAATTGTTGCTGTTCATTCAAATCCCAGCCGGCTCTTTTATAACTGAATTCCAATATGCTGGTGCATGAGCCAAGACTCTTGAGTTCTCAAACTGTCTTTTGCGGCCGTTTTCGAGACAGCTATGGCCGACTTGTCGAGCTCCGTTTATGTAATATGTGTCTCGTGCTCGGTACAAGGCTCCGCAGCTGTGCGAATTGTCTGACCTACATACACTCCTGGAAATGGAAAAAAGAACACATTGACACCGGTGTGTCAGACCCACCATACTTGCTCCGGACACTGCGAGAGGGCTGTACAAGCAATGATCACACGCACGGCACAGCGGACACACCAGGAACCGCGGTGTTGGCCGTCGAATGGCGCTAGCTGCGCAGCATTTGTGCACCGCCGCCGTCAGTGTCAGCCAGATTGCCGTGGCATACGGAGCTCCATCGCAGTCTTTAACACTGGTAGCATGCCGCGACAGCGTGGACGTGAACCGTATGTGCAGTTGACGGACTTTGAGCGAGGGCGTATAGTGGGCATGCGGGAGGCCGGGTGGACGTACCGCCGAATTGCTCAACACGTGGGGCGTGAGGTCTCCACAGTACATCGATGTTGTCGCCAGTGGTCGGCGGAAGGTGCACGTGCCCGTCGACCTGGGACCGGACCGCAGCGACGCACGTATGCACGCCAAGACCGTAGGATCCTACGCAGTGCCGTAGGGTACCGCACCGCCACTTCCCAGCAAATTAGGGACACTGTTGCTCCTGGGGTATCGGCGAGGACCATTCGCAACCGTCTCCATGAAGCTGGGCTACGGTCCCGCACACCGTTAGACGGTCTTCCGCTCACGCCCCAACATCGTGCAGCCCGCCTCCAGTGGTGTCGCGACAGGCGTGAATGGAGGGACGAATGGAGACGTGTCGTCTTCAGCGATGAGAGTCGCTTCTGCCTTGGTGCCAATTATGGTCGTATGCGTGTTTGGCGCCGTGCAGGTGAGCGCCACAATCAGGACTGCATACGACCGAGGCACACAGGGCCAACACCCGGCATCATGGTGTGGGGAGCGATCTCCTACACTGGCCGTACACCACTGGTGATCGTCGAGGGGACACTGAATAGTGCACGGTACATCCAAACCTTTCATCGAACCCATCGTTCTACCATTCCTAGACCGGCAAGGGAACTTGCTGTTCCAACAGGACAATGCACGTCCGCATGTATCCCGTGCCACCCAACGTGCTCTAGAAGGTGTAAGTCAACTACCCTCGCCAGCAAGATCTCCGGATCTGTCCCCCATTGAGCATGTTTGGGACTGGATGAAGCGTCGTCTCACGCGGTCTGCACGTCCAGCACGAACGCTGGTCCAACTGAGGCGCCAGGTGGAAATGGCATGGCAAGCCGTTCCACAGGACTACATCCAGCATCTCTACGATCGTCTCCATGGGAGAATAGCAGCCTGCATTGCTGCGAAAGGTGGATATACACTGTACTAGTGCCGATATTGTGCATGCTCTGTTGCCTGTGTCTATGTGCCTGTGGTTCTGTCAGTGTGATCATGTGATGTATCTGACCCCAGGAATGTGTCAATAAAGTTTCCCCTTCCTGGGACAATGAATTCACGGTGTTCTTATTTCAATTTCCAGGAGTGTAGTTGCTGCCACACTCGCAAGGGATACCGTACACACCGGGCGCACGAAGAGTTACATTAACAGGGCGCAACATATCTCGTACATTGAAGGCGGGCCATAACACTCGTCCTCATCTATGTCCCTGCAATAGACGTCCTAGCTTGCTGCTCGTTGCCCCACAGTATTACAGGAAAACCGCCAGCTTGCTTCTTCTGCCGATTCACAAGGCGTCCTTCTTTGATGACACCTGAAAATGTTTACAATTTCTGTTTTGCTGCAGCCTTTCTCCCTGAGCACTTGCCTCAAGTGCTGCAAGTCGGACTGTACGTGGTTGTCGTCAGAAACTACCTTGGCCCTGTGTATTAACTTGCTTAGGACCGCTCTCTCGTGTACAGGGTGATGAAAGCTACCGGCAATTAAATATGGATCAGTGTGTGTCGGTTTCCTGTACACTGAATGACCGAGCCAAATGTTAAAGACTAAGCGCCTCTGTTGTGTATTTGACTGGTTGTTCGCCTATAGCGGTGCTGATGAGTATTCATACCAACACTGATGGTTCCATTTATTCCTTCACCAGGTCGCATTAGTTTACAGTTGATTGTATGCATTCAGCAGTGTTTTTGTATACCTGATCAGGTTCACGCCATGTTTTCTCCTAATAGAACGGAAGCAGGATATTGGAAATGAGAAACCTGCTCTACTGCATCAGGAAGGCTATTCTTGTAAGACAATAGCAACAAAAGTTGGCGTAGCCCAATCTGCAGTGGTGTATGGGTTACAGTGGTCCACGTACACTGGTGCCAATGCACGTGTTTCGTCATCTGGAAGACCCAAATTATCATATGCAGGGAGGATCAGTTTACATGTGTACAGAGTAAACATCAGAACACTGGTACTGCACCTGAACATCGCGAAGAAGTAAATAGTGTGTGAGCAGCTGTAATCTCTGCCTGAACAGTGCAATGACGTCTCCGTGAATAAGATTTAGAGGGGTGCATTGTGGCGAAAAAGCCATTATCACGCAAAAAAAAGTAAGTTGAAACGATTGCAATGGGCAAGGAAACGTAAAAAATGGAGCGTGTAACAATACTCTAATGTGGTATTCACGGACAAATCTTAAGTTTGAAGTATATGGAAGCCATCGTCGAATGATTGTTGGTCTACTTATTGGAGAACGTAGTAAGAGTCAGTGTATGACGCCAAAGGTGAAGCATGGTGTATGAGGTAATGAGAAATGATGGAACGTCTCGAAAATGGAGTCCTGCTGCACAGCAGACTGTAAACTGTCGCTTCCGACCGCTCAGCGTGTGAAAATGAAAGCCCCAATGGAAGAGACAGTTGCACTGACGCACTTTATCACCACCTCCTGAGGCTTTTTCGTATCGATTGTGAGCGGTGGTGTATCTGACATGTTTCCTGCGACCACCCACAAGAAAACCGCGAGATTTCAACACTGGGAGTCGTGGTTCTGATCTCCGTCGCATATGCATCAAAGAAAGGGGTGGAACGTTGGTAAGAGGTGCTGTGACGACCTTCCCATCGTGTGACACGTCCACTGTGGCGCTGGACTGAATTGCGGTAAAACGTGGCGCCAATGTGGCATGAACAACCCACCATACATCTCACATGAACTTCGGAGCGCTGGAATTTTTTTCCGCATGTGTCGACACCCTGTTGTTTAATGCGTCGCCGAGCCGAAGGATGACTTCGCAAGGCACCACGCTTCGGCACTGTTACAGAGGAATGTTGTAGGTACATCGGAGTCAAATTTCAAACCTCTGCGTCGCAGTGGGAGACAATTACTGGGTTTCAGAAAAGCTGGCTGGTATGTCTGTATATCCTTATGGTGTATCTCCCTATTCCTTCTTAGTTCCCGCGCTTACGTCATTAGCTTGGAACGTTCCTTAACTGTGTATCCTTTGATTTATCGCTAAAAAGCCCAACTAAAGGCAGACATGCCGGATTTGCGTATATTTCGCCGGACACGACCATGAAAAGCCGGGTGTCTTCGGCAAATCCTACATGTAACTTGAGTCAGACTTCAAATGCTGAAAAGTGCTCTAGAATAGGTGGTATTATTGTTTTGTGTAGAATTTCCTTAACAGATGCACTACATTTTCTCAGAACCCTTCTAACAATCAAAGTCTTCCATCCGCCATCGAGCATACAATTTTAAGTGATCTTCGCATTTCATACTGCTTCTTAGTATTGCCCATAAATACGTACACGCGGTGTTTCAATAAGAGAGTGCAAAAATTTATCAGGTCATGGAGGCTGCTCCACTAAACAATTTAACCTGCGGACAGATAAGTCAGCTTAGGGAGATATGGAAGTAAACTTGTCTAACGCTTTGCCTAGCATTACCGTATTCCAGCTTACGTACAACTAGCGTGCGTACAAGTTTACACGTACTGTGCTGCTTATTCACATATACACTCCTTATTTCCTGCAAGAAAACAAGGTGAACAATCTCGTTGGACCATGTCCTTTACCTTACCGTCTGAACTGGCACCTGTGCTTGAGATTCGTGCGAAGACTCCACCTGACCTGCTGGAGAATGTGCCCTTAGCTGTTCGTGAGAGGGTGTGGATAAACACGACGGTGCACCGCCTCACTTCTGCGTGGATATTCGCAACCATCTCAGTGCTGTATTTCCTGATAGATGTATTGGAAGGGCAGGTACTTTCCATGCCCTGCGAGGTCACCTGACCTTCATTTCCTTGCTTACTTGCTATAGGGATATCCAAAGTCACTTTTTTATGGCACCCCAGTGGATACGGAATGGAATTAATTGCTGGAATTGTAGCTAACTGTAATGTGATTCGAAAGACACTAGGGTATTTGTCAGGGTGCGTCAGAATCTGGTTCGCAAAGATCATGCTTGCAAGCAGCTATCATCGTGTCCTTTCTCTTTATTAGTAGTATTATCTAGCATTTATTCATATTGAAAGAAGGTTGTTGTTCATTACACCGAGGGTAAGTTTTGTTCCAGTCTTTCTACATTCCCATACGTTCGTACAATGACAATAGCTGCTCGTGGACAACGGCACCATCTGCGAAATATAACGTAGTGTTGTTCATTTTATCTGGTAAATTGCTTATGTGTACTAAAAATAGGTGTCTTATCACGCTTTCCAATGGAACACCCGATGTCGCTATATCTTCTGTGGAGCATTCGCCGTATGATAGAACGTACCGGGTTCTATTGGTCGCATATTGATCGAACCAGTCACATGTCTGCCAAGATACTGGATATCTTCGTCAGCAGTCGAAAAAGTGCTAGAGTGTTAAACGTCTTTCGGCAATCTAGCATGGAAGAAACCTGCCTGTCCATCTGTATGTAATCTAAGCGTAATGTCTAGTGCGAAGAAAGCAACTTTTAGTAGTACCAGTAGTAGCAGTAATGGTTTCATCCATGTGTGGACCACTTTTTCTAGGATAATGGACATGTCATAGTGCTAAAGTTTAAGAGCAAATAAATAAAAACATGATTCATACACACATACGTGCGAACAGGCATAGTTTGACAAGGATGGGACGGCTAGTCGGTTCTGGTCTTGTAGTAGGAATCATTCTGCCACTGGATGAGGTAATTTACAGAAACGACGGAAAATCTGCATCAGGATTTCCTGATACAGCCTGGAGTCTCCATCTTCCCGAACACAAGGTCAGTCTGTTTAAAACAGTGCTGCCTCAATCGCTTTATCCCATTGCACAATACTGATTTGCAAAAAAAAGTAATTTAATAATGTAAAACGCTAACATTGCACCATTCGTTCGTTTCTCACTACCAATCACTGCACGCACCACACACACTGATAGGAAAATTTCGTAATGTAACACTACACACACTAACAGCTGACTTCAGGAACATAGTGACTGTGTCTGGTTTCCATTTTATGCACCGCGCGTTCCCATTTGCTTGCATGATAAACTGCGATAGCATATCTCCATAATGAGTGAGATTCCGAGCTAAGAAAGAGGATCAGACTAGTATATATATTGTAGAGCTAAAGAAGAAAGTTTTGCAGCAGAAAGAAAAAGTGAAGGAAGAATAAAAATATCACAGCACGAAAGTGCCATGCGATGTGACAGAGATGTTTATCTGCAGTTATTATTATTATTATTATTATTATTATTATTATCCACTTGTGTTACATTGTTTGCAAATCACTGATTTAACAAGGAACCCCTTGAGTACGAGGTCGCAGGTTCAATTTTTAGTTAGGCTCATTTAAAAGTGTTGTGTTAACAGCTACGACAGAAAAAATACTAGTTGCTAATGACTCTTTATGTGCATCAGGAGGGCGACAGAAAATGAGTGTCCAGGAGGTTCAGAGATCAATCGTCTATGGAATATGATTACACTTCACAAAATGTACATCTTCGATATTCAAGAAATGTTCAAGACAAACCATTAACTTGCAACATGAATACCAAATTAAAAATGGGGCGCCACAGTGATCACAAAGACCCGCACTATCAAGAAAGAAGGCGATCTCCTTGGAAGTTGCAATCTGTGCAGGACGTTCGGTTGGCTATTTAGTCTTAAAGAATGCATATAGGATGACGTGAACACGTATTTGTGCTAAAACAAATCAAAACAATTAGCGTTCGACACTAGGTGGTACAGGGACTTCTCACCCACCCTGTACAACAACAAGTGCTGATAATTAATCAATAATAGAGTGCAACATTGCAAATTTATCTGCCCACTGCAGGGCAGGCGTGGAATCATTTAACAGAGCCATTGAAGGCCGATGACCTGTAATCAAATAGGGGCGATGAGAACTGGTGGAATATTATGGCATGCGACCGAATGCGAAACAGTCTGTTGTGGAGATTATCGTGAAACTAGCTATCCTTTGACCCTCGCATGATTTATGAGGTCTTTTTAGACCCCAAGGCTCGTTTAGCTACAAATAAACAGTTTTAACCCATTAAGTACCAATTCCTTTTCTTCGGTCTACATTTATTTCTGTGTTGCCTGATTGATATAGAGATGAGGAAAAGGAATATAAAATTTAAAAATGCAATAACCATGAAATAAATGATTTATTTTAATCGATCCCAAAATGGAGATCATGGTACATGCCACTATCTTTTTACATTTTCTTTTGTTTTTTGTGCCAGACAACAAAACAATTAATATGGAGTCCCACATTGCACACAGAATACTGTTACCCCACATTTTTCTTGCAAATTGCACATTTTCTTTGTTTCCCCAGTGTTGTGCGTTCAATCACATGTCCGTTTCCAGAAGTCCTGAGTTCAACTGGAACACGTGAAAGGGATGATTTTGGGTATGATGGACGCCCTGCCATTTTCGGATCAGAAGCAGCAGATGACTGAACAAGATATGCCCTTGCCACCATCCTCCGTAATTGAAGCAGTGGAATATTTTCATTCGAGAGGCAGTAGATGATGTGCGCGTTGACCAACGCTACATCTAATGCATTGGTAAACAATGGGAATTACCATTTCTTAACTAGAATTCTCACATGATATTTCTACACATTCCAGTCCAGTTTGCCCACTCCTCCCATATGACTGTTATATACTGAAATCATTCTTGTCCGTAGAACTTGCACTTCTTTGTTCTCAGCTTTGCTCCATCTCTTTACTTGGATTACTTGATGTACTGTCTCATGGTTTGACAAGAGCTTTACACAATTGTTATCCTTCCACATTACTGCCATTATCTCTGTATTCTTGTAAATCCATAGTCACACGCTCCTCTTCGTTTCTTCTTCATGCTGTTTTCAGTTTCTATTGGACAGTTGTTCATTCGGTTCATACGAGCTGTTCCAGTTTCCCTTACCCTCATTTTGAGAGCTCTTTCATCAAACGGAAGCTTGTGAAAAAGTTATCAAAATATATATTGCGAAGTTCAGGAAACTGCACAAAAGAAATCATATTCAACACAACTGATCCACCAAGTCCCAGAACTGAAACATCACTTGTATTCTTCGATTTTCCTTCATAGACTGACACATGGTAAAAGAAACCGCTTTGAGAACAGCACATGGCCCACTGTTTGAATCCAGATCTTAATGGTTTCCCACGAATGAACTGATTTAGCTAATGATGTCCATAATATCGTACTATTTGCTCATCAGTGTTCAAACTGTCGGAAAAATTTGAAATTTCATGAAATGAATATTCAGTAAATCCATCAACGGACGTAGTTTAAAAAGTTTATCCCTTTCGTCAGAAGGCATTCTGTTCAGTCGTGTATTATCATTGAAATGGAGGTGGCGCTTTATTTCCAGATATGTGTTGCGACTCATACACTGTCGTACACACCTTATATCAAAGTCCTCATCTTCATTTCAGTATAGCTTTTCCTGTGGAAGAGCATGGTATCTAGTGAAGAGTTGTATGGCTATGAACTTGTTTATGCATCCATTCGATAACTCATAGGGGTGATTATTGTTCATCAAATCATTCTTCAAAGCACTCAGCGGCAGATTTTCCTTTTAGTGCTGTAACCAAACTGGATTTTCGCTGCTTCAGGGTAGGTTTTAGAGTAAGTAGCATTTTCTGTTGTCCAATTGGAAGTGATAATAACTTTCCCTTTCTTCTTTCGTTGGCCTGCATGTTCCTCATTTTCCTTTTCTCCATTGGCATGAATTTCCAAGGAACCTGGCACATCGGATGGAACAGTACTATCAAATATATTTTCGTCGAAATCTTCACAGTCAGACATGTCATCTACACGATCTGGAGGGAACTCGACAGTGTCAATGGTCTCATTCACATCGCCATCATCACCAAAAGAAGCCATGAAGTACGGGTCATTTACAATTTCTTCAGTTTCCCTCATAGGAAGTGCTTCATAGCGGCTCATTGTGCCTTTACGTGAAAACTGTCATGAGCCCCAAATTTGGATCGAAGGTCAGACAGGTGTCATGCAGAAATGAAATAGGTCTTTGAAATAAATGATCAGTAAACATCTTCTCAAAACATTACAGAACATGCCTGTACATAGATATTGGAAGTTATTTACATAATAAAATAACTGACGCTGTTTTGAAAATGTGCTGAAAAACGTAGCTTCTTCACAGAAATAAAAGTGTACAGCTCACTCGTTTAACAACAACTGACGAAACGTGAATGCAGACGCTCGACAAAGGTCTGGACAACAACGGGAAATGGTGGCACTCGCTGCCATCATTATTAGAATTGCAAAATTTTCGTTACAAAGATAAATCCCCAAATGGGGATCATGGTACTTAATGGGTTAATGTGGGTGTAGACAACTCATTTTCCAGATATGCTATTCACGGACTTTTTATTATAACTGGGTAAAATATTTATGATTATATCACAGTTTTTAGCACAAGAATTTGAAAATTTTGCAGTGGGGTCAGAAAATACCCCAGGTATACAATATGTGATTTTCAGTGTTATATATGTTTTGTTAGGAAAATTGACCTTGGCAATACTACACCTTATTACCCGATATTCATTTGTACATTCTTGTAAACAATGAATAGAAAATACATTCGCGTGCATTGCTACGACAAATCCACAATTTGGAATTGAGTTTTGTGAAAGGAAGACGTGGTGTTATAGTTTATTCGTCATGGATGGTGATATGAGAAGGCTTTGGCAGATTTACAGAAGAGTGATAGTGGTAATGAATCTATGAATCTATTTTTGGAAACGAGGATGACAGTGATACTGATGGAGATATACAGGTCGGAGATGAATGACTGTGAAGAAGAAGATAATGGTATTCGGGTAACGATTGCATCTACTTTTGTGTCTAGAGGCGTCAGATAACACGTACCACAGTACCACCTGATGTGCGCATGAAACTGCGCATATTGTACGTCACCTTAGACCAAAATTACAGACAAGGGAAGATTGTTTCAGACTTTTTATCACCAATGGCATGCAGAGTGCAATAGCAATGGATATCAATAATAATCCAAAAGATAATAAAATTCTTTACCCAAATTCTATACCCAACTTTTGAATTCTGGATTCAGCTTGGTTCTACAGAGCTGCAGGCATTTCTTTGGTATACTAACAACAGCTGGCTCGCATAAGGCACGGGGGAAGCTTTTGAGTGAATTTTGTTTACCTGTTTATCGAGCCACAGCGATCTTTTCAAAATTTCGTGATATTTTTGTTGTGCCTACAGTTCGAAGATAAACTTACAAGGGATGAAAGAAAAGCTGCTTCTGGATCAAAAGCTGAACCTATAAGGGTTATGTTTGAAATGTTCGTTGATGCATGCATTTCGCCTTCTGTCCTGGGACCTTACGTTACAATTGATGAGCATCCGTGTACTTTCAGGGGAGTTACTGGTCGGCTAAGCAGTTCCACTGCGCTCTGTAGCCTCATACTATGCTCACCTCTGAATAAGTCCAGTCCCGCTCAGTGCTGCCATTAGCAGCTAATATTGTGGTTGACTTGTAGACATTATGTGGGGCGACGAATGGCGAAAACATCATTGGCCTTTTGCGACCTGGTCAAGGGTTTCCTTGCAAGTAATACTTAACTATAGACAGTGTATTATTGAAACGCCCCTTTGAACAATTATACATGACGTGCTTAAACTGACACACAATATTTTTTTAGCGGAACGCAATCTGACTTTCAAAAATCCCTGCAAAAGAATGGCCCTGACTAACATTAATCTATACCTTTCACAAATCACTTACCTCACCAAAAATCTCCGTTACTCGAACTACTGCAATACAGCGAGCGCCACTACTGCCAGCTAAATAAAAGATTCAAACTACGGAAGGCACTAAATACTGATAGGCATAGTTAGCAAATGAAAGATTTTAATAGAGAACAAACAATGTATTTACCTTAATAGTGTTGAAAAAGCATAATATACATAGCAGTTTATGACATCCAGTCTTACAAATTTCAAAACTCCGCCATCTCTCTCCCCACATCCAGCACTGCTGGCGGCTCACCTCCAACTGCGCAACGCTACGCGCTGTTCACATCCAGCTGCCGCTGCCCGACACTACAATGGCAGACAACAATGCAAACTAGCCACAGACTGCACACAGCACAGCCAGTGATTTTCGTACAGAGCGCTACGTAACGTTGCCAATAAGAAAACATAAACAGCCTACTTACATAGCCCCCATGCTCCCCACAAAAAATTTTACAAATTGGTTTGGGCAGTGGCCAATACAGATTTGGAAAAATTTTTCATAATTACAATATCAAAGAAATCAAATGCACACACTTATTGATACAATGTTGGTCAAAATCTAAAATGTTCTCACAGTCCATAAAGACAGTCCAGATTGTTCATTACAGTCAAATTGCAGTGTTTTTCTCAAAGTCTGAGCAGTAAAAGAAAATGCACACGGAAGTAGTGGATTTCCATGCAGTCTTGAAGAAATGGTATTGTCCTTCCAACGGAAAGACAGTGCTGACTCTTGACATGCTGACAGGTAATGGGCCACAACAGAGCAAACCCACAGCAAAGTCATTCGACGTTTTGAAGAATATTGGTAGGTAGGTCATCACAGAGCAGACCCACTGTAGTCCTGGTAGAGAGTATGGGATTGGTGGGCCACCAGAGGTGCAGACCCACTGCAGTCCTTGTAGAGATAATGGTATTGGTGAGTCAGCAAAGGTGTAGACCCACTGTAGTCCTTGTAGAAATAATTGTATTGGTGGGTCATCAAAGATGTAGACCCACTGTAGTCCTTGTAGAGATGGCCAGCAGCCATCTGCTGCGACTGTGCAGGTGCACAATCACCATCGAAGAGTCTTGCAGAGAAGACAGCAAGTCCATGAACCACCACCTGTGCACTCACAAAGTTTTTGGAATTGTCCTTAGAAGTCTTGCAGACAATATAGCAAGTCCATAAACCACCACTTGTACACTCACGAACTTTTTGGAATTGTCCGTAGAACCAGCAATGCTGTTATCCAGTCCCTTGCTGAATTATTAACACTCGTGCAAACACTAACAGTCCCTACTTCTCACATATTGTCCATATACTATGACCAACAGAAACGTGTGCAGTGCTATGATACTTAATTTGACGAACTGGTGTCAATTACAATTTTATAACATAAGAATACAATACAACAGCGCAACGCTACGCGCTGTTCACATCCAGCTGCCCAACACTACAATGGCAGACAACAATGCAAACTAGCCACAGACTGAACACAGCACAGCCAGTGATTTTCGTACAGAGCGCTACGTAACGTTGCCAATAAGAAAACATAAACAGCCAACTTACATTATTTAAAAGGTACTTCTTAACAGCCTTTCTAAGAAAGTTTGTTTTATTAATCTCTTTAATTCCCTCGGGCTAATTACTGTATGGCCAACGGCCTTGCCACAGTGGTAACACCGCTTCCCGTCCGATCACCGAAGTTAAGCGCTGTTGGGCTGGGCTAGCACTTGGATGGGTGACCTTCCGGTCTGCCGAGCGCTATTAGCAAGCGGGGTGCACTCAGAACTTGTGAGGCAAACTGAGGAACTAGTTGATTGAGAAGTAGCGGCTCCGTTCTCGGAAACTGTCATACGGCCGAACTAACGGTGTGTTGACACATGCCCCTCCATATCCGCATCCAGTGACGCCTGTGGTCTGAGGATGACACGACGGCCTGTCGGTGCCTTTGGGCCTTCATGGCCTGTTAAGGAAGAATTGAGTTTTTTAGTTTTTTGTTATTGTATAATGTTATTCCTTGCTAGGAAATACTACTTTGAGTCCGCAGCTCGTGGTGGTGCGGTAGCGTTCTCGCTTCCCACGCCCGGGTTCCCGGGTTCGATTCCCGACGGGGTCAGGGATTTTCTCTGCCTCGTGATGACTGGGTGTTGTGTGCTGTCCTTAGGTTAGTTAGGTTTAAGTAGTTCTAAGTTCTAGGGGACTGATGACCATCGAAGTTAAGTCCCATAGTGCTCAGAGCCATTTGAACCATTTTTTACTACTTTGAATTTTATGTTTATTCTTGATTGGTATTGTTTCAGTGTATATCTTGTTCCAATGTTATGGACAGAGTTGTTTGTGAAATAATTATCAAGGTCATTTTTTCTGTGCGCATCGGAATGCACGGCTCAGATTCCCAGCTTTTTGAGCAAATCTTTCCTATCAGCTCGATTGCTATTTTTTGTTATCATTCATATGGCCATTTCATATCATTTGAAAACTGTATTCACATTTCGTGTTTTTGTTCTCTAGAAAAAAATTCCGTAGCCTAGAAGTGAGTACCACTGTTTACAGATGAAATATTCTTGGGACATTAAGCATAAAATTTCCATTGAGCCACGTAAGTATGATAAATGTTTGTGTAATTATGTCGCTAATGTTACTACAATTGTTGTATTGATTTTGTATACGTGCTGTATGTGTTTGATATCCATCATGACAGACGACAAGGTGTTCCATTGTCAGAGACAGCTGGGCGATATTTCATGGCGACCGGCGACCAGCGAACTCCTACGGAGCTGCAAGAAGTTTAGTGCCATTCCTTCGATTAAAACTAACTAGATGTAAAAATTTTGTTAATACTGTTGCATCTGACCTAGTGAGCAGATCATTAAAAAGTTGTTCTCTGTAAAAAAAATTGCGTCTTGTAGTGACTGAAAACGGTTTTTGGAGAGAACTGATGTCGAGATTCGAAATACTGAGCTCATATGATGAAAACATTACTATTTAGTTTCGAAAGACTTGGAGAGTTAAATTTCAGATGGCGGACGGACAATCTGAAGTTATAACAGGTTCTCATACTGACATCTTGCAGGCTCTGAGCACTATGGGACTTCTATGGTCATCAGTCCATCTTGCAGGAAATACCAATATTATTAACAGCGAATTATTACCAGCGCGCAATATATAACAATAGCTCTGACTTTACCGAATTTTGCTACTGTGAGACTTACGTTGTTCGTTACGTGCTTTTGTAGAGTTTCCCGGGCATGAAAGGTTTCGGTGATGAGTTATAGGAATGCTGATTTAACACCATTGACTATATGAAAGAATTTCATACGTCTTATCAAGTAATCATGTAAGTAATTACGGAAACGGTGATCACAGTTTTATTGTTAGTACTTTGATGAGATTTCAATAAAAGGTATTGGAAATACCCTCCAAATTTCCTATATCCTTATAAATATTCGTAGTCAAATAGTATGGAGCAACAATAAAGAGTATTAATAACTATTTACGGAAAAACATTTTCGATTCACAACGTCATCACTAGCTGACTGTGTTACATAAATACAATCATAAAGCAGGTGTCTGCTTCACTTTACGCCTAAAAGGGAGCACTAGCGTGTTATTGATGACTGAACTGGCACGATGTCCGTAAAGGAAAGTTAATTTACGTGTTGACGAAACCAGAGCTATTAACAGAGGGATTATGATCTATTAACAACTATTACTGTTATTTTTAAAAAAATATTGCAATTATAATGCACGAGTTGTAACAAGCATTTTACGTCCACTACTTTTTCTTACAGCTTTTTGCTTCGCGAAAAAGAAATGCAGCCTAATTTGAAGAAGACATCATTATGAGGCGGAGCAGGATTGCTTCTTTGCACTGAAAGCAAGGATTCTCGTGTTATATGACCACTTGAAGTTGGCAATAACACGGTCTTAAAGTTATGAAATTAAGAAATCACTACGAGTCCTTTTCGCTTGGCAAATAAATCACATGTAAGAATGGACCGGGGAGTGCGTCTGAGTGAGTGTACACGGCAGAGTGCACGTATGAATAGCATGTAACAGAAGAACACGCTCGATCATACAATGTAGCCTTTCACGGACGATACTATCTTCACTTAAAACTTCGCCGCTTTACCTCGGAGGACATCTCCCGCAGTCGGGGACGAAACCTCATGGGAGAGTTTTATACATCGACCACGGCCTATCAGCCCGAAAGGTTTAAGTGAAGAAGGTCACGCTATTACACGCTGGTGCTGAGTGAGTGTTTGAGGAGACCAATCAGCTAAGGTCGTCAGTCTCATATTTATCCCCATAACAGAAGCACTGTACCCAATTTCTGTGCGTAGAGATTAAATTCTGTGTGTAAGTGCGAGGAAGTGTACTAAATGTAGTGTCTTACACATGGATGGTGTTGTGTCGGCAGATTAGCCAACACAACGTACACTATAGAAGAGGCCGAAATGCACGCGTCAACTCACGCAGGTGGGCGGTAGGTCTGAAACAGGATACGTAATGAATGCTATAAAGAAAAGTACGTAGCTGCTGGAATACTTAACTTTAATGCATCATTTGTATACAGCATTCTTGATGATACAAGTGAGACTCTCTCTAGAAATGGTTAATGACGCCTTGCTAGGTCGTAGCCATGGACTTAGCTGAAGACTATTCTAACTATCTCTCGGCAAATGAGAGAAAGGCTTCGTCAGTGTAGTCGCTAGCAAAGTCGTCCGTACAACTGGGGCGAGTGCTAGTACGTCTCTCTAGACCTGCCGTGAGGTGGCGCTCGGTCTGCAATTACTGACAGTGGCGACACGCGGGTCCGACATGTACTAATGGACCGCGGCCGATTTAAAGCTACCACCTAGCAAGTGTGGTGTCTGGCGGTGACACCACAGATGGTATTACTGAAGTGGCGCGACATGGTAGGACTTAGGGAGTAACATGATCGTGACCGCTACGCAGGGGCAGTCATCCACGAAGCTGTACTGAATTTCCAGGGGGAAACCTGTGTTTCTCCAGGACCAAAGCTCTCGAGAGCCGGACGAACTGGAAATCGCGGAAAGTGAGAGTTAGAGCAAAGCAGCCGTGACTGACGCTATCTAGGCGCGGCGGGGCGTCGTCCAATCGCCAGCCTGCCCTACCCTGCAGACGATCAGCCCCCCCTTCCCCACCTACTCCCCTCCCCCCACATGCCCCGCTTCCAACCAGTAATGGCTGCACGCCGTCCGTATCCGTGGGATCCCCGCAGACCCGCTAACGTGATTGTATTCGATCGCCTCGCGGCGGTGCGGTCCTTATCGGCGAGCGAGAGTTCCTCATTTAGGACGCCCGGGCAGATACACAAGTTGCGCCTTACTCACCTCTTTGTTACTCTGCAAATGGGCTGCGAATGATAGCTGACAGCATAGTAAACCACGCAGCGACGAATTGTACCTGTGCGATGGGGAAAATGGTAGCTGACAAACCCCGTCTGCAATTTTTAAATAGTAACTACTCCGTCTTCTCTTCAAACGATCCTATAATCCCAGAGCTACTATCTGCAAGGACAAAATAAGGCTATCTTTTAATTCATTGAAATTTGAGGGAAAAAACGTTACCGATATTAAAGTGATATACTAACATTTAGGACGCCCGGGCAGATACACAAGTTGCGCCTTACTCACCTCTTTGTTACTCTGCAAAAAAAATGGGCTGCGAATGATAGCTGACAGCATAGTAAACCACGCAGCGACGAATTGTACCTGTGCGATGGGGAAAATGGTAGCTGACAAACTCCGTCTGCAATTTTTAAATAGTAACTACTCCGTCTTCTCTTCAAACGATCCTATAATCCGAGAGCTGCTATCTGCAAGGACAAAATAAGCCTATCTTTTAATTCATTGAAATTTGAGGGAAAAAACGTTACTGATATTAAAGTGATATACTAACATTTAGGACGCCCGGGCAGATACACAAGTTGCGCCTTACTCACCTCTTTGTTACTCTGCAAATGGGCTGCGAATGATAGCTGACAGCATAGTAAACCACGCAGCGACGAATTGTACCTATGCGATGGGGAAAATGGTATCTGACAAACTCCGTCTGCAATATTTAAATAGTAACTACTCTGTCTTCTCTTCAAACGATCCTATAATCCGAGAGCTACTATCTGCAAGGACAAAATAAGGCTATCTTTTAATTCATTGTAATTTGAGGGAAAAAACGTTACTGATATTAAAGTGATATACTAAATTTACATCTACACCGATAGGAAAGAACGTTATGACCACCGACCTACTATGTACATAAACATGCTTCCCGACGGCAGTAGCATTTTTCAGCAGGATAATGAGCCATGTCAAAAGGCCAGGAGTGTGAGGGAGTGCTTCGAGGAACACAGTCGCCAGTCCAAGTTGATGTGCTGGCCCACAACTCGCCACACATGAACCTGATCGAACAAATCTGGGATTGAATGTGCATTCAGAGCTCATCACCCCACTTCCCGAAAATTGCGGGAATTATGTGACTCGTGTGGTCCCAACTCTCTCCAGCGACCTACCAGGGACTCATTCCTCCCATGCTACGAGGCGTGGACGTCGTTTCCCGTTGCAAAGATGCATATACCGGCTCCTAGGTGTGTGACCATAATGTTCTGGCTCATTAGTGTATTCTCTGGAAGCCATCACAACGTATGCATGGTAATTTAACGTATCTCCTCCAGCCCTTCACCTCCTCGCTCCCAACATATAATGTTCTGTTCGTGAATGGTGCGGTGGCAGGACGGCCATTGGCAAGCCTGCGCCTGAGCTGGAATTTCTCTGATTATATCGTACGACAATCGTCAGAAAACAAAAAAATGAGCGTTCAGACCGAATACCGCGTAAGTGGGTCAGTTATAACGGCAAGAGTGACTGCAGTTCCCTATTACCACAGATGACGCGCAACTGTCTCCACTTATACTGGAGCAACACAATGTTTAAGGGTCGTAGCTGTGCCTTGCCGCCTCAAAGACAACCAGTGAATTTCTGAAATGTTCTCCAATCTGGCGTCGTCAAGAGATGTCGTCGTCCCAGCACAGAGATATGTTGTACACTGCACTGAAAAAAAATCTTCATATCATGTCGGACCTCCTTCTCCCGGCTTATTGCAGCAGCTCAGCGTGGAAATATTCAGCCATGCGGCCTCTATAGCCGTCCGTAACTGCGAAGGTGTCGCAGGCGTAGGATGAAGTGGCTTCTCGATCCATATTGGGTGACCTGGATGTCCAAATCATTCGCTCGAGTTGTGACAATTGTGACCCAGTTACATGGCGTATAAAAATTCCATCGCTGTTTGACAACACGAAGTCCATGAATGGCTGCAGATAGTCACCAAGATACCGAACACACCTCGGACCCGGTCCATTCCGCCTAAACACAGCCCACATCATTATGGAGCCACAACCATCTTGTACAGTACCTGGTTGAAAGCTTGCGTCCATGGCTTCGGGGGATCAGCGTCACACTCGAACCGTACTGTCAGCTTTTTCAACTGGAATCGGGACTCATCCGACAAGGCCACGTTTTTACAGTCGTCTAGGGTCAACCGATGTGGTCAGTCTCCAGGAGAAGCGCTGCTGGCGATGTAACGTTGTTAACAAATGCAGTCATCGTCGATCATCTGCTGCCATATCCTTATAACGCCCAGTTTCGTAGCACTGTCCTATCATAAACGTCCGTCGTACGTCCCACATTGATTTCTGCGACTACTTCACGCAGTGTTTCTTGTCTGTTAGCCATGACGACTCAGCTGAAACGCGGCTGCTCTCGGTCGTTACGTGAAGGCCCTCGGCTGCCCGCGTTGTCCGTTGTGAGAGGAAATGCCTGAAGTTTGAAATTTTCTGCAATCTTGAAACTGTGGATATCGGAATGTTGAATTCCTCATGATCTCCGAAATCGAATATCCCACGCATCTATCTCCAACTACCATTCCGCGTTCAAAGTCTGTTAATTCCGTCGTGCGGAAATAATCACGTCAGAAACCTTTTCTCATGAATCACTTGAGTACAAATGACAGATCCACCAATGCATTGCCCTTTTATACCTTGTGTACGCGATTCATTGCTATCCTGAGTGCAAGTGAGGCCGAATTACATGATCTGATAAATCGAACGAAGTCTAATGAGTACAGAACATCTATTGAGAGTACATCGATGAAAACCGAAAGTAATGAAAAGTAGCAGAAATGAGAACAGCGAGAAACTTAATATCAGCAATGATGGTCAGGAAATACACTCCTGGAAATTGAAATAAGAACACCGTGAATTCATTGTCCCAGGAAGGGGAAACTTTATTGACACATTCCTGGGGTCAGATACATCACATGATCACACTGACAGAACCACAGGCACATAGACACAGGCCACAGAGCATGCACAATGTCGGCACTAGTACAGTGTATATCCACCTTTCGCAGCAATGCAGGCTGCTATTCTCCCATGGAGACGATCGTAGAGATGCTGGATGTAGTCCTGTGGAACGGCTTGCCATGCCATTTCCACCTGGCGCCTCAGTTGGACCAGCGTTCGTGCTGGACGTGCAGACCGCGTGAGACGACGCTTCATCCAGTCCCACACATGCTCAATGGGGGACAGATCCGGAGATCTTGCTGGCCAGGGTAGTTGACTTACACCTTCTAGAGCACGTTGGGTGGCACGGGATACATGCGGACGTGCATTGTCCTGTTTTAACAGCAAGTTCCCTTGCCGGTCTAGGAATGGTAGAACGATGGGTTCGATGACGGTTTGGATGTACCGTGCACTATTCAGTGTCCCCTCGACGATCACCAGTGGTGTACGGCCAGTGTAGGAGATCGCTCCCCACACCATGATGCCGGGTGTTGGGCCCTGTGTGCCTCGGTCGTATGCAGTCCTGATTGTGGCGCTCACCTGCACGGCGCCAAACACGCATACGACCATCATTGGCACCAAGGCAGAAGCGACTCTCATCGCCGAAGACGACACGTCTCCATTCGTCCATCCATTCACGCCTGTCGCGACACCACTGGAGGCGGGCTGCACGATGTTGGGGCGTGAGCGGAAGACGGCCTAACGGTGTGCGGGACCGTAGCCCAGCTTCATGGAGACGGTTGCGAATGGTCCTCGCCGATACCCCAGGAGCAACAGTGTCCCTAATTTGCTGGGAAGTGGCGGTGCGGTCCCCTACGGCACTGCGTAGGATCCTACGGTCTCGGCGTGCATCCGTGCGTCGCTGCGGTCCGGTCCCAGGTCGACGGGCACGTGCACCTTCCGCCGACCACTGGCGGCAACATCGATGTACTGTGGAGACCTCACACCCCACGTGTTGAGCAGTTCGGCGGTACGTCCACCCGGCCTCCCGCATGCTCACTATACGCCCTCGCTCAAAGTCCGTCAACTGCACATACGGTTCACGTCCACGCTGTCGCGGCATGCTACCAGTGTTAAAGACTGCGATGGAGCTCTGTATGCCACGGCAAACTGGCTGACACTGACGGCGGCGGTGCACAAATGCTGCGCAGCTAGCGCCATTCGACGGCCAACACTGCGGTTCCTGGTGTGTCCGCTGTGCCGTGCGTGTGATCATTGCTTGTACAGCCCTCTCGCAGTGTCCGTAGCAAGTATGGGGGGTCTGACACACCGGTGTCAATGTGTTCTTTTTTCCATTTCCAGGAGCGTAGATGAAGTTAAGGAATTTTACTACATAGGTAGCAAAACAACCAAAGACGGAAAGAGCAAGGAGAACGTCGAAAGTACTGGCAAAAAGGGCATTCCTGGCCAAGAGAAGCCTGCTAGTATTAAATATAGGATTCAATTTGAGGAAGAAATTTCTGAGAATTTACGTTTGGAGCACAGCATTGCATGGTGACCAAACGTGGACTGTGGGAAAACCGGAACAGAAGAGAATCGAAGCATTTGAGATGTGGTGCTACAGATGAACTTTGAAAATTGGGTCGACTGATAAGGTATGGAATGAGGAGGTTTTACGCAGTATCGCAGAGGAACGAAATATGTCGAAAATACTGATATCTGTTAAGACATCAGGGAATGACTTCCATGGTACTAGAGGGAACCGTACAGGGCAAAAAGAGGAAGACAGAGATTGAGGACGTAGGTTGCAAGTGGTACTCTGAGATGAAGTGATTGGCCCAGTAGATGAATTCGTGGCGGGTTACATCAAACCAGTCAGAAGACTGATGACTCAAAAAAGATACTAATGCCATCATTATATCTGCACTTCGCTAACCCATGATCCATGATTACTGGCACCTCAGTGTAAAAATCATGAGTCAGAATTTTTTCTGTGAGGTTTTAGTGCAACTACCAAGAAACAGACGAAGCAAGGACGTAGCCAGAGGGGGGTCCGACTGTTAATGAGGACCGCAACAGGGCAGATTTTTTTTTTATTTGTACTGAAAACACATTTATTTATTTTGTAAAGTCTATCTACAGTGCATAATTTGTATTCGGGAGACATTTGTACAAACAGTAACTGGTCTACAAAATTAAGCAACAAAAGCTTTTCTTAACAAAAGTATTACTTATACTCTCAACAGTATGTAAGAATAACAAATGCATAATTAAGTATTTTGTATTTGGCAATATAATACCTTTACTCTATTACCAAAAGAACTAGAACTTTAATATAATGTATTGCCTCATTGCGATCAAAACAAAGCTCAGTCTTTTAACATAAAGCTCACTATCATCTCCCCAAATCCAGGAAGCGGCGTGCTAACAGGCGCGGTTATCCATGGTGATTGGTTAAAATTGCAGTCGTTTTAGACAAGGTCAATATAATTTACGCCATTTCATTGGTAAAGGCAGCCTCAGGGTTTTTGCCTGTATGTTTGCATATTTTGACGTTATGGGAAGTAAATTAATACATCTGCATATTTCGATTTTTTTATAGTAATGGTTAGATGGTATCAAAACCAGATAAGTGCTATAAAATTTGTGCAACTGGTTGGCTAAGCAACAGGTAGGTTGTTTTTATCCTTCATTTATAAATAGGGTGTTTCCATAACAGCGACCAAAAATGTAACAGGACATAGAGAACGCTCCACTAAACAATTTGAGGAAGGGAAGCTGGGGTAGGAGAAACCAGCTTTATGAGATCTGGGAAGTAAACTTGACGACTGCTTTCTCTAACGTAACTGTTTTCCAGCATATTTACTGCTAACATGCGTCCAAGTTTACACATACTGTACTGTTTATTTACATGTACATTCTTTATTTCCAGCAAGGAAACCACGATGATGAGCCTGATTAACAGGAAGTCATCAGATCGGTTTTGTTTACTTTACTTGTCCATAAGGTTACTCTGTTGTACCGTATTTACAATTTCACATGACAGTATAACACTATTTGTTTATGGTCCTTTTTTTTATAAATTTTTGCTTTAAAATGTTCGCATGTTGGTACTACATTTGCTGTATATGTAAAGTAAAGTGTTCTATGCTGGAGATCGAAGTTCTTTCTATGGTATGGGAGTAATGTATATGAAATACTATGTAAAATGTTTATTATGTTGAATAATATTCTCATGACATTTGTATTTTAAAATATTTGTGTGTATAAACTATTCATGCCGGATGGTGTGGCCGAGCGGTTCTAGGCGCTTCAGTGTGGAACCGCGCGACCGCTCAGGTCGCAGGTTCGAATCCTGCCTCGGGCTTGGATGTGTGTAATGTCCTTAGGTTTGTTAGGTTTAAGTAGCTCTAAGACTAGGGGACTGATGACCTCAGATGTTAAGTCCTGTAGTGCTCAGAGACATTTGAACCATTTTGAACCATAAACTATTCATGTTGCTGCAAATTTGACAACTGTAAGAAATAGTCACGCTTAGGAACAAGGTCGCGCGGTAGCGTTCTCGCTTCCCGCGCCCGGGTTCCCGGGTTCGATTACCAGCGGGGTCAGGGATTTTCTCTGCCTCGTGATGACTGGGTATTGTGTGATGTCCTTAGGTTAGTTAGATTTAAGTAGTTCTAAGTTCTAGGGGACTGATGACCATAGATGTTAAGTCCCATAGTGCTCAGAGCCATTTGAACCATTTTTTGTTACAGGTCGTGGTTGACGTTTAACATGTGGCTGAACACTTCCTGTTTCCTTAAATAACGTAACTATCCGGCGAATGGTCCGGACACTTGGATAATGTCGTCGAGGATACCGAGTCGCATACATAGCACACGCCCGTTGGGCATTTTGATCACAATAGCCGTACATCAACACTATGTCGACCTTTTCAGCAATTGGTAAACGGTCCATTTTAACACGGGTAATGTATCACGAAGCAAATACCGTCCACACTGGCGGAATGTTACGTGATACCACGTACTTTTACGTTTGTGGCTATTACAGCGCCATATACACAAAGCGAAAAACGTGGTCCAACTAAAACATTCATATTTCTTTACGTACAACACGAATATGTAACAAAAATGGGGGTTCCTATTTAAAAAAAAGCGCAGTTGATATACGTTTGACCTACAGCAACGCCATCAAGCGGGCCAACCATAGTGCCATCTGGTTTCCCCCTTCAATCTAGACGAGTTACGTTCTTTGTAGTTTTTTCGTTTGGTGCTTATTTCGTGAGATATTTGGTGCGGTCACTATCTATGGACCACCCTGTATACGGCAACGTAGAGGCAGGAATCTCTGGGATTTAGGTAACAACATACTAAATTACAATAATAGTTGTGGGCTTACAACAGAACGTGCTTCGAAACAACGACAGACTCGTTCATTAAGTTAGTGCTATTCAGAGACTTACAGTACAGTACAATGGAGCAGATTTCCTCAAAATCGTACTGATTACTGACTAGGTATTTCGAACTCACTGCCATGCACCTTGTGTATGGGGAAGTACGTTGCAATACTTTTGTTGCTAAAAGGCTTTACAGGGGACGATTTCCTAACGAATGCGGGAGACTGATTCATTGAAAAAAAAAAACAAGGGACTTGACAACATGAGGACCACTCGCAGTCCCGATCTTAAAGAGGAGGTTCAAAAAATGGTTCAAATGGCTCTGAGCACTATGGGACTTAACATCTATGGTCATCAGTCCCCTAGAACTTAGAACTACTTAAACCTAACTAATCTAAGGACATCACACAACACCCAGCCATAACGAGGCAGAGAAAATCCCTAACCCCGCCGGGAATCGAACCCGGGAACTAAAGAGGAGGTACTGGAATGTGTTGCAGCGGAACTCACTACAAGTACTCGTCGTGTTGCACGTGAAATGGGTGCTGTACACGCCAGCATGTGACGAGTACCCCGCGAACGACCATCACCCCCATATACTGACAACGAGGCCATGCAATGTTTGTAACCGACTTTGCACCAAGGCTCGCACTGTGTCAGTGGTTGCTCCAGCAACAGGTTGGACGACCAGATTTCCTCAAAATCATGCGGTTCACTGACTAGGCCTCATTTGATCGTGATGGTATTTCGAACAGCGGGAATAGCTGTGTGTAGGATGAGGAAAACCCTAACGCTGTAGTAGAGTCACACCATCAAGGACGTTTTGCTGTGAATATCTGGGTCGGCATTACAGACGACTATCTCACTGGGCCATGTCTTCTACCTGGCCTTCTGAATGCCCACCTGTGCTTGAGGTTCGTGCAAAGACTTCCTTCCACCTGAGTTGTTGGAGAGCGTACCCTTGGCTGTTCATGAGAGGATGTGGGTACAACATGACAGTGCATCGCCTCACTTCAGTGAGGATGTCCGCAACCATCTCAAGGCTATATTTCCTTGTCGCTGGACTGGAGGAGGAGTTCCTATTCCATGCGCGTGGCCTGTGAGGTCACCTCACGTGAATTCCTTGATTATTTTCTACGAGGATGTCTAAAGTCGTGTATGAGACACAGTGCATGCTGAGTTTGAATTAATGCCAGAATTTTAGCTGTCTGTGACGTGGTTCGAAACAGACCAGGGATATTTGTCAGGATGCGTCAGAATCTTATTGTGTGTGAAATCTTATGGGACTTAACTGCTAAGGTCATCAGTCCCTAAGCTTAAACACTACTTAACCTATATTATCCTAATGACAAACACACACACCCATGCCCGAGGGAGGACTCGAACCTCCGCCGGGACCAGCTGCACAGTCCATGACTGCAGCGCCTGAGACCGCTCGGCTAATCCCGCGCGGCGGAATCTTGTTCTCCGATGTCATGCTCGTACTGAGGTTGATGGCCGTTAGTTTCAGAACATTTTGTAAGATGCAGTACAAATGGTCCGTTCATTGTGTCATTGATGATATTGGCAGGTAAGTGTAACTAATGTAAATAAAAAAGTACACAATAATGTGACTTTTTTGCTATTATCACCTTAAGCAGGTTTCTCCCACCCCCGGTTCCCTACCTCAGATTGTTCAGTGGAGCATCCTCAATGTCCTTTGTACGTATATATACACTCCTGGAAATTGAAATAAGAACACCGTGAATTCATTGTCCCAGGAAGGGGAAACTTTATTGACACATTCCTGGGGTCAGATACATCACATGATCACACTGACAGAACCACAGGAACATAGACACAGGCAACAGAGCATGCACAATGTCGGCACTAGTACAGTGTATATCCACATTTCGCAGCAATGCAGGCTGCTATTCTCCCATGGAGACGATCGTAGAGATGCTGGATGTAGTCCTGTGGAACGGCTTGCCATGCCATTTCCACCTGGCGCCTCAGTTGGACCAGCGTTCGTGCTGGACGTGCAGACCGCGTGAGACGACGCTTCATCCAGTCCCAAACATGCTCAACGGGGGACAGATCCGGAGATCTTGCTGGCCAGGGTAGTTGACTTACACCTTCTAGAGCACGTTGGGTGGCACGGGATACATGCGGACGTGCATTGTCCTGTTGGAAAAGCAAGTTCCCTTGCCGGTCTAGGAATGGTAGAACGATGGGTTCGATGACGGTTTGGATGTTCCGTGCACTATTCAGCGTCCCCTCGACGATCACCAGTGATGTACGGCCAGTGTAGGAGATCGCTCCCCACACCATGATGCCGGGTGTTGGCCCTGTGTGCCTCGGTCGTATGCAGTCCTGATTGTGGCGCTCACCTGCACGGCGCCAAACACGCATACGACCATCATTGGCACCAAGGCAGAAGCGACTCTCATCGCTGAAGACGACACGTCTCCATTCGTCCCTCCATTCACGCCTGTCGCGACACCACTGGAGGCGGGCTGCACGATGTTGGGGTGTGAGCGGAAGACGGCCTAACGGTGATTGGGACCGTAGCCCAGCTTCATGGAGACGGTTGCGAATGGTCCTCGCCGATACCCCAGGAGCAACAGTGTCCCTAATTTGCTGGGAAGTGGCGGTGCGGTCCCCTACGGCACTGCGTAGGATCCTACGGTCTTGGCGTGCATCCGTGCGTCGCTGCGGTCCGGTCCCAGGTCGACGGGCACGTGCACCTTCCGCCGACCACTGGCGACAACATCGATGTACTGTGGAGACCTCATGCCCCACGTGTTGAGCAATTCGGCGGTACGTCCACCCGGCCTCCCGCATGCCCACTATACGCCCTCGCTCAAAGTCCGTCAACTGCACATACGGTTCACGTCCACGCTGTCGCGGCATGCTACCAGTGTTAAAGACTGCGATGGAGCTCCGTATGCCACGGCAAACTGGCTGACACTGACGGCGGCGGTGCACAAATGCTGCGCAGCTAGCGCCATTCGACGGCCAACACCGCGGTTCGTGGTGTGTCCGCTGTGCCTTGCGTGTGATCATTGCTTGTACAGCCCTCTCGCAGTGTCCGGAGCAAGTATGGTGGGTCTGACACACCGGTGTCAATGTGTTCTTTTTTCCATTTCCAGGAGAATATATACACATATATATATATATATATATATATATATATATATATATATATATATGTGTGTGTGTGTGTGTGTGTGTGTGTGTGTGTGTGAGAGAGAGAGAGAGAGAGAGAGAGAGAGAGAGAGAGAGAGAGAGAAAGAGAGAGATCGAGAGCGCGCTACAGTTATCACAAAGTTTCGCACTTTCAAGATCGAAGGCGGACTCTTAGTTACGAACCGTGCATGACGTAATGCGAAATAGTTTGTCGTGGAGCTAATCGTATAAATGTGAGATAATATGTTTTATAGGAGAAGAAGAACAAACATCCAGAGGCTGAATTTGCCCAGGTGGTGTGAACTGCAATGTCACACTCGTTTCTGGACGCGTAGTTTCCTCTAAACGGGTATGAGTTTTGTACGTGGACCGGGAATCAAGCAAAAGTTATTTTGACCAGCTAGTGGCCAAACGCAGTGCTCATACCACAGTTGTAGCTCTCTTACGCCCATTTTCCACACTTGGTTGCTGTGAGGTAAATATTCCTGACTGCCCTTGAAAGATCACGTACACGAGAAAGAATCTTAGGGCGCGTTGCACCTCCAACTTGTCGCTGCACAATAAATAACTTTCCAGCCAATTTACCATCCAGATTAACAGTCCGCGTAATTGTATACAAATGCGTTAAGGCATTGATGTTAGTTGCCCTTGATACACTTCTCTTGCTACCTCTCATTTCATATTCACTTCCTCTTTGAAGCCCGATTGGTCGCAGTTGAAAACAACTTCCTTACTGAGCGATGGAATAAGTTTGTTTACCTCATCCACAGTTTCCTTGACTATTTCAAGTTTGCTGTGCGTCGTCAAGTTGACACTTTGTGTGAAATTTCGGTAGCTTACGTATTCCAATTCCGTAGGACTCTTTGAAGTCATGCAACCAGCCACTGCTTCTCTTGATATCACTGTAATATATGACGCGCGCAATTTGATGTGCATAACGTAGTAGATCACTATCATGCACATGCTGTAAATTGAATCGAGGATCCTTGAAACGTGCAAACACCAGTTTTTGTAACAAGTGCGCTTTGTACTCCCTTAAACATCGCCGCGCGGGATAGCCGCACGGTCTCGGGCGCCTTGTCACGGCCCGTGCGGCAATCCCCGTCGGAGGTTCGAGTCCTCCCTCGGGCATGGGTGTGTGTGTTGTCCTTAGCGTAAGTTAGTTTAAGTTAGATTAAGTAGTGTGTAAGCTTACGGACCGACGACCTCAGCAGTTTAATCCCATAGGACTTACCACAAATATCCAGTTTTTCCTTAAATATCCGTAGTTTTTCTTGTGTGCTACGCGGTGATATCGTTGCGGATTTATTCGAAATCTGTTCACAATTTTTTTACTATGCTGAGGATGATCTTCCATGTACGCTCTTATGTTTAGGATCTGCTCATTGGACAACGATTGTCCTTCACTGTGTTTCACTGGAGACGGGGCTGACTGCCCGACAAGTATGATGAACTCGACACCTGTTTCCATATACAGGGTTATTACAAATGATTGAAGCGATTTCACAGCTCTACAATAACTTTATTATTTGAGATATTTTCGCAATGCTTTGCACACACATACAAAAACTCAAAAAGTTTTTTTAGGCATTCACAAATGTTCGATATGGGCCCCTTCAGTGATTTGGCAGACACCACGCCGATAATCAAGTTCCTCCCACACTCGGCGCAGCATGTCCCCATCAATGAGTTCGAAAGCATCGTTGATGTGTCTGTTCACTTCACCATTAAGAAAAAATGTTGCTTCATCACTGAAAACAAGTTTCGCACTGAACGCATCCTCTTCCATGAACTGTTGCAACCGCGCCGAAAATTCAAAGCGTTTGACTTTGTCATCGGGTGTCAGGGCTTGTAGGAATTGTAAACGGTAAGGCTTCTGCTTTAGCCTTTTCCGTAAGATTTTCCAAACCGTCGGCTGTGGTAGATTTAGCTCCCTGCTTGCTTTATTCGTCGACTTCCGCGGTCTACGCGTGAAACTTGCCCGCACGCGTTCAACCGTTTCTTCGCTCACTGCAGGCCGACCCGTTGATTTCCCCTTACAGAGGCATCCAGAAGCTTTAAACTGCGCATACCATCGCCGAATAGAGTTAGCAGTCGGTGGATCTTTGATGAACTTCGTCCTGAAGTGTCGTTGCACTGTTATGGCTGACTGATGTGAGTGCATTTCAAGCACGACATACGCTTTTCGGCTCCTGTCGCCATTTTGTCTCACTGCGCTCTCGAGCGCTCTGGCGGCAGAAACCTGAAGTGCGGCTTCAGCCGAACAAAACTTTATGAGTTTTTCTACGTATCTGTAGTGTGTCGTGACCATATGTCAATGAATGGAGCTACAGTGAATTTATGAAATCGCTTCAATCATTTGTAATAGCCCTGTATATTTCGCTTGTTAAGCACATATCGTCATCATTGTACTCCTCACGTGCAGTGTTTGCACAATCAAACGTATACGGCACCAAACACATTCCAGTGATTCATCTTGCAGAAACGCATATATTTCTTCTGACACTTCTTTCTCACTCTGCGAAATTCCATAGGTTCCTTTCAGGCGGAATATCAACTTCGGCAACTGTTATTGTAGACATACCGCAATGATTGCTTTGTTTATCGTTACCATTGATCTGCTTTGTGTCAACACCCCTTGCACTGTAGCACTGTTGTGAATTACTCGTCGAGTAAGAAGTTCAACTATGTAGCGTGAAGCTGTACTCCGCACCGGATAACCCAGTCCCTTCGCCTGTTCCTATTAGCAGACAGTAGTGTGATTGTATGGTAGACAATATGTGAGGCGTCCAATTCCGTAAACATTATTCGCCTTTTGCGACTTCACAATCAAGGGGTTCCTTGTGACTGGTGGTAGTGTCGGTGACTCATCTGTCACGAAGCCGGCCACGGTGGTCGTGCTGTTCTAGGCGCTGCAGTCCGGAACCGCGGGACTGCTACGGTCGCAGGTTCGAATCCTGCCTCGGGCATGGATGTGTGTGATGTCCTTAGGTTAGTTAGGTTCAAGTAGTTCTAAGTTCTAGGGGACTGATGACCTAAGTCCCATAGTGCTCAGAGCCATTTGAACCATCTGTCACGATCATCAGCGATCAGTTGACGCTCAAGCGGCCTTTCTGTTTTTTTTTTTTTTTTTTTGTCGATTGTAGCTGGGCCGTGTTTAATGGTGACCAGTGATTACAAAACTCATTCTGGGGTACAACCACACCTCACCGACTCACCGACGAATGCTTGCTCCCGCTCTAGCCATTTTAACGGGGTCGCATTGTGGACCTAAATGAAGCTGGATAGACGCATCGACAGATTGCTGCACATGCTGGGTACAGTCTATCACTGCTTTCGCCAGTGGTGTGTGGAACATCTCCCATCTCCACACCTTTAGACTAGCTTCTGGACGTCCGCACAGAACAGATGTACGTCAAGATTGACACATTGTTCGAGTTTCTGTGTCCGACCGAACGTTAGTGAAGAAATTCGCGTACAGGTTACACCTGCTGTGTCACCGAGGACCATTGGGAACCCTCTGCTTGCAGCACGACTAACAACACATGTGGCTCTTGCCAGGCTGCCGCTGAAATCACGACACCGCCACTCTTGTATCGTGAAAAGAGTCCACTGTAGGGTGAATGGCGCTCTGTCGTCTTCAGTGATGACAGTAGCTTCTGTCTGTATGCGAGTGATGGACGTATGGGGGGGGGGGGGGGGGGACGGCATCAGTTACAGCTCGGGGTCACAGCTGATCTTTCTCCACGGAGTCGTAACCCGGGCCTGCAACAATGCACAGGCTGTTGTCATTATGTGCTTCTACTATTTTTTCGAGAGGAAGTTGGTATGATTTTTCAGCAGCACAACGCACGCTCACACGCGGCTGCTGCTGCGCAACGTACTGTGAGTGGTATACAGCAACTATCCAGGCCAGAAAGAGCATCGGGTCTCTCGCCAATTGAACACGTATGGGACATAGCCAAGTGGGAACGTACGCATCCTCTAGGGCCTGCAAGAAACATTGACGAATTCCTACAAAGGGTGCAAGGTGATTGCGAGAGTCAACTTGCAGGAAGTGTCTCAACACCTTTATGATCGTTTGCATGCGAGATATATAGGAGAGAGTGGAGGAATTTGGCGCAGCCGGTAAACTGACGCACGTCAATGTGTCCTTAACTGCGACAGCTAGTCTTATGTCATCGTTGTTGCCATCTGACGGCCGTAGTGACCGAGCGGTTCTAGGCGCTTCAGTCTGGAACCGCGTGACCGCTGCGCTCGCAGGTTCGAATCCTGCCTTGGGCATGGAAGTGTGTGATGTCCTTAGGTTAATTAGGTTTAAGTAGTTCTAAGTTCTAGGGGCTGATGACAGATGTTGAGTCCCATAGTGCTCAGAGCCATTTTGCTGCCATCTGGTGCTCACTAACACAAATAAGCTTACAGAACGCGGGAACCGTTGCTTGCCAGTTTTCGGCGCAAGAAGCAAGACTGTGTTCTGTCTTTGTTTCTTCTAATATTTGATCTCTAGTATCTAAGAGGTAGGATATTTCCTATTATGTTAAAATACAATTTTTTATTATTATGCCTATCTCTACCCATTAACGCTCACGATTATAAAGTATTATTTGTCTGAAGTAAAGCGATAGCGTATAGGCACTGTTCACAGGGGAATATTGAAATCAGGTCTCCAGCTACCTAAACCAAGAGAGTGGGAGACTGGACGACTCCAGTAGCCCACCACATCCACACAGGCAAGGCACGACACAAGACTACCGTACTGCCAAGTCACCTGCTGTGTGAACAGAAAATCAAATCAGTTTCATTGGCTGTGGGCAAAGGACTTACGTACAGCGCTTTTTTGTTTACTGTGGCCCCAGAAGAGCAATGTCTAGTAACTGTAGTAGTTACGATCGTATTACAGTACAGTATTATTATTACTAACGCTATAGGAGAAAAGTGAGGAATTTGTGTGTTTATCCTTACATTGTGAATAATATAAATTGTAGGTTATAAGTTGCTGCAAAAGAACTGCAAGAATCAGATTAGAAACTCCTCATGTTCTACAGGATGAGAAAGGAGGCTTATCTAGAAGTAACACTTCTTACATTCATTATACTGATTCATTATCCTGACGCAAACATGAGGCAATGTGTGAGCCGCGATGAGCGCCTTTCAATAACACTGAGGTAAGTCTCAAACCACATTGTATCAATATTTTGTATTTTTATTTTTCCACATGTATTTACACAAAACGAACAATGTAGGTGTATATTCATATTAAAGAATACAAAATAAGAGTGTAAAGATTGATGTAGAGATTATGTACAAACGGAACGATACTCAAAAATCATTTAGCTGGAGGTTGTGCAACAACACATTGCGGGGTGGTGTCGGTGGAATCGAAAGCGTCACACTCAAGTTCGTGCACTATCAGTGCTCCTCCTCTAGTGACATGTGGCTTCCATATCTCTCACTCTGAGTAGGATATGTGAATGCCTTCGTAGAGACCTGTCCACCGTGTACTTTGTGTTGGTGTCAGTACCTTATGTCGTCAATTACTTGCAGGACTCTACGCCTGAATGACATCATCTGTGCGTCCGCCATTGGTTCGATTTCTGGCAGTAAATTGAGAAGAAATGTTCTTTTGTCTTGGGAATCGCTGGCTGTACTAGCAAGTTTCCTTTATTGGCATCAAAATATTCCTTGAAGTATTTATCAGCACTTATGACGGACTGTTGCTTTTGTTTAAGGAATCGTGGGCTGTCTGATTCATGGGTCTGGAGCACGTCTTGCTGCAGCAGCGAAGTGCCTGAAGAAGGTGGTGGTGGTGGTGGTGGTGGTGGTGGAGGCGATGATATGGACATGGAGATATATTTTGCCTCCTCTGCCAGATATTCGTTTTGAGACACTTCACACAACGGTTGTGACACTGTAGGTGTAATTTCTGCTTCCCCCGACAAGACAGTAGTCGTTTTGAAAAACAGAAGCATGAACTTCATCGCCTCTGACAAATAATACGGTTTCTTATTTCAAGGAGAACCACTAGGCTGTGGCTTCAGATAACGTACAACTACAGATCATAAATTTCGCCACTTCTCCTTGCACTCGTTCGCTGAAACAAAAAAAGTAAATAACATAACAAATAATAAACAATGCAAAATATGGCAATACACACGTAGGTTGTCAAATACGGGGCTATTACAAATGATTGAAACGATTCCATAAATTCACTGGAGCTCCATTCATTGACATATGGTCACGACACACTACAGGTACGTAGAAAAACTCATAAAGTTTTGTTTCAGGTTTCTGCCTCCAGAGCGCGCGAGAGCGCAGTGAGACAAAATGGCGACAGGAGCCGAGAAAGCGAATGTCGTGCTTCAAATGCACTGACATCAGTCAGTCATAACAGCGCAACGACACTTCAGGACGAAGTTCAACAAAGATCCACCAACTGCTAACTCCATTCGGTGATGGTATGCGCAGTTTAAAGCTTCTGGATGCCTCTGTAAGGGGAAATCAACGGGTCGGCCTGCAGTGAGCGAAGAAACGGTTGAACGCGTGCGGGCAAGTTTCACACGTAGCCCGCGGAAGTCGACAAATAAAGCAAGCAGGGAGCTAAACGTACCACAGCCGACGGTTTGGAAAATCTTACAGAAAAGGCTAAAGCAGAAGCCTTACCGTTTACAATTGCTACAAGCCCTGACACCTGATGACAAAGTCAAACGCTTTGAATTTTCGGCGCGGTTGCAACAGCTCATGGAAGAGGATGCGTTCAGTGCGAAATTTGTTTTCAGTGATGAAGCAACATTTTTTCTTAATGGTGAAGTGAACAGACACAATGTGCGAATCTGGGCGGTAGAGAATCCTCACGCATTCGTGCAGCAAATTCGCAATTCACCAAAAGTTAACGTGTTTTGGGCAATCTCACGGTTTAAAGTTTACGGCCCATTTTTCTTCTGTGAAAAAAAAACGTTACAGGACACCTGTATCTGGATGTGCTGGAAAATTGGCTCATGCCACAACTGGAGACCGACAGCGCCGACTTCATCTTTCAACAGGATGGTGCTCCACCGCACTTCCATCGTGATGTTCGGCATTTCTTAAGCAGGTGATTGGAAAACCGATGGATCGATCGTGGTGGAGATCATGATCAGCAATTCATGTCATGACCTCCACCCTCTCCCGACTTAACGCCATGCGACTTCTTTCTGTGGGGTTATGTGAAAGATTCAGTGTTTAAACCTCCTCTACCAAGAAACGTGCCAGAACTGCGAGCTCGCATCAACGATGCTTTCGAACTCATTGATGGGGACATGCTGCGCCGAGTGTGGGAGGAACTTTATTATCGGCTTAATGTCTTTTTGAGTTTTTGTATGTGTGTGCAAAGCATTGTGAAAATATCTCAAATAATAAAGTTATTGTAGAGCTGTGAAATCGCTTCAATCATTTGTAATAACCCTGTACAAGCATACACATACTTACCTATGGTATAGAAGTTGGTGAACTACAACTGTATTACGCTCTGCAGGAATTTGGTAGCGGGGGGTACTTTTGCATCGCTGTCGTTGTACTTCACTAGAGGGCACAGCACAGTTATATACATCGTCCGTGAAACTACCAGAATCATTTGGGAAGTGTTGAATCAAACCTACATGCCTACGCTACACGAAGGGCAGAGTAAAATGTTAGCTTGACGTTTTTATTCGCAATGATATTTGCCTAACTGCTTGAGTGCTTTGAAGGGGAAGCATATCCGCATTCAAAAATTATCCGAGCGGCTGTGATACTCTGCAACCAAGAGACACAGCATGCGTATTTAGATGGGGTCATTCAGATGGAGATACTTCAGTAGTGGCGTCCCAGAGCAGCCGTGATTTTGATACTACACGCCACCACATGCTAGTAGTGGGTTGTACAGTGTGCGAATAAATGTTTAATTTGAAGAGGTGGAGAAATATCCGGAACTACACAATTACGAGTTAAAGGGAATTCAAGGAAGGAAGTGACAGAGAGGGCCTGACGAAGTAACCATGGAGGCTAATCTATCAGGTAAGTTCATTATCAGTAATTAAAATTTTAACACGAAATACTGTAAATACGGCATAGTGACAATACTTTAAGATCCATTTTATTGAAAAACACTAATCAAAGTTCTGTAAGCACCCACTACACAATACACGTAATTAACCAGTTACATAAAATACAATTTAATTTCTTTACAGTTTTCGGGCACTTAGTGCCCTTCTTCATTATTTGCGAGTGTCATCTTGCTGTGTGTACTTTATTGTTGACACTCGCAGGTATAACATTCTGAAGAAGGGCATATACCACCCGAAACTGGTAAAGTAATTAAATTTATTTTATGCAGCTGGTTGCTTATTATTTTATTGTATACAACACAAGTTGCTGCGATGGATAAAATATTTTACGTATTATACGTAAATAAAAGCGTACAGAAATTCCTTTGTAAGTTTTACTGAAATACACATTACAAAAAAAAATTGTAAAGAAAGACAATTACAGTAGATGCTGATTATCGTTGATGCAGTACTTCTACGAGGTGTCAGGAAGTAGTTGGCTAAATAATTCCTTGTTTCATAAGCAGTAGAATGATTAGCATTCTTGCATGCACTTGAAAGGACTGTGAAATTGTATCCTGATTTAAAATCATTTTTGCTGTCAGAATCATGGTGTCCTGCTGCTTTGCATTCATTTTTCAGTAACAAGGAATCAGATTTATGGCTATGGTTTGTGCACAGTCAGCTAAATACCTGTCAAACAATCATTCCAGAAATTCAAAGGCAGAATATTTGGATAGCAGAAGCAATAGGTTGAAAAGTATTATCTGCTCCAGGATGAGATTTTCCCTCTGCAGTGGTGTGTGCGCTGATGTGAAACTTCCTGGCAGATTAAAACTGTGTGCCGGACCGAGACTCTGATTCTCCCCTGAATTAATTCCTTTCACAACGCAATCTGACTTTGTTTGCTTGACTCCACAGTGAGGTCCAAATCTGTTCAAATGGAATCAACTACGACGAAGTACAACACAAAATATGGTTCACGTGAGAATAAGCAGCTGTGACTATCATTTAACACCCTTAAGACCAGTGCAGTAGTATTTTACTGTTTGACCTTGATTCAGGTGGCAACAGAAAAAGGCGAACTGTGGGCAAGGAGCAGTGCGCTGCTGCAGCTATAATGTACTGACGCGTCCACAAAAATTTTCAAACTATGCGGCCTGGCGTTCTGATTATTAGAATGCGGGAAACTTCCCTATCAGAGACATCAAATTCCAGCAGGTTTCAGGGTGAGATGTACCGGTTCTCTGGTCGAGCAAAACCAATTCGACTCACAGGCACGACAGTACAAGTTGGAACTGTCAAATGTCGAACGGGTGATTCAGGACGAATAAGTTCACTCTCGTGACATGTGATATGTCCAAGAGATTGCACTGTCCAAAAAGTTGTAATCTGCCACTGGCTCTTAGTAGGCCACAAAGATACAGACTACAAGTCTCCCCCATTAGGAAAAGATATGAATTTCTCCTCTAAGTGAGAATCAGAAAGCGAAGAAGGGCAAGAATCACAACCACATTCTATGAAGCCTCGGTACGGTGGTCGAATTAGCAAAAACGAAACTGCGCCACACGGCATAAACCAATGGAACTATACTCATTAAATCTCCCCTCTTGACTGTTCTGTTGGCCTGGTAGCCATTCCAGACACAGCACCGGGACTTCCACGCTGGGGGAGCAAGCCTCTGCTTTGCATATTCTGAGAGGAGCCAGTCAGTGACTCCAGATCTCTATTGGCTGAAAAAAGGAGCTATGAATATCATTTAACACCCTTAAGACCAGTGCAGCAGTATTTTACCCTTTGCCCTTGATTCAGGTGGCAACAGAAAAAGGCGCACTGTGGGCAAGGAGCAGTGCACTGTGTAAGTAGGCTGTTTATGTTTTCTTTATGTAAGTAGGCTGTTTATGTTTTCTTTATGTAAGTAGGCTGTTTTATGTTTTCTTATTGGCAACGTTATGTAGCGCTCTATATGAAAATCACTGGCTGTGCTGTGTGCAGTCTGTGGCTAGTTTGCATTGTTGTCTGCCATTGTAGTGTTGGGCAGCGGCAGCTGGATGTGAACAGCGCGTAGCGTTGCGCAGTTGGAGGTGAGCCGCCAGCAGTGGTGGATGTGGGGAGAGAGATGGCGGAGTTTTGTAATTTGTCATGAACAGCTATATATATTATGACTATTAAGGTAAATACATTGTTTGTTCTCTATTAATATCTTTCATTTGCTAACTATCCCTATCAGTAGTTAGTACCTTCTGTAGTTTGAATCTTTTATTTAGCTGGCAGTAGTGGCGCTCGCTGTATTGCAGTAGTTCGAGTAATGAAGATTTTTGTGAGGTAAGTTATTTGTGAAAGGTATAGTTTAATGTTAGTCAGGGCCATTCTTTTGTAGGGATTTTTGAAAGTCAGATTGCGTTGCGCTAAAAATATTGTGTGTCAGTCTAAGCACAGTCTCGTGTATAATTGTTCTAAGGGGACGTTTCAACTGCTACAGCTGTAACGCTGTCGTTCTCATGGTAAGAATGGCCATGTTTTGGTAAAAAAAAAAAAAAAATCATCTACCTAGACAGGACCACAGTCCCACATTTACAGATAGATCTAATCTTTCCGGATCGATCATTTTCCATTTCTGAAACAAGGTTGTTATGTTTCCCAGCCAGTCGAGCCCATGAAATAAAAGTACTTAGCGACTTCCTGGCATCAGGGGGCAGGGCAGGGGGTTACAGTCTTGCCTCCACTAAACATGTACACCAGCTGCTCTGTCCATATTGTTGCAGTTTCTAACTAGAGAATACACAGGATTTTATGACCTTCCCCTCGTTAGCAGAGAAGTTCGGTTTAGAGCAGTCATCCTTAAATGGCTTTCTCCACCCACTTTCCACCATCTGGCTGCCTTCGTGACGGACTGCTGCGTGGCCCAGGTAAAATGTTTTGTGAAACTGCACCCTACTGTCCGGCCCTAAGTGAAAAGAGGAGACAGCTTTCACCAGAAGTCCCTCTGCAGGTTCGATCAACTGAGCGCTGCTTCCCGGAATCAATCGCACGACCAGGTTCCTGCACTCAGCATTTTTGGCCCCCCATTCATCTGTCTCCCTCTTCTCCCTCACTACCATTATCGTCCCTCAGGTAAAAGTTCTCTACAGGTTACACATGCAGTTATAAGAGCATTCTGCCCACAATTTCCTCTATGTAAAAAGCCATGACTCACACACACCAAATGTAGTTCTGGGAAATACCGAGGTCATGATATAAAACATGAACATTAATCTGACTGACTGTATTGTTAAAGTGAGAGTCTTGTGCCACCTCTCACAGCCTTCAAGTTAAAACCATGTTACTGAAATTGCATGAGTATGACAGACCAGCTCAGAATGGATTTTATTCATTAGTAAATATGTTTTACAGAGTATCATGTAACTACCCAGTTTCATAGAGTCAGAAATTTCCACATGACACTGACTTCTGTAGGTCTACTTTGAAATCAAAGCCAAAATGGTCAAATGTGGAAGCAAATAATTCAACAATACAGAACATAGATAATGCAATCCTTGACAGTTAATTCTTGTTTGATGAATTTTAATTTTGTATGGCTAAAACAATTACAGTAGAAAAATTATGTGAATGGAATGCTAACACTGTAGCAGTACAGGATAGGTGAGTGGAAATTTTCCAAGTATTCAAGGAGAAAAACATTGCAACAATAATCCCCCCTAAGGGTATGGAATTTATTTTTAGTTTTCCAGGCTCAAATGCACCCATAGAACTTTTTTCCAGAAATGAATAAGTACTGGTCTTTGAAAAGAGCAATATTTTGGAATCTACGATTGCAAATTCTTTAATGCTACAATGTAATTTAACTTTCCCATGCACGAAGATATATGGCAAATTTTAGAGTCTCAGAAAGATTTGGCTGATCCCACCGGAGTTTCGAGTCCTCCCTCGGGCTTGACTGTGTGTGTTTGTCCTTGGGATAATTTAGGTTAAGTAGTGTGTAAGCTCAGGGACTGATGACCTTAGCAGTTAAGTCTCATAAGATTTCACACACATTCGAACATTCGATTCACAAAGATTTGTGAAAATATTCCCTCCACTGCAAAGTATGTAAATAAAGAACGTGAAAGACTGACTGCATGAGGTTTGTTCTATGCATGTAAGATTTGTGAGAAATGTTGAATTGTTTTAAATGTGACAGTGTTCTTTCTTTTTTATTATCTTTGAAATGCACCTTCGTTATATGAATACTGACTGTAAAAGTTATTACCATCACCATATCCGCCGCTTGTGGTCTAGTGGAGCCGGCACGGTAGCTCAGCGTGTTCGGTCAGAGAGCGGGTTGGCCTCTTTAATAAATAACTGAGTGGAAGGATCTACAAACCAACTTGACCAAATGTCATGTGACGTCCGCAACCACCAAACTCAACGACAGAAAAAAGTGGTTGCGTGCACACTTAGGGATCATAGGGTCCCAGGTTCGATTCCAGGAGGGGTCAGGTATTTTGACCTCCCCCGAGATGACCGCATGGTGTCTTGTCGGAAGAAAACAACGGCAAACCACCTCCATTAGGGCCTTGCCTAGTACAGCTGTGCGGGTCTCCCGCATCGTTCCCCTACACTCTGTCAAGAAACGTGGAACTTCATTATTATTATATCATCATCATAATATTTCAGTCACGAAAAGCCACTGTTGACCCGTTTCGGTTCCAGTTAAATAGGATGCATAGGTCGTTTTAGTAGATGTCCAGGTCGTCTTCGTCTCCTAGGATGATATTGGAGTATCTTTATAGATATCGCTTATATTATATATATATATATATATATATATATATATATATATATATATATATATATATAGTAGCCTTAGTTTCGTTGTGTAGTGTTTTGAGATTCTGGTTTAAAATGACGTCTGTTGATGCTAGGTTCGGGGAAGTAGTATGGATAGTTTCTTCTGAAAATTATCTGAATAAAAATTTGCAATATGTTGATCTTTGTGCCAAGTATTATTTTCTCCATTAGTTGAAATAAATGCGTTAAAAGTAATAGATATTTTGCAGAATAGCCAAACCACAAAACTTCTAATTTAACACTGTTATTGCAAATACAGCATCATTCACACTGACCGTCAGTAGCTACGTGGCACTCATGACCTTGTGTTACTAAACCCCGATACAAGTGTTTAGAAATAGCCTAAATGTCACTCGATGTTTGATACGTTATTGTGTTCGTAAAAAACGATACACAATTCGTTACTTAGTTTCTAAGCGAGTTCTGTAAAGTATGCAATGCGAAGTTAAGAAATGTAGTAAGGAATGTATCTTTCACTTCATGAAAGTAACTCATCAGAAGAGTCATACAATTCGGATATCATTGTACACGTACGTTTTTGATGATCCACCATCTCTTGCTCTCATCTACAAGCATTTTCGCAACATTTAAACAGAATTATCAGAGTGCCTTCTTACACAATCTTATTCACTGTTGGTCACATTACGACTCGTTGTTGTAACCTGCAGAGCGCCTTTCCTGCCTCCAGCATGTGGAAACGCAGTCCTATCTGACTGGGTGATTTTAGTGGTGGCTAAATGTAATTTATTTTAAATGCCAAAATACTATTTCCAAAATGCCAACGAACTTCAAATAACCATTCGTCTTACGGACTGGTATAAAGATATAGCCCCTCCGATATGACTTTCGACTGTACTCACACTTTTAATTCAAGACTGGAGTTCCCATTCATACAACACACATTCAAAAAACCATGAAAACTGTAATTTCTTTTTAATTGCGGTACTCAAAATTTTGTGTTTTAAAGAAATATTCTGCATCTCGAAACCTGTTAAAGATACTGAGTTGAATCTTTTATGTTAAGCTCATGAGACTGCAGAGTATCATTGCATAGCGTTTGATAACAGTGGTTCATAGAAACGGATGAAAGAGGAGTGACAGACTGGCGCATGCTCCAGCACCTCGCTACACGCTCTGACGTCACAGCACGCTAGATGAGGCACTGCGTAACGTGGGAAATCGCTGCCCGGGCCCCGGCATCTCACGAACCACGTGGCTGCCGTTAAAGACTAGACCACACACTGCCACGCCACACAGTGACACGTTTAATCAAATGGTTCAAATGGCTCTGAGCACTACGGGACTCAACTGCTGTGGTCGTAAGTCCCCTAGAACTTAGAACTACTTAAACCTAACTAACCTAAGGACATCACACACATCCATGCCCGAGGCGGGATTCGAACCTGCGACCGTAGCGGTCGTGCGGTTCCAGACTGTAGCGCCTTTAACCGCTCGGCCACTCCGGCCGGCACACGTTTAATCAGTGCCGTCCTTAACCTATTCGAGGCCCTGGGCACATTAGGATAATGGGGCCCCTATAACTTGACGTAGCACTATTTTGTTAGAACAGACGAAGTACGCAGATAAGCAAAGTTCTGGTGGTATTTTTATTTCTTAACGGTCATATTAAATGAACAGATAGTATAACATAATCCACAAAAGTAGCTCTTTTAGCATTTCACAGGTTAGTGCTTAAAAATCTATGGGGATTGAAAAGGTACGCTTTTAGATTTGAGATAAGCAAACTCGTTAACCATTTCTTCAAAATCTATTGCCGGCCGATGTGGCCGAGCGGTTCTAGGCGCTTCAGTCTGGAACCGCGTGACCGCTACGGTCGCAGGTTCGAATCCTGCCTCGAGCATGGATGTATGTGATGTCCTTAGGTTAGTTAGGTTTAATTAGTTCTAAGTTCTAGGCGACTGATGACCTCAGAAGTTAAGTCGCGTAGTGCTCAGAGCCATTTGAACCATTTTGAACCATCAAAATCTATTTTTTTGAGCAGATCACATTATATGGACATCAGCAATAAAATGGTTAATGTCTCATGAAGCATTGTACTTTATTGTTCATTTTTTATTCTTATCAATTTGGAGAAGGAGCGTCCGCACTGCAGTTGATTACCATCATGTTTAAAAAGATTCTCAATGCGATTTCTACTTTTGGAGATCCACCTTCAGTTATGTTTTCTTTCCAAAGGTGATATACACTCCTGGAAATTGAAATAAGAACACCGTGAATTCATTGTCCCAGGAAGGGGAAACTTTATTGACACATTCCTGGGGTCAGATACATCACATGATCACACTGACAGAACCACAGGCACATAGACACAGGCAACAGAGCATGCACAATGTCGGCACTAGTACAGTGTATATCCACCTTTCGCAGCAATGCAGGCTGCTATTCTCCCATGGAGACGATCGTAGAGATGCTGGATGTAGTCCTGTGGAACGGCTTGCCATGCCATTTCCACCTGGCGCCTCAGTTGGACCAGCGTTCGTGCTGGACGTGCAGACCGCGTGAGACGACGCTTCATCCAGTCCCAAACATGCTCAATGGGGGACAGATCCGGAGATCTTGCTGGCCAGGGTAGTTGACTTACACCTTCTAGAGCACGTTGGGTGGCACGGGATACATGCGGACGTGCATTGTCCTGTTGGAACAGCAAGTTCCCTTGCCGGTCTAGGAATGGTAGAACGATGGGTTCGATGACGGTTTGGATGTACCGTGCACTATTCAGTGTCCCCTCGACGATCACCAGTGGTGTACGGCCAGTGTAGGAGATCGCTCCCCACACCATGATGCCGGGTGTTGGCCCTGTGTGCCTCGGTCGTATGCAGTCCTGATTGTGGCGCTCACCTGCACGGCGCCAAACACGCATACGACCATCATTGGCACCAAGGCAGAAGCGACTCTCATCGCTGAAGACGACACGTCTCCATTCGTCCCTCCATTCACGCCTGTCGCGACACCACTGGAGGCGGGCTGCACGATGTTGGGGCGTGAGCGGAAGACGGCCTAACGGTGTGCGGGACCGTAGCCCAGCTTCATGGAGACGGTTGCGAATGGTCCTCGCCGATACCCCAGGAGCAACAGTGTTCCTAATTTGCTGGGAAGTGGCGGTGCGGTCCCCTACGGCACTGCGTAGGATCCTACGGTCTTGGCGTGCATCCGTGCGTCGCTACGGTCCGGTCCCAGGTCGACGGGCACGTGCACCTTCCGCCGACCACTGGCGACAACATCGATGTACTGTGGAGACCTCACGCCCCACGTGTAGAGCAATTCGGCGGTACGTCCACCCGGCCTCCCGCATGCCCACTATACGCCCTTGCTCAAAGTCCGTCAACTGCACATACGGTTCACGTCCACGCTGTCGCGGCATGCTACCAGTGTTAAAGACTGCGATGGAGCTCCGTATGCCACGGCAAACTGGCTGACACTGACGGCGGCGGTGCACAAATGCTGCGCAGCTAGCGCCATTCGACGGCCAACACCGCGGTTCCTGGTGTGTCCGCTGTGCCGTGCGTGTGATCATTGCTTGTACAGCCCTCTCGCAGTGTCCGGAGCAAGTATGGTGGGTCTGACACACCGGTGTCAATGAGTTCTTTTTTCCATTTCCAGGAGTGTATTTCCAATATACTGTTAGTTCCCCCACTTTCGCTACGAACAAAATTTCAAGTATTCTGTTAAATGCAGGCATTTGCTCATTAACGTCTTCATAATAAATTTCAGCAAATTCTTTGCAACTTTGTCACAGCTCATCGGAATTCAGAGTTTTCAGGCGGAAAAATAAACCAAAACGTTGACTAATGTTCTCATAGGAACTTAATCGCTGTTTTAGATGAACGCTCAAGGCATTAACTAAAGGAAGAAAGGCTTCTACTTTTAATTTCTCTTTTTCATTCAATTGCACTGACGGCGCAGAGCCATCAAAAAAAATTTGGCGTGAGGTTATACATTTTGCTGTTTGACATACGTCCTTGTAAGCGGATTCCTGGTTTCTTTCTTTGGTGGACGATTCGAAATCATCAAATTTATCCCTGAGGTTAATGATAAAATCATCAAGAGAAGCAAACAATTTAGATGCAACTTGCAGTGTTATTGTTTCCTTCTGAAGATAATTACTTGTTTTGTCTATTCTTTCCAATATAGAGCTGCAAATTAGTATAATAAAATTTCGCTTTCCCATTTTTCTCTGCAGACTAAGGGCTTCGTCTCTAGTTTCTATTGCCTATAATTTCTCTTCTGCGTTTGTCAGCAAAGTTGCTTCTATAATTTATGACCTTCACACAAAGCGCTAACTGCATCGGCTCTGGCTGACCATCTGGTTTATGAGACTTTTAACAACTTTTTTTGAACCTAAATGTTCTGTCAACATATTCCATCGGTGGGTAGAGCTCGACAAAAAACTTGGTTGCCTCTGATGAACACCTAGCAGCTTGGATACCTACCAACTTTAGTGTTAAGTCCGGCACATGGTACAAAGGTGGCAATTCACACTTAACCTTGATTCTTGCATGTAGGCCAGCATGCTTCCCCGACATATTTGAAGCATTGTCGTTCTTCGCAATCTTTTATGTGAATAAATTGATTGTGTAAAAATGCATGATGATTTCCGCTAAATACTCGGATTTATGGTGTTTAATAGAAATAAATGTCCGGAACCTTTCAACAGGAACAGGGTCTTTTACGTATCGAATTATAAAAGTTAGCTGGTCAACATGAGAGAGATCGGGCGTACAGTCAACGCCAAAGGAAAAATATTTTGTTAATTTAACTTCACTTGTAATTTTTTTAGGATCTATTTTCTCATTACGTCAATAAATGAATTACAGATATTCGCTGTAAGTGATCTGTAAGAAATGAATCGAATTCACCCAATAATTCACTCATACCAAATAATTTCCATTGTTGGGATATCCTAGGATTTCATTGTAACCACCGGCCGGTGTGGCCGAGCAGTTCTAGGCGCTTCAGTCTGGAACCGCGCAACAGCTACGGTCGCAGGTTCGAATCCTGCCTCTGGCATGGATGTGTGTGATGTCCTTAGGTTGGTTAGGTTTAAGTAGTTCTAAATTCTAGGGGACTGATGACTTCAGATGTTAAGTCCCGTAGTGCTCAGAGCCATTTGAACCATATTTTTTTTCAGTGTAACCTCGAAATGGAGGCCCTCTCGATCCCAAAAAGTTTACAATCGCTACAATCCCTTTAAGCACATTTCTCTAGTATTACACTTCTTTTTGAAGTTGAGATAATAAGTGTGTACCTATTCTACCAACAGCTTTCCTTTACGCGGGATAAGTCATCATAGATTGCCCATAAGCTGTGCTATTTTCATGTGGTAAAGTTATTTAATTAATGTGCTTACAATCATTACTCCATTCGGAGAGGATAAATTCACATCAGAAGGGTTAAATAAGCAGCATGAAAAACAAAGTACAGAGTTTTTGGAAAGCGACCACAACCATTTTCATTGTTCTTTAATTTGCGAATAAATAATGCTGTGTTGAAATACCCTGATACTTATTTGTTACCATCTTTGCAGGTTCTGGATGCCTCGGAAAAGTCATAATCTTTGTTTTGAAAATATGCAGGTCCTTTACGAATCAAAATTTCGCGATTTCCTTCTGTAAAATTTTCATGAAAATAGAATGAAATTTTCACTCTACAGCGGAGTGTGCGCCGATATGAAACTTCCAGGCAGATTAAAACTGTATGCCGGACCGAGACTCGAACTCGGGACCTTTGCCTTTCGCGGGCAAGCGCTCTACCGACTTTTTTTTTAATTATCTTTATTGAACAAACTAAAGGTACATATATATTCACTATGCAAGAGTTCTTCCAGGTACCATTGAAACATATACAAATGACTTAGTTAAAAAAATATTAAAAGAATATTAAATACAACAAAATATAACATATTCTGTCTTCTTCCTTTTATTTATTTATTTATTTTTTTCGGTCGATGCATGAGAACGTGGTTAAGGGTGTTGCATCATGTGACAGGTAGGCATGGCACACCCCAACTTTGAGGGGGGTCAAGGAAGACGCTGTGGAGATAACCGGCAAAAGTTTGTCGGTAAGATGGTTTTCGGGTGGATGTGCTATGCGCGGTCACAACTTTGTACCAGAAGTCAAGGACTGTATGCGGACCACTCCGAAAGAGGTACTCTAAAGCCTGTCCTCGAAACCAGATTAGGGTATGGTGCTTAGTAAGAGGGTAGTGAAATGTCTGGGGCAACAACAGGAAATCCGGGGTTACCGTCGTTGGCGGGGCACGGAGGTAAAAGCCCACGATTCGTTGGATGAGGAGCCATACGTTTTGTTTCAGGGGGCACGTAAGACGGTGCTCGTCGGTGTCTTCGAGCTGACAGTCAGGGCAGAGTGGGGAGGTAGCCAGTCCTATGCGATAAAGTCGACTATTAGTCGGGAATTTTCCATAGACTAAAAGGTACCAGAGCGCAGACACAGACGACGGTAAAAAGCGAGCATGCACACACCCCCAAACCGTTCGCCAGTTAATGTCAGGATGCTGTAGCACCATGGGGTCACAAGGGTTGGACAGCATAAACAAACGATAATAATCTTTAGTACGGGGAGGACGGGTGACTGGAAGATCGGCCCGAACGTAGCTGTGTTCTATGAAACAATTGGCGACGTGGTACAATAATGGAGAGATAGGTGCCATATTGATCGGTGGATCGAGAGAAGCTGGTCGGAGGATATCTAAGAGACTGCGTGTTAAGGACGGGACCGGCCCCTGCCAGTGCCGCAACAGAGTGTAGACAAAGAGTGCAGAAGATCGTGCCCGCACGATGACGAGTCCGGGGCCACCTTTTGCAGGAGGCAATGTTGGAGTGTTGTAGCGGACTTTGAAAAGTGCCCCTGCTGACACGAAATATCCAAAGGCTGATTGGATGCGGCGGCCAAGGAGTAACGGCATTGGGAGGATCTGGGCGCCGTGTACCAGTTTAGGGGCGACATACATGTTGACATAGGACACACGTTGGAGTTGGTTTAAGTTACGGTGCACTTGACCGCGACCATGGTGCCGAATCGACTGCAAAAGCCGCCGGTAATCCAGGGCTACTGTGCGGTGTATGGAGCTCGTAAGTGCGATACCCAAGTAACGAAGGGTGGCACTGACTGGGAGCGGGGTCGGTACCATAGCCGGGAGGCCGCGCCCAATGTGCATCATAGTCTATTTACGGACATTAAGAATGCTACCAGAAAGACGTCCATACTGGTGGATCCATTGGATGGCGTCATTGAGTTCCGTGGAGGAGCAGGTGAGAAAGGGGAGGTCGCCCGCATAAGCCCTGCAGTGAAAGGTGTAGTCACGCAAAGTGAGACCCTGCAGTCTAGAGGTAAGACCAGTGATGAGGGGCTCAAGTGCAATGGCATATAGTAAAGCAGACATAGGGCATCCTTGACGCACAGAGCGGCTTGTAGGAATCGGTTCTACAAGCCTCCCATTGACTTGTACCATCGAGACTGCGGGAAGTAGTAACCGGCGAATGGCATCGACAAAAAGCAATGGGAACCCCATACGTGTCGCCACCATGAGGAGGAATTGGTGTCGAACGCGATCAAAGGCACTCGTGAAATCGACGGATACCAGTGCTGCACGAAGGCGACAAACCGACGCCATTGCGATGAGGTCACGGCATTCTCCTAGGGCTTTTTGTAAGGTGGCCCCACAACCACGTGCAGTCTGCTCCGGTGAAAGGACCGTAGGTAAGACGGTGCGTATGCGCGCTGCTAAGAGGCGTGCATAGATTTTATAGTCTGCATTCAGTAGTGTAAGGGGGCGATATGCAGAGACATGAGACCCTCCCTTCGGCGTAGGCACAGGTAGAAGGTGTAAGTAGGCTGTTTAGATTTTTATATTGGTAATGCCACGTAGCGCTCTGTATGAAAATCACTGGCTGTGCTGTGTGCAGTCTGTGGCTAGTTTGCATTGTTGTCTGCCATTGTAGTGTTGGGCAGTTGGCTGTTAACAGCGCATAGCATTGCGCAGTTGGAGGTGAGCCGCCAGCAGTGGTGGATGTGGGGAGAGAGATGGCGGAGTTTTGTAATTTGTCATGAACTGCTATATATATTATGACTATTAAGGTAAATACATTGTTTGTTCTCTATTAATATCTTTCATTTGCTAACTATCCCTATCAGTAGTTAGTGCCTTCCGTAGTTTGAATCTTTTATTTAGCTGGCAGTAGTGGCGCTCGCTGTATTGCAGTAGTTCGAGTAACGACAATGGGTCCGAAAAAATATGAACAGTTCACAAAGTAGAGACAAAATACAATTTATTAAGTGTGAAGTTGTCCAACGGTGTAATCACGTAAACATCTGTCACTGACGTAATAAAAAAGTTTGTCTCTCTCTCAGTTAAATGATCAGATAGCTGTGTAATTTGTGTTTTAGAGAAATATGGTACCGATGTGTAAAGTTGTATAAGCAAATACCATATTAGCTAGGGCTCCTTGTGCTTGCCAAACACATGGTACACAAAGTAAGCGTGTACCCCCTGAGGATTATTGTAATTATACCCTCAGGTGTTACAGATTACAGCAATGGAATGAAATGTATCACGGAAAACTTTCTTTGTAATTCAAAAATCTTTAAAAATAAATGTTTTAAGTACAAAATTAATCACTCAAATACGTGTCCTGTAGCGCTAAATGTGCGTCTTGCTGTAAGATAATCTCTGTGGAAGTGTCGTAGTTATTGTCCTCTGAAAGCTAAGTTCTGCAGAAGTCAATGTACATACCTCATGATACACAAAAGTGAAATGCTTTGCGTATAGATAACTTAGTTATTATGCTTATTGGCGTGATGAGTAAAGTACTGTGCTGTAACGTATTGTTGTCCTACGGAAAAGGCTGTCTCCTTGTAGCCATAACACAAAAGTCATCACTAATATACCTTTCACAAATAACTTACCGCACCGCACAAAAATCTTCGTTACTGGAACTACTGCAATACAGCGAGCGCCACTACTGCCCGCTAAATAAAAGATTCAAACTACTGAAGACACTAACTACTGATAGGGATAGTTAGCAAATGAAAGATTCTAATAGAGAACAAACACAGTAGTGGATTTCCATGCAGTCTTGAAGAAGTAGTGTTGTCCTTCCAACGGAAAGACAGTGTTGACTCTTGACATGCAGACGGGTAATGGGCCACAACAGAGCAAACCCACCGCAGAGTCATTCGACGTTTTGAAGAATATTGTTAGGTAGGTCATCACAGAGCAGACCCACTGTAGTCCTGGTAGAGAATATGGTATTGGTGGGCCACCAGAGGCGCAGACCCACTGCAGTCCTTGTAGAGATAATGGTATTGGTGGGCCATCAAAGATGCAGACCCACTGTAGTCCTTGTAGAGATGGCCAGCAGCCCTCTGTTGTGACTGTGCAGGTGCACAATCACCATTGAAGAGTCTTTCTCTCTACCAGGACTACAGTGGGTCTGCTCTATGATGACCTACCTACCAATATTCTTCAAAATGTCGAATGACTCTGCTGTGGGTTTGCTCTGTTGTGGCCCATTACCTGTCAGCATGTCAAGAGTCAGCACTGTCTTTCAGTTGGCAGGACAACACTACTTCTTCAAGACTGCATGGAAATCCATTACTTCTGTGTGCTTTGTCTTTTACTGCTCAGACTTTGAAAAAAAAAAAAAAAACACTGAAATTTTACTGTGATGAACAATCTGGACTGTCTTTATGGACTGTGAGAAAATTTTAGCTTTTGATCAACATTGTATAAATAAGTGTGTGCATTTGATATCTTTGTTATTGTAATTATGAAAAATTTTATCAAATCATTATTGGCCACTGGCCAAAACAATTTGTAAAATTTTTTGTGGGGAGCATGGGGGCTATGTAAGAAGGCTGTTTAGATTTTTATATTGGTAATGCCACGTAGCGCTCTGTATGAAAATCACTGGCTGTGCTGTGTGCAGTCTGTGGCTAGTTTGCATTGTTGTCTGCCATTGTAGTGCTGGGCAGTTGGCTGTTAACAGCGCATAGCGTTGCGCAGTTGGAGGTGAGCCGCCAGCAGTGGTGGATGTGGGGAGAGAGATGGCGGAGTTTTGTAATTTGTCATGAACTGCTATATATATTATGACTATTAAGGTAAATACATTGTTTGTTCTCTATTAATATCTTTCATTTGCTAACTATCCCTATCAGTAGTTAGTGCCTTCTGTAGTTTGAATCTTTTATTTAGCTGGCAGTAGTGGCGCTCGCTGTATTGCAGTAGTTCGAGTAACGAAGATTTTTGTGAGGTAAGTGATTTCTGAAAGGTATAGTTTAATGTCACTCAGGGCCATTCTTTTGCAGGGATCTTTGATAGTCAGATTGCGTTGCGCTAAAAATATTGTGTGTCACTTTAGTGAATGTTTGAGTACGTTCAGTTTTGCTCAGCTGTTTGAAAAGCAAATAGTGTAAGAGGTTTATCAGCACAGTCGTGTATAATTGCTCAAAGGGGACGTTTCAAAGGATGCCAGTGACGAATTCAGGTGGAATTGGGAAGGACGGAGTAAAGGGTTCCTGAAGCATTTCCGTCCAGCGAGGAAGCATTAACGTGGTGAACGCCCGGTAAAACTCCACCGGGAGACCATCTGGTCCTGGTGAATTGTTCTTGGCCCCTTCGTTGATCTCATCTACCACCTCTTCTGCGGTGATTGCAGACAATACCGACTGAGCTACCCAAGCACGACTCCCGCCCCGTCCTCACAGCTTTCATATCAGCGCACACTCCGCTGTAGAGTGAAAATTTCATTCTAGAAACATCTCCCAGGCTGCGGCTAAGCTATGTCTCCGCAATATCCTTTCTTTCAGGAGTGCTAGTTCTGCATGGTTCGCAGGAGAGCTTCTGTAAAGTTTGAAAGGTAGGAGACGAGGTACTGGCGGAATGAAAGCTGTGAGGACGAGGCGTGAGTCGTGCTTGGGTAGCTCAGTCAGTCTGCCTTCGGCGGTGCTACGGCACGGACGTCTGTTTACGTCCCTGCCGGAGACGTTCGCGCTCGCGCAGTTGTTTACCTCTTCGGCGTACTCACGCGCTTAGACGACTTGATATAGAATGGCACATGCATACCGAAACTCGACTCTCAAGATTAGTTTTTCGAATGAATATGCGAGACCGAAAGCCTACGAAATAGAAAGGTTCCTACGAGACAAAGTTAAACTTGACTACAACGAAATTATCGGAATCCACCTCTCCATAGTGAGCAGTGTCGTTTACGTCAAGCTGATTAACGATGCAGTATGTGACAGAATCATCCGAGATACTAAACATGGACTCAAATTTCGACACTCTGATGGACATGTTGGAGAAGTAACTATTGATCACGCAGGACTGGGCTTACGAAACATACGTATTTTCGAACTTTCCTTCGAGGTTCCGTCTGACTGGGTCATTGACGCCTTACGCCCATATGGAAGAGTGCTTAGCCACGTCGAGAAAAAATGGTCCAACTTCACGACCTACCCCGTTCTCAATGGGGTGCGTCAAATCAGAATAGAACTGACACAACATGTACCCTCGTACTTGTTCAGCGGCGGATGTAGAGCTATAGTCATATATGATGGACAACCCAAAACATGCTCAGGCTGCGGGAAAGAGGGCCACGTCCGTTCCGAATGTATGCAGCGGAGGATAGTGCAAGTTCCAAACGGCGAACCCGTGCCTCCGTCCACGTTGACGCCGCTGACACTAACGTATGCGGACGCATTTCGAACAGATCCCATCCCGAAGAATGACCAGCTACAGAATCCTGACTGCTTACTGCAACCGACTGCAGCAGAGACCGCCTCCAGTGACGAAACGACGCACACCTCTGCCGCTCCGGTGCCGACGACGCTCTTAACCGAGCGGAAAGGATCGGTAGGAGGTATGGAAATTGATCCTGCGGTTGTGCCGACAGCTGCTTTCGTCCCTGAGCACCGGGAGTCACTTCCACACTCGGATACAGAGGCGCACACGCACAAACAACGATCGCCGAAGCGCCACATGAAACGAAGGCTAGCGCCGTCGGATACCTGCTTACTGCAGTCCACGTCAGACGGACTTGGGTGTAACGTCGATACCGAGCATCCCCGCGAAACAGGGGTTGAATACAGACACACCGGACGGAAAGCCGACTGAAGGAGTCCCTCCACCCACCGCAGCAACGCCACCGCCTTCGGTCAGCCAGGTCGGAGAAACACGACGGGAGCAGGACCTCCAGCAAAGGAACTGGGCCGACGAATGCGATACTGACCCACAGACCGACGACGCACCCGCAATGGCGAGTGCTGAGTCCACCGGATGTTAACTACGCACAAGATGGAGACTGCCGCACAGACAGCATGTCACCGAGCAGCAGCACGCAAATTAACATAAGCGTTCATGTGCGCTTTACGCACTGAGGAACATCGGAAGGCATATCGAACAGCCTCTATTAATATTAATACGATCAGAACGCCTGTCAAATTGCAATTATTACGAGACATGTTGCAGGCGTCAGACGTCGATATCGTTCTTCTGCAGGAAGTATGTGTTGAGAGCTTCCCCGACCTCTATGAGTACGATACGTACATTACACCTACTACCGACGGCGGCAACGGAACAGCGATACTTCTACGTAGCGGCATAGTAGCCGAGGACGTGGTGTACCTGCCGTCAGCGCGAGGACTGGCGCTCACAGTGCTGGGAGAACGGGTCGTTAACATTTACGCACCGTCGGGGTCAGACAGACGGCGCGTCCGATCCCGATTTTACGCAGAGGAGATTACAACACTATTCTTAGGTCAGTATGCACATATCTCATTTGGAGGCGACTTCAACTGCGTGCTCGTACCAAGAGATCAACACCCACGTTATACTTCATGCCCGGAGCTGCGGCAACTCATACAGGACATGAATCTGATTGATACATGGGAGACGATACATGGCGACAGACGTGGATACACCTACGTCACGAGTCACTCTGCAAGTCGTCTCGATCGCATTTACGTAACACGCCGTCTCGAACCTGCGATACTCGATGCGGAATTGTGGCCTGTCGCCTTTTCAGATCACATAGCATATATATGCACGGTCTCCCTGAGTCGTCAACAAGTGTGGAGGAGTTGCAGTGTTTGAAAACTGAATACAGCACACCTCAGGGAACCTGAGTGCAGACGCTTAATCGAAGACACTTGGCACGTGTGTGAACGACGCCTCCCGACATATGCGACGACGTTGCAGTGGTTGCTGGAATGCGTTAAGCCTTCATTGCGCCGAGCGTTAATTGCATACGGAAGAGAGCAGATGATGTGGAGGCGACACACGACGGAATTTTATTTCACGATGCTCCGCGAACTTTCTGTACAAGCACCTTCACAGGAGCGTCGTGCCGGTATAAAACGAGCACAGGGCCAAATAATTTCCATAACGCGCCGCCGTCTGGAGGGTGTCGCAATCCGTGCAAGGGCCTTTGAACGAGTCCGTGGAGAATCACCGTCGATGTATCACGTTATCAGAGAAAAACAACGTAGCCGCAGAACCCTAATACAGACGGTCGTACTGCCAGATGGTCGCCGTATGACATCGCAAAAAGACATTGCCAACGCTTTCGTGGAACACTACGGTCATCTCTATGAAGAAGCAGAACACTATCAGGCAGCCTTTCATGAGGTCCGATGAATGCTCTCCGCGTGTCTCGAGGAGACGGCCAACCTAGAGTTAACGGGTGAAGTCACAGTTGACGACGTAATGGAAGCGATTGATAAGGGAGCGTCGCACAAATCGCCGGGGCCCGATGGGTTTCCGTTAGAGTTTTATCGTACGTTTAAAGATCTCATTATTCCACGATGGACTCCTATGTACTGCGAACTGATGTCTCCCAACGTGTCCCTTCCACCCTCCTTCGTGGAAGGAATGATCATCCCCATTCACAAACCATCAGGCGGCACAGGGATACAGGCCTACCGGCCACTGACCCTTCTTAATTACGACTACAAGATCTACACCAGGATACTTGCAGCACGCTTTGAACGCGTAATACGCCAAGTGATATCACTCGACCAAACCCAACTAGGAGGAGATAGCAATATACAAACGGCACTCAGCGACTACCGCGATGTTATCGCACTGGCATCAACATGTCGTCTCCGGGGTGCATTGGTATCGATAGACTTCGATCGCGCATTTGACAGGCTGAGCCGTGCTTATCTCACAGACGTGATGATGCAAATGAAGTTTCCGGAAAGTCTTGTCACCGTCGTCATGAGACTACTCCACGGCGCCGCATCCAAAGTGCTCATCAATGGACGCTTGGTGCGGCCCATCTCCATCTCACGATCGGTCAGACAAGGGTGCCCGCTGTCAACGATATTGTATGCCATCGCTGTCGAGCCGCTGCTCAGCGGGCTCCGGAATCGACTCCAAGGCACGACCATAAGGCACAACAAGTTTATATGCAGACCGTACGCGGATGACCTAGTGTTTTTAGCTCGGTCAGGCGACGAGGCAAGAGCGGCCTTACATTGGATTAATTTGTATTGTATGGCTACGGGAAGTCGCCTGTACATGGCAAAGTCGGGAGCGATGAACATCGGGAGAAGACTCCAGACAGGAAGTGTAGACCATTACGGCCGATCAACAAGATGAAATGCCTAGGAATTATCTTCACTACAGACGTTCGACGCACGGCGGCACTGAGTTACAGACATCTTCTGCAAACAATTCGTGCGAGTGTCTGAAGTCACAGGCTAAGGGCACTGGATATGATACAACGGGTCACCTTTGCCAATACTTATCTAGCTTCTCGCATCTCCCACCTGGCACAAGTTCTTCCTATGCCGGTGGTGTTGGCCCGCCGAATCCTGGCGGTGCTAGGATATTTTGTGAGCGCAGGTCTGCTTTTTAAGGTGGGATACGAAACCCTCACCCTTCCTCGTAGTCGTGGAGGTCTTGGACTAGTCCACGTATGCAACCGAGCAGTGGCTATTTATGTAACCACAATGTTAAAGATGTGGACACGTCACCGGACAAGTCTGACGGGCACCTTGATAGACGAACTCGCTCCACCTTCTCGTTCGGCTCCGGTAGCGGTGTCTCACATCTCACCATCGCTTGCCCATATGCGAACCTTTTTTGTGGAACACAGTTATGTACATATGGAACTACCGACAACCAGGACGGCAACGGCACGTGATATATATCACATCTTGACTCGACGACGGCCGAATAATGCCGTAGAGCGCCGCCAACCAACAGTTACGTGGTCAGTGGTATGGCGTACAGTGCACCACCCACACCTTGATACGGGAACGCGCGCACTGTGGTATCAGGTGGTAAATGGGAAATACGTGACTCGTTCCAGGTCGCATACAATTCATATGGCGGACGAGCCACTGTGTCCGCAGTGCAGTGTTATAGACACAGAGGAGCATCGCCTGATATGCGGACCTTCGGCGGACGTATGGTGTTTGGTCAAAAAAATGATCGCCTTCCTCCTTCGGGTGGGGCCACAAACAATAGAACCACGGATACTACTTCTCCCAGATAGGACATATTATCCCCGAACAAAGACAAACGCAGTGACTTGGATTCGAGGTTTGACCGTGAGTTATCTTTTCCGAGACAGCAGTAAGAATGTGCTCGACTTTTGGGTCTTACTACAAGAACATCACTCACAACTTATGAGACATCCGAGATATCGAACATATTACGCAAATTTTTTAGGGAGTGCCTTGCTTGATCCGCCACCCAGTTGGGGTGTCCCGGGTAGGAGAATGTAATTATTGCCTATAAGCATCAGAACAAGAAAGGAACAGGACAGTGGAGAGGATCCACGACCACACGTGAAGACGTACCCGTCACCAACGTGAGGTATAATGGGATTAGCGAGGTACGCGCCCAAATGAGGAACGTAGACCGTTATTGTTTTGTACTGACAGAAGCAGGATTTTTTTTCACTATTATGTAAAAAAAAGTCCACTTATTTACGTTTCCCAGAAATATTTATTTTATAAAGGTGATCGTCTTATATATATAAAAAAATGCAAGCAGCAGTTTATGTTTGTTATTGTTACTCCATTATAAAACAAAAAAAAAGTCGGTAGAGCGCTTGCCCGCGAAAGGCAAAGGTCCCGAGTTCGAGTCTCGGTCCGGCACACAGTTTTAATCTGCCAGGAAGTTTCATGAAAATAATCGGCGGGATCGTGGGATATTTCTTCTGGATTGGAAAACCGTTGTTGAACTGACACAGTTGCCGGTGTTGTTTAAGTCACCGAAGTTGTTGCACTTTCGTCATAGAGACGGTCGCTTTCTGATTCAATCTCTTTTCCTAAATTGGTAGAAATCCGAAATTGGTGTAGAACATGAACGTTCAGAAATTCCCGCAATTTGTGATCGACACGACTCATCATGCGGAAGATGTATTATTTGATTACTACTTGCAGAAGTAGTAATATAAAATATGCTGTTAAGTTTGGTAACTTTACAATTACCTCTTTCTGATGTACTGCTTTTTTTCCTTTTTTCAGATCCACTAGGATATCAATTCCAAATTTTATATTACAATCCAGTATTTATTTTTACACAGAAAATAGTCGATAAAACAAAACAAAACAGGCAAATGACGATTTCATCAAAGGATATCTCAGAGCACAGTCAGCAACAATTACAAACAAAACAAACATCGCAAACAAATACAGGGAAATTCCCTGTCGTTGAGTCGGTTTATTTAAGGCGGTCGGTCACGTTTAATTTTATGTCGCTATTCGCTCCGTGCAGAACTGCGCACGGCGCAAAGCTAATAAGCAAGTAGGTATTGTAGTCAGGCATTATCGTTCTCGCGTTCGGGAGGACGGCCGTTGAAACCTACGTCCGGCAATCCTGATTCAAGTTGTCCGTAATTTCCCTAAAGCGTCTCAGGTAAATGCCGGGATGGTCCCTTTCAAAGAGCACGGTCGACTTCCTTCCCTAATCCGATGCGTCGCCTGCTCCCAACCAACCAACTAACCAGCCATTATCGTTGGATTTTTTCGAAATACATTTGTTTTCCGGTAATAAACATCGGTTGTCGTTTGGTGCTCTGGTAGGAAACAGGGAGCCCCTATCGATCGCGGGCCCTGGGCAGGTGCCAGAATATCGAGTGGGAAAGAGGGGCCTGCGTTTAATCCCATCTCGCAAGTCAACGCGAAGCTGACGCCCCTATTTAGCGGATGTAATGTTGTAACGGTACAGTAAACCAGTGTGTGTCCAGAAACAAATTTTTCCGAGCCAATATGCGGAAGTAGAGTTGCGCCCATTCGAGTCACTAATCCGGGTTAACTCGGGTTGAGGGGATTTCAAGTCAACCCGAGTTAGACTGTTGCTGACTCGAGCTGTGTTCACGAGGTGCGTTGGCGCCTACAGCCAACGGTGGCGGTTCCGCACGAGGTTGGAATTTACCGCCGTTGCGCCGACCGAGTTGAGTCTGCCCACAGAACGGTATGTCACACATTGTGATCTTTAAAAGTGCAGTATCCTATCATGATTTGTTTGGTCGAAATTCATGAAGCATTTGATAAGTGTTGTTTTCACGGCGGTTAAGATCCTCCGATAGCCGTCTAAATCTTACAGAAAATTCTAAGTGCCTCACGGGAGTATTCAAATACCAACCTATAGTGTGACATTCATTAACCTTAGGAATACCAACGCCTTTTCCTTAACGCACATTACCATCTTAAAAAAAGGAAAAAAAACAAAATTCGTTACTTGCTGCTGACGTACATTAACAATATACTTATTAAAGAAGTTGTGATGTGAAAGTAAACTCCTGAACCTGAAAATATTGAATACTAGCTTACCGTCCACTACTCTGCTCGTGTGGGCTGGATGGTCTGTATAGATTTTTTTTAATCGAAGTTTTATATTGTTCACAAATTTCTAGACCTAAACTTTTCAAGCTAGAAAAAGTCATAGAAGCATTATATTTGCCGAGTGTACTTCTCACCAAAAAGCGATTCTGGCCGATACAGTCCAAGGATTTTGCTAATCATGCCTTTTGTGTTCTTGTGGTGGTATTTCCATACAAACTTCATCAGCCAACACATGTTTCTCTACATCTAACCGAGAAGGGAAATACCAGTTTTCATAGATTTACCTTTCAAAAAAAGGTTAACGAAACGAAATATTTTCTTAAAAATTTTCATCCCCTACTTTACGACCTTAGCTGCTGAATTTCCAAAAATTCTGAATTTTTTTTAAAATTTATATCTAAGAAACCATATACCAATTTTCGTAGGTCTAGCTTCAAAATTACCTTATAACTAACGTATTTACACAAAGCCTTCCAATCTCTATTTGACCCCTTTTGGAGTGTAGTTTCGAACAATCCCGAATTAAATAATGCCTACTGTATACGATCCACACCATCTCCCAATTTCAAGTCCTTCTCCCTAGCGGTTTTGGCAGGGTTGTGGTGAGTCAGTGAACTAGCGTGGCCTTATTCCATCCCCTTAGAGGCTGAATTTCCAAAAACAGTAAACACGTTTTTGTATCATTTGTAATCGAGAAGATAAATACCAGTTGTCGTATATATAGCTTTAAAAATGCTTTCACAATGAAATATTCCACAAAGCATTTCACCTTCCCCTTCCCCTCCTCCCTCACCCTCAGTATTTCACCGCCTTAAGGACTGAATATCAAAAACAGGTAAACAGGTATTTTTTAAATATCTAACACAGAAGCCAAATACCAATTTCATACATTTATCTTAAAAATGCTAGCATAATTAAATATTTCCATAGAATATTTTATCCCATATTTCACGCCCATAGGGGTTCACCTTCCAAAAACAATGAAAGAAGTATATTTTATTTCTACCGAAGAAACCACATTAAAATTCTCATAGATGTAGGTTTGAAAATGCTTTCGTAATTAAACAGTTAATAAAACTCCATCTTAGGGGCTGAATTTCCAAAAACACTGAAACATGTATCTCTTTTATTTCTAATCAAGAAGTCAAATTCCGTTTTTCTTTGGTCTAGCTTCAATAACATTTCAGTTGTTCTTTAATAAACTATTATTTTCAAACGAATTATTCATCCAAAATTTTACCCCCACAGGGACTAAATGCCGAAACACGCATTTCTTTATTCCGACCGAGAAACCAGATACCGATTTTCGTAGCTCTAGCTTCAAAATTGACTTAATAGCGACAAATTTAAAAAAAAACCTTTCATCCTCTATCTCAGCCCCTTCGGGGAGGAATTCCGAAAAATCCCTTCTTAAACGACGCTTACAGCATAAGATAAACTCGCTATTCAAATTTCAAGTCTCTGTCCTTAGTGCTTTGGGCTGGGGGATGATGGGTCAGGAAGTGAGTGTGTGCATCGGGACATCGCCTTTTATGTACAGGGATTACATCAATTGTGGAAAGGGACATGCTATTAAGACTTAAATTTTTGGGTTAAAGCGCAGTAGCCATTCGTGCTTGTGGCGTAGCATTTGGCTACAAAATTGCCAGATACAAACAACCCTCAAGAAAAAAACAGAGTACATGTTACAAGATTTATAATATTATATTACTGAGAGTATAGCTCGTAAGAAATAAATTGCTATAGATGGACGATATTGTTCTGATATCCGAAATTTGCAATAAAATGTGTTTTCAGTTTGCTCACCGATTTCATACAAGAAACAAAATTGCAATCAAAAAGGTATGCAAACTGCATAGATGCTAACGAGAGAAATGAACGCTAGAAGAATTTATCTACCAACTCGATCTGGTTACCGCATGTTAAGAGAAGTTACAACCCGAGCAGACGTGAACGTGGCAAACGACGTCAAACGTTAATTTCGCCTTTCCTGCCAACTCGGCTTGAACGGGCTTAGGGTCAATTCGGTTTACGAAACGGGCTAACTTGGGCTGGATTATTACTAACACGCGTTGCACGGCGGGCAGCGCTGACTTACAGCTTGCTTCGCCCTAGTTCGGAACTCACAGCTTATATACATAAAATCATCGAATCCAAAACCGCGAATCTCGAGTTGTTTAACTGAAGTCAATCATATTCTGCTCAGACGCGAAAGACAGATGGCGTTGAATGTTATCCCAGTTTTTTGCTTTTCGGCCTAAATTGATTTAATTCAGTCTAGCAAACTTTCAACTGGGTAAAATCGGTTTGGCGCAAACCCGAATTTACGCGTCACTATGCGGAACATTAGTTCACTAAATTTGTCCATTTCGCGCCGCGCATCGCTACTCATCGTGGATTCTATTCACGGCTGCGATCATGGACCAAATGAATCAGTTTCATCAAGAATTCATCCAGTGAATCTGAGTCTGACATTTGCCTTCCCTATGAAGTACATGCTTTTCCGTTAGCAAAGTTGCAACTTGGTTCAAATGGCTCTGAGCACTATGGAACTTAACTTCTGAGGTCATCAGTCCTCTAGAACTTGAACTACGTAAACCTAACTAACGTAAGGACAGCACACACATCCATGTCCGAGTAAGGATTCGAACCTGCGACCGTAGCGGTCGCACGGTTCCAGAATGTAGCGCCTAGGACCGCTCGGCCACCACGGCCGGCCAAACTTGTAACTGTTTTACAGTTTTGACTGCTGCCAGTGATTAATCGCCAAACGTATAATCGAGCAGGTATGGGTCTTTCCGACAGTGGATGAGCAGTACGTTAACATGTATTTATGTTGAGGGCCACCTGCTAGCATGCGTCGATCCTCTTCAGTACTACTTGCATTTCACTAATTCGCCACATACAACTCCGTCACCCACGGACAACCCGCCGAAGCTGTCTATGGTATCCACCGACTCACTTGTACAGGGTGTTTATAATTAACTCTCGCTATTAGAGAGGGGGCCCACGAGAAACTAATGACCGCAGGACAATGAAACTTCGTGGAAACATTTGTGATGTGATGTGAAAGAGAAATAACGAATAAACTATTGCAAGAAACTTATTTTATTTTCCACATGAGAGGGTCATATTTGTTAACTGGGTACAATGTTTACGGTACGGGTTACAAATGTAGCTAAATGTGACGATCATCTCCATCCGCGACAGTCTGGGACTGCTCTGGAATTGTTCGCAAGACTTTTCGAACTGTGGGCCTTGGAATGTTAGGCTGTCGTGACACGTCTCGTGCACTGCCTGAAGATCGTACTTTTCGTCCAGCATTCTCAGCTACGGCAACAGTAACAACATCTTCAACTGTTTATGGCGTAATTGGCAGTCAGTCTCTCCGAGGAGCGATACGCAAATCGCCAAATAGTTCAAACTTCTGAATCGTATTCTTCAAGCCCAGTGCGGAAAGATGGTCTCTTCGTATTCCTTTAACGCGTTGATACTCGCGAGGAACAGCAGTATTATTGCCGTTGTTTTGATAAAACCGCTTTAAGGGGCTCCGGAAAGGCTCAAAATCATCAAAAGTTCAATTTTTACTTTTTTGCGTTTTCTGAATCTGCAGACTATTACCTTTTAATAGATATATAATTTATTCAATTCCGAAGACTACAACTATTTTTAAATTTTTTTTAAAATGTGTTCTACATGGGCGTGACCCACTGTGGCGCTGTTAAACTGCTGTCAAATGGTGTTATTATTAACGTCCGTGTTCATCAGGTACATTTTAGTGATGTCAGATAAAGTATGTGTTGTGGCTAACCTGTGATGGTTCAATATGTATCGCTGGTGTGATTGTCGATTGTTTCATGTTTATTTACTCTGTCGTTATCTCGAAAATATTCGTAATTAATTCTGTAATTGACAAAATACAGAACTATTATGGAATGGCTATTAGGCAAAATACACAAAGTGTCGACGAAATGAAGAAGGCTGTTTGGGCTCTTTTTTTTCATACTTCTTCAACCGATGAAAATCCCCAACATAGCTTGTGTCCCAAAGAAGAAGACAGTTGGTGTAAATATAACAAAGGACTGCTAACTGGTGAAGTGTACACTCATAAGCATAGTCTGCCTCATGCAATAATGGAGGTGATAAAACCTATTTTCAGAGACTTAGCAGCACCTGAACTGTTAAAAAGTGTATTCACGGAAAAACTCAAAACCCCAATGAAAGTGTAAATAGTGTTATATGGTCGAGAATCCCCAAGACTGTATTTGTTGGAATAGAAACACTTCACTTTGGTGTGTATGATGCTGTTGCGACTTTCAATGATGGAAACATTGTAAGGTGCAAGGTATTTAGAAATATGGGAATGAAGATAGGTTCTAACATGGTACGAGCGATGCTTGCTTTAGACAAGGAACGTCTTCGGGCTGCAGACAGGGCTGTACAGAGTGTAGAAATACAATCAAGAGTAAACAGGAGGAGGAACTAGAGGAAGCTGGAGGAGGAGTTTGCAGAGGATGAAGATAATCCATCCTATGGACCTGGAATGCACTAAAAAGTTAATCCAATCTTTGTCGCTCGATTCCCAAAACTTTTATTTTCTCATACTAATTACATGTTTTCTAAGGATCTTCCAAACATATTTGTTTCAAACTTTCAGTAAATGTTACACAGTACCTTCTGCATAATTTAACACAGCCTTTTTCCAAAAAACTGTATATTTTTGAATATATAAATAAAAAATTGCAAAAAAATGTTGTGAATCTTCATTACAATTGAAAAAAAATCATCTTTAATAACTGAACTAAAATTTTGTAAAATCCCTGTGTTAAGTTGTAGCCCATATTCCAATAAATAATCTGTAAAAAGTTCAACTTCCTACCTCAAATACTTTGTGAGGAAAGATGTAATTTATAAGCGTTATTTTAACATTGCAAGTATAGGGCGTTCCGGAGCCTCTTAAGGCTACAGCTCGGGTAAAGCGGGAAATCCGGGTTCGTGTCCATGTCCGGCCGAAAGTTTCATTCTCGTTGTCTCCTTATACAGCTGATGGTCGATCATATTTGCAACTACGAATACATTTAATGTATTTCATAAAAGCTGTAGTCGCATCAGTGTCAAGGAACACAGGATTGTTGTTCTCTACAACACAGGCACTGCAGTATCCTAATTGTAGCTATTTTACGCTGTACGCTACTAAATGCGTTGTAATGGCATTACGGCAAATATTTCAAGTAGATTACCTACCTGCACATTCACTTATCATCACAGGCCGGTTGCTTAGATCTTCTTGAAATTGCCGGCCGAAGTGGCCATGCGGTTCTAGGCGCTACAGCCTGGAACCGGGCGACCGCTACGGTCGCAGGTTCGAATCCTGCCTCGGGCATGGATATGAGTGATGTCCTTAGGTTAGTTAGGTTTAATTAGTTCTAAGTTCTAGGCGACTGATGACCTCAGAAGTTAGGTCGCATAGTGCTCAGAGCCATTTGAACCATTTTTCTTCTTGAAATTCCTAACAGAAAACAGGTAGGAGGAAATTATCAACTTGTGCAGTCTCAAGTTGGCAGGCATGACCAGTCATAGGCGGCCTCTGTGACCGAGCGGCTCTAGGCGCTTCAGTCCGGAACCGCGCTGCTGCTACGGTCGCAGGTTCGAATCCTGCCTCGGGTATGCGTGTGTGTGATATCCTTAGGTTAGTTAGGTTTATGTAAGCTACTGGCCATTACAATTGCTACACCACGAACATGACGTGTTACAGACCCGAAATTTAACAGACAGGAAGAAGATGCTGTGATATGCAAATGATTAGCTTTTCACAGCATTCACACAAGGTTGGCACCGGTGGCGACACCTACAACGTGCTGACATCACGAAAGTTTCCAACCGATTTCTCACACACAAACAGCAGTTGACCGGCGTTGCCTGGTTAAACGTTGTTGTGATGCCTCGTGTAAGGAGGAGAAACGCACACCATCATGTTTCCGACTTTGATAAAGGGCGGATTGTAGCCTATAGCGATTGGGGTTTATCGTATCGCGACATTGCTGCTCGCGTTGGTCGAGATCCAATAACTGTTAGCAGAATATGGAATCGGTGGATTCAGGAGGGTAATACGGAACGCCGTGCTGGATCCCAACAGACTCGTATCACTAGCAGTCGAAATGACAAGCATCTTATCCACATAGCTGTAGCGGATCGTGCAGCCACGTCTCGATCTCTGAGTCAACAGATGGAGGCGTTTGCAAGACAACAACCATCTGCACGAACAGTTCGACGACGTTTGCTGCAGCATGGACTATCAGCTCGGAGACCATGGCTGCGGTTACCCTTGAAGCTGCATCACAGACAGAAGTGCCTACGATGATGTACTCAACGACGAACCTGAGTGCACGAACGGCAAAACGTCATTTTTTCGGATCAATTCAGGTTCTGTTTAGAGCATCATGATGGTCGCATCAGTGTTTGTCAACATCGCGGTAAACGCAGATTGGAAGCGTGTATTCGTCATCGCCATACTGGCGTATCATCCGGCGTGATGGTATGGGGTGCCATTGGTTACACGTCTCGGTCACCTCTTGTTCGCATTGACGGCACTTTGAACAGTGGACGTTACATTTCAGATGTGTTACGACCTGTGGCTCTACACTTTATTGGATCTCTGCGAATGCCTACATTTCAGCAGGATAATGCACGACTTCATGTTGCAGGTCCTGTACGGGCCTCTCTGGATACAGAAAAGGATCGACAGCTGCCCTGGCCAGCACATTCTCCAAATCGCTCACCAATTCAAAACGTCTGGACAATGGTGGCCGAGCAACTGGCTCGTCACAATACGCCAGTCACTACTCTTGATGAACTGTGGTATCGTGTTGAACCTGCATGGGCAGCTGTACCTGTAAGCTCTGTTTGACTCATTGCCCAGGCGTAACAAGGCCGTTATTAGGGCCAGAGGTGGTTGTTCTGGGTACTGATTTCTCATGATCTATGCACCCAAATTGCGTAAAAATTAAATCACATGTCAGTTCTAGTATAATATATTTGTCCAATGAATATCCGTTTATCATCTGCATTTCTTCTTAGTGTAGCAATTTTAATGGCCAGTAGTGTAGTTCTAAGTCTAGGGGACTGATGACCTCAGATGTTAAGTTCCATAGTGCTTACAGCCATTTTGACCAGTTATACGTCGCCTAAACCGCTTTCTAAGGACTCATGCCTAATCTGAGGAACTTCTACGAAGATATGGTACCGCGAGCAAATCTTGCAACTTGGAGAGGTTGAGTCTTACTAAATTGTTTGGAGACTGGCTACTGCATCATTTTCAACTTCATTTCATTCTGGAATACCTTTACGTTTGCAACGTTAAATACCCAAGGAGGCCAAAGTTGCTTTTGTATGGATGATTTTGGATTACGTTTGCGACGTCAGAATCTTGTTTCTGTACCGAGTAACATGGACAGAACTATTGCCAAGAGGCTGTAAGTTGTGTACTCGTACCTGTTCTGAATGGTGCATATATCAATTATGAACAACATTTGTCGTGCTCTCTTTTAGCAGAATAATACTTTTCTTTGTTCATTATTTAAATATGCTTCAAGTAGAATGCCGCCGTTTGTTGTTGTGTTTTAATGTAAATAAGTGCTGAATCGCAAGTCATCCTGATGATTAATTTTACGGCCAGTGAACCATCGCTTTTTAGGTACAATCGCTTCCCATGTTCGCTGATTTTCAGGAACAGAATAAGGTAAGATAACTTGTGTTGAAGTGTTGCTGGGTGCTGGTATGTTACGCGATGTAGGATTGTGTTACTATTATTACGTGTGAGAGGAATTCCATCCTTACCATGTTCATTTATACCCAAAACTTCATGGGTGTGACTTCAACAGCAGGTTTCAATTTTCTCAGAGGGCTCAGCAACAACTTCTGACTAATCCTAATTTCTTCTCAGGTGTTCTTTTTACCGAAGAGGTGTCATTCTCCAACAGAGGAATCGTCAATATGAGAAATATCCTTTATTGGTTCATCAACAATTCAAGATGACTTTGACACGTAGAGCATCAACGTCCATGGAACATTAATGTTTGGTGCGGAATTACTGCAGATACCATCATCGGACCTTTCTTTGTAAATGGCAAGCAAAATCGCACACAATATGCCCGATTTTTAAGACACACTCTTCCTGTTGTCTTGGACCCCTACCTCTGAATCGAAGGATGGTCACGTGATATCAGTGTGATGGGTGCCCAGCACATAAGGCCTTACGAGCACGACGAATTCTGGACCGTAAATACCCTGGTGAGTTTATTGGACGAGGTGGGCCATTTAGTTGGCCTGCCCGATCTCCCTAACATAGCTGGATTTTTTTTTTTTGCCTGTGGGGAACAGTCAAAGACAATGTCTACCAAAATATTTCCACAACACCAGAGGACATGCAACAACGCATTATTGATGCTTGTTCAGCCATCACAGAGGAGGTAGTAACCCCATGTAGGCCGTCCTTCATCCACAGAGTGACGCTTTGTATGAATGACAATAATCGCCATTTTGAAATTGTGATGACACGTTCTGTTTTTCATGTAGTGGTAGTACCACAGCAAAAGTTACTACAAGGGGCCATGTTACTTCTGTCTTGACATAAGAAGTGCAATATGGTACTGTGCAACAACAAGATCCAATTACTGTACAGCGCTGTACTACTGCAGTCAACGTCCATTGGTAATTTGTAAAATGTTCAAACGCACCTTGGAGAGGTTAAATGATTTAGTCAATGAAATGCAACGAAGTCATATTTAACGTAGAGAAGTTATGTATTATTTATCAGTTCAACAACTACTAGTTTCGTGAATAAATTGGTACAGTGTAATACATTTTTGAACAGATCCTCGAGGGGTGAAAGTATACTTGAATACAATATACATAGTTCCACTGAGAAACTTTAACCTCTACCCCGAATCCCCTAAATCTGTGGGGATACATAAAAAGTACAGCCACAGCAAGAACTACCCAATGATGTTAAAAAAACATTGGTACAAACAATTTTCATTACACGCTCCAGAAAATTGTTGGTGTCCCATTTATCTTGAGCATCCTGAATAACTTTTTGTCCAGATGCAAATTACAAAATATTTCATGTTCTTTAGCCGTCAGCGGGACATCAATCAGCATGATTGCCTTCGTTGTAGCTTTATTTTTTACAAAGATATGAACAGCAGTATGACTTTTTTAAATGGCACCCCGTATTTTTTTCGGTAATCAATTTCCTCTCCTAAAGACTTATTCAAAAATGTATCACAGTGTGCCTTTCACTGAAACACGACGTTACTAATTACACATCACAACACTGACGTTGACGCTCCCAGCGCTTAGTGCAGGTACTCTGAGTAATGGAACACATCCACGTGCTGACGTTGACAGACTACAAATGTAAACATAAGTAGAATGCACACCAGTCATTCCGTCAACCATCGTCAGTTGAAGAGTTGTGTGAGTAGAATGTACACAAACGAAGAGAAGGTAGAAATGCTACTCGTCTATGAGGAATGTAAGTTAGCAGAACAGTAATTGCAATACTGTTTTCTTATGTACGGGTACATTTAGTACAGTAATTTAGTCCTTTTAAATACTCTTGTGTAGAGTAGGCATACAGTAAAGGCTGCCCTTCCTAGAAACTGCATCGACATATCATTTCTTTTATTGTTGTTGTTGAAGGTAGGCGAAAAGCTACTCAGGCAGCGGAACTGTACAGAGAGCGATATCGTGACAAGAACCCACCTTCCCGACGGATGTTTTCTCGTCTTGTTGCGACGCTTCAGGAAACGGGAAGTTCCAACCCACGACAACGCAATCGTCGTAGCACTCGCACAGGCGAAGCTGCCGAAGTTACTGTTCTCGCTTCCGTTGCTATGAATTCACATGTGAGCACACGACAGCTTGAACACGAGATTGACATCCCTAAAACCAGTGTACATCGTCTTCTTACACATCACCGGTTCCATCCTTACCATGTACACCTACATCAAGAACTGCACGGGAATGATGTCCAGAATCATGTACAGTTCTGTCAGTGGGCACAGTAGCAAATCCTCGCCAACCTGAACTTCTTCTCCAATGCTCTATTTGCCGACGAATGTTGCCTCTCAAACAAAGGACAGGTAAATGCAAGGAACATGCATTATTGGTCCAGCGATAACCCGCGATGACTTACACAGGTGGAACGTCAGCGTCAATGGAGAGTTAAAGTCTAGTGTGGGGTGCTTGGTACTACAATTATTGGCCCTTTTTTCATCAATAGTAGTCTAAAGGGCACAGCGTATGCCAACTTCCTCAGACGAATTCTTCCTCTTCTTCTGGATGAAGTGCCACTAAGAATCAGAATGCTTATGTGGTATCAACACAATGGATGTCCAGCACATAATGCCTTGCGTGCTTCGTTGTGTTATGAACCGAAGGTATCCTACCAGATGGATTGGTCGAGGAGGAACAGTTACTTGGCGTGCTAGGTCTCCTGATTTAAATCCTCTGGACTTTTTTCTTTGGGGATGCATTATAGACGTTGTCTATCGCGATATTCCAACAACTCCAGAGGACATGCAGGAACGTATCGTGCTTACTTGAAATTCTCTTCGGCAGGCAACACTAGAAGCAGTAAGTAATTCTTTCATTCAACGGGTGCACCAGTGTGTCGGTGTCCAGGGTCATCACTTTGAGCACCTCTGAATGTTCTACTCCTGCGCAGTTGTACAGGAGAGTCAAAGCCAATTTCGTGTTACGTTTTTATTTGTTTTTCATATGTTTTCTGACAACTCCACCAAGTGGCCAGGTTTGTGATCTCGGGCTGAAAGTCAGTGTTGTGTTATTTAATTAATAACGTTGTGTTTCAGTGAATGGTACACTGTGAAACATTTTTGAATAGGTCTTTAGGAGAGGAAATGAACTACCGAATAAAAAATGCACGGAGACATTTTAAAAAGCCATACCGTTGTTCATTGTTGTTGTTGTTGTGGTCTTCAGTCCAGAGACTGGTTTCATGCAGCTCTCCATGCTACTCTATCCTGTGCAAGCTTCTTCGTCTCCCAGTACCTACTGCAACCTACATCCTTCTGAATCTGCTTAGTGTATTCGTCTCTTGGTCTCCCTCTACGATTTTTCCCCCCACGCTGCCCTCCAATACTAAATTGGTGATCCCTTGATGCCTCAGAACATGTCCTACCAACCGATCGCTTCTTCTGGTCAAGTTGTGCCACAAACTTCTCTTCTCCCCAATCCTATTCAATACTTCCTAATAGTTATGTGGTCTACCCATCTAATCTTCAGCATTCTTCTGTAGCATCACATTTGGAAAGCTTCTATTCTCTTCTTGTCCAAACTATTTATCGTCCATGTTTCACATCCATACATTGCTACACTCCATACAAATATTTTCAGAAATGACTTCCTGACACTTAAATCTATACTCGATGTTAACAAATTTCTCTTCTTCAGAAACGCTTTCCTTGCCATTGCCAGTCTACATTTTATATCCTCTCTACTTCGACCATCATCAGTTATTTTGCTGCCCAAATAGCAAAACTCCTTTACTACTTTAAGCGTCTCATTTCTAATCTAATTCCCTCAACATCACCCGACTTAATTCGACTACATTCCATTATCCTCGTTTTGCTTTTGTTGATGTTCATCGTATATCCTCCTTTCAAGACACTGTCCATTCCATTGAACTGCTCTTCCAAGTCCTTTGCTGTTTCTGACAGAATTACAATGTCATCGGCAAACCTCAAAGTTTTTATTTCTTCTCCATGGATTTTAGTACCTACTCCGAATTTTTCTTTTGTTTCCTTTACTGCTTGCTCAATATACAGATTGAATGACATCGGGGAGAGGCTACAACCCTGTCTTACTCCCTTCCCAACCGGTGCTTCCCTTTCATGTCCCTCGACTCTTATAACTGCCATCTGGTTTCTGTACAAATTGTAAAGAGCCTTTCGCTCCCCGTATTTTACCCCTGCCACCTTTAGAATTTGAAAGAGAGTATTTCAGCCAACATTGTCAAAAGCTTTCTCTAAGTCTACAAATGCTAGAAACGTAGGTTTGCCTTTCCTTAATCTTTCTTCTAAGATAAGTCGTAAGGTCAGTACTGCCTCACGTGTTCCAGAGTTTCTACGGAATCCAAACTGAGCTTCCCCGAGGTCGGCTTCTACTAGTTTTTCCATTCGTCTGTAAAGAATTCGTGTTAGTATCTTGCAGCTGTGGCTTATTAAACTGATTGTTCGGTAATTTTCACATCTGTCAACACCTGCTTTCTTTGGGATTGGAATTATTATATTCTTCTTGAAGTCTGAGGGTATTTCGCCTGTTTCATACATCTTGCTCACCAGATGGTAGAGTTTTGACAGGACTGGCTCTCCCAAGGCCGTCAGTAGTTCCAATGGAATGTTGTCTACTCCGGGAGCCTTGTTGCGACTCAGGTCTTTCAGTGCTCTGTCAAACTCTTCACGCAGTATCATATCTCCCATTTCATCTTCATCTACATCCTCTCCCATTTCCATAATATTGTCCACAAGTACCTCGCCCTTGTATAGACCCTCTATATACTCCCTCCAACTTTCTGCTTTCCATTCTTTGCTTAGATCTGGGTTTCCATCTGAGCTCTTGATGTTCATACAAGTGGTTCTCTTATCTTCAAAGGTCTCTTTAATGAACCGTTGTTCATATCATTGTAAAAAAAGAACGCTACTATGAAGGTAATCATGCTGATTGATGTCCCCCTGACGGCTAAAGAACATTGCTTGAAACATTTTCTAATTTGCATCTGGACAAACAGTTATTTAGCGTGGTCAAGATAAACGGGACAACCTGTATAATATTCATAACACTCTAATTTATGGGACAAATATTTGTGCATTCACAATTGCAAAAATATTATTACTAGGAGGAGACAGCGCATATTTAAAATGATACATAATGCAATTTTCATTTTTGTTTTACTTATCTAACATACATTTTGTGAAAAAATGGTCGAACTATTGAATTTAGAACAGTAATATAGCTGTAACTCTTCAGGCTTTCCCGGCGAGATCTTGATATGTGGAATAATCGGGTGTACTGCCGGATGCTTGTGTAGCTCTGGCACAATATTTCGGCCACGTAACTCGATGCCTTCTTCAGGTGCTACCTGAGACTGCCGTATTGGAGGGTCTTGTGCAGTATTTATGTCCAGAGGGCGCTGGGTGCTCTCTCTGCCGTCCGCGCCCGCCTGGCGCTGCTTGTAATGTGTTGTCTCTTCCCCGGTGCTCCCTCGGACGTCCGCGCCCGACTTGGTCGCCATCTGTAGCAGCTCTCTGAGGCCCGTCCTGGTGCTGCCCCAGCGCTCTCTGGGCATAAATACTGGACAAGATCCTCCCATACGGCAGTCTCAGGTAGCACCTGAAGAAGGCAACGAGTTACGTGGCCGAAATATTGTGCCAGAGCGACACAAACATCCGGCAGTACACCCGATTATTCCACATGTCAGTAATATAGCTCTTGCAACACTTCTCTAATAATTTTTCGCTATATGCAGCACATGTCAGCTTCCATGTGTTTCCCCATGTGGCTGAGTACATTGACACAGTAATTAGAGTGTCCTATAATCAAGTGGTACTGCTGATAGAAGCTTTGGCGGACCAGTGTGCTGAAGTGTTAAATACACACATAAGGACATTGTTTTATTTATTTAGTTAGGTCTTCACAAACGCGCGTGCAACTAGTAAACAACATTTATGAAGTGTTCTTGTGCCTACATCTTCATGTGACGACCATGTTTTAACAATTCGTCGCTGGGCAGTGAGGACGAGAGGGACGCTTTACCCACAACCATTATGAGGGACTTTCCCGAAAGCTGAGAGGGACCTCTTAACTGATGTGTTTGCCTCGCTCGGAAAGGGCTGCCTCGTGTTAAATCTCAAATACAGCGAGAGGGATGCCGCCGACTCACGAACACCTGGGAACACTTAAGCAAACCACAGGTGTTCCTTTAACATAAAAGCGGGTTTATTGTTGGGTCGTTGCTTTTTTGACAACTCAGAAATTCCGACAAATACTTGTAAGCAGTACCTAGAGGTCTACAATTTGCTGTGGAGATTGCCCCCAGTACTGGAAACCGCCACAGTGAGCAATAGCGGAGAACAAGGCTAGAGTTACCGAGTTAACATGCCAGAGGACCAAGATCACAAATTTTCACCCCATATGAAGGCCAGGATGCGTGGTTATGGAGCTTATACCATTCGTTTGGTGAGCTTGAAAGTTGCCCCCACCCCCCTCCTCCAATCAATGACAAAGACGATACAACGGAAAACTCAACGCCGTGGAGGACAGAGTGCGGAAGACCATAAACACAAGTGTCAATCAGAAGGAGATAGAACAGAGACAGTGAAGGGAAATAGTGGGGAGAGAAAGAGGGATCAGATAGTTGATAGTCAATAAGTGCAGAAGAACACAGTCACGGACCAGCGATGAGGTGGCAGGTAGGCAGTCAAACGTATCACAACAGAAAATTAGGTTGTCTTCCGGATGCATGCCAACCTATATGCCACAGAGGTTTCAGACTTCAGCATTAAATCTAATGTTCGTCACCCGGTTGTGACATACTCATTTACGCTCCGTGTTGAGTGGACAGAGCTTTATGATCTGATGCACGAATCTTTGAAGCATCTGATTGCACTTCCTTACCTGATCTCAGCCTCTGAATATTACGGTAACACGACTTCCGTGACACAACTGCCACACACTGTGTCACCTGGAGTGCAAACACAGGAATACCGCATCCGCCACCGAACGTGCAATACCTGATGGTATTTAATGGGCCAACGCGGAAGAAGGAACGGATTTTTCGAACCTCCTAAAACCACCATCTGGACAAAACACCAATGCATTCACAGCTTGTTACTAATGCATTTTATTTTAGGGGATGAGTTTTTCTGTAGCAAATAATCACTCTGAAGGTCTGTTACTTCGTTTTAAGTCCATAAGTTGATTGTTTCCTTTTTTGTGTAAATGAATTTAAATATGCAAATATTTGAAAAGTATTCTTAATATTACGAAGAAATTTTGTATTTTTATAGAAATACGGCCAAGTCAAAAATATTTCAATACGACTGATATTGCCTAGAATTAATATGTTACTATGGTCTAATACAGGTCTGTACTTTGATACACATTATCTAAAAAGTACACATTGCGATCTGTGTAAGGAAATACGTCCGTTTCAGATACCTACAGATCAGCGTTGTCTGTAGACTTCAGAGCTTTGCAGTCTGTACGTACACAGGAAACTGTAACAGCACGTTTTTTGTAAACTGCCAGCCGCTATGTCCGAGCGGTTCTAGGCACTTCAGCCCGGAGCCACGCTGCTGCTACGGTCGCAGGTTCGAATCCTGCCTCGGGCATGGATGTGTGTGATGTCCTTAGGTTAATTGGGTTTAAGTAGCTCTAAGTCTAGGGGGCTGATGACCTCAGATGTTAAGTCTCATACTGCTTAGAGCCATTTGAACCATTTGATTTTTGCGAACTGGTTTGTCACACGAATCACATTTATATGGGCCTTTCCTTTCTTTGCAAGATTTTCGCACCTGGCTGGCGACTTCCTCCTACATCTGAACAGCTGGAGCTCTGACCCTTCGTAAAATCTGTCAAGCTAGAGAAGCAGATTTTGTCTTGTTATTTTGACACTTGTTACTTGTCTGCAGATTACCTAACGATTGTGTCTACGAAATCTAGAATGTATGAAAAGTACGAACAGGCCACATTCTTCTACGTGCTTTCAATGAGTACTTCCGGCCATCAGATCAAAAACATTTACTCTATACATAGTTTTTTTGTAACATGCCACTGTATTGCGTCTCCTCTTCTTAACAGTTCCAATCTGTACATATGGATGCAAGGAACTGACAACTGCTAAAACCTTTCGTAGCTTTCTTTGATACATAGTGACGATCACATCGTCGGTTTCGAAAGCTACCATCTTAAGTAGGTCCTCACGAGCTTTCTTCAAACACTCTGGCGCTTCGTATATAATTTCGTTTATTGTACCAAGCATGATAACGGAAATTAGGTAAAGAACTCGTGGTGCGTAAAATTTCTTCTTTTATTTAGGGCCGGCCTGAGTGGCCGAGCGGTTCTAGGCGCTACAGTCCGGAACCGCGCGACCGCTACGGTGGCAGGTTCGAATCCTGCCTCGTGCATGGATGTGTGTGATGTCCTTAGGTTAGTTGGGTTTAAGTAGTTCTAAGTTCTAGGGGACTGATGACCTCAGAAGTTAAGTCCCATAATGCTCAGAGCCATTTTTTTAAATTTAGGTATGGGAGTATAAGTTCCTTCACTACAAAATCACTAAGACGTTCATCGCCAGGGCGAGTTTCATCTTTATCAGCAAATGGGAAAGCATTTAGTATATAATTAGACTCTTATTCGACAGACATTCTGTACTCCTGCGCATACTTGCAAACTTTTGAAGCAGTGAAATAAGTGGACAGAAATCTACATTTCAACGGAACTACTGGTCATCAACAGAAATACATTGACCAGGACAATACATGTTTTAACAGTTTTTTATGACTCTCTCCTACACGTCTGCCATGAGAGCAAACTTTCGATATTGAGTCGCTCCAACTGTGCAAATCACAAACCAAGCCTGAGGAACTTCATGACTTCCTGAACGGGTTACACGATTTCACAGACTTTCAAAATTGTGTTTACCATTTCTCTGACCAAAGAAGGTCCACGTCTATTCTTCTGGATTCAGTGGATCCCCTAACACAGAGAATAGTAACAAATAAATCGAACTCTTCTAATGATAATGACCATTCTTCACCTCCTAACGCTGTACACTCCTTTCCGTGCATTTTTGAACATATTTCAGAGCAGATTGATCACTGAAACAAAAATATATGAGCTCAAAAACATCATACTTCTTACAATTTGCATTACCCTGTACACATCGAGATGCAATGGAATCTTCATTGCCACCCCCTGATTCATTTGAGCTCCTTGCTGAAAATTGTTTTGTATAAGGATCAGTTGAAATGACATCTACATCTTCTTTGAACTGAACTTTTTCAGTGTCATTTATAAGAGGTAACATCTCATTCATGAGACGGCAACGACAGGCCGTGTTGCAGCACTTCACAGTACCTGTTTCTTTTATTTATATAACGTTTTGTTCTGCCAAAGATGCTACACTTAAAGTTTCATATCTGCTTTGCTGCAACAGACACAATAAGGGCCACCTATAATGTAATAAAATGTCTCTTCGGCAGTTATAGGTATTTATTGTTTCACCTAAAAAAGTGTGCATTTGACAGACAGCTTTGACTTTCATTTCAGAATGAACTTGGGTAAGAAATATTAAAAGCTACGAACCTCGCTCGTCTCGCAAAACAATTAGAAGAGGGAGAGGGGATAAAATTTTGCTACGGGACATAAATTTTCCGGTGGCAGTTATAGTGTTAAGCCATCCGTGGTGTCACTGTGGAACACAGATGGTGAGAGCTGGTCGCTGTCAACCCGCCGCCCCACAAGCAGTGAGGCTTTATCGACACGCGACTGCATAGCAGCCCACGTAGAATTTTGTCAGCCCATCGGAGAGTCAGTCAGAAACGTCTCCAAAATTCTCGAGACTTCACTGAACAGTGATTTCGCTGGATCTCAATCATTTTCCACTGCATGGGATATAGCGAGCGTACCGAAACTGATAACCACAAAGTGCTGTAAATAGGAAAATTAATAAGATAATAAAATTTTTAACGCCATGTTAGAGACGTAATGTAATAATAAATAAAGTTCATGAGATTAATGTTAATGTAAATTAATTATAGATCTAACAGTACTTATTGAAAAAAAAGACATTCACAATTCAAGTAATCTTTTCAGTTTTGTATTAAGCTTTTAGAAACAGATAAATTTTGTTTGTTATCGCCCTAGAGCCGACACACGTTTTCACATGCCCTATTTAGCGAAAAGAGCTATAAAGAGGAAAAATAAGATTTTCGCTAACGTTTCCTTCAGAGTCAATGAATACACCAAATTTTTACTTTCTTTACCTTATAAAAGCGTGAAATAGGTCCCAAATTTAATACAACTTTAAAGTTAGGCACAATACCTATAGTCCCATATAATTTTAATTCCTGTATTTGTTTTTCAAATTGTCAATTTTTTTCTTCCTCAATTAAAAACTGTTTCTATTTACCTCATTTAACAGTGCGCTGATGCATTTTATATCCTCTCTTAAATGGCTTTATGTGAAAAACAGTTCAGAATGAGACAGTTGCCAGCAACTCTCTTTTTTTCTCGAAACGACAATCACATACTACTGTCAGCATGCCTCAAACGAAACGAATCTCTATCGATCAAATTCATCGGAAAGGAGAAAAAGCGAAACACGGACGTATCAGTTCAGTGCCAGCTGCTGACATGTGCATAGCCGAACGCAGGTAAGAAGCTAGTGAGTAATAAATGAATGTACGAGGTCAGTTCAATAAGTAATGCAACACATTTTTTTCCTGAAACAGGGGTTGTTTTATTCAGCATTGACATACACCGGGTTATTCCCCAATCTTTTAGCTACACAACACTATTTTTCAACGTAATATCCATTCAATGCTACGGCCTTACGCTACCTTGAAATGAGGGCCTGTATGCCTGCACGGTACCATTCCACTGGTCGATGTCGGAGCCAACGTCGTACTGCATCACTAACTTCTTCATCATCAGCGTAGTGCCTCCCACGGATTGTGTCCTTCATTGGGAATCCGACGGTGCGAGATCGGGGCTGTAGGGTGCATGAGGAAGAACAGTCCACTGAAGTTTTGTGAGCTCCTCTCGGGTGTGAAGACTTGTGTGAGGTCTTGCGTTGTCATGAAGAAGGAGAAGTTCGTTCAGATTTTTGTGCCTACGAACACGCTGAAGTCGTTTCTTCAATTTCTGAAGAGTAGCACAATACACTTCAGAGTTGATCGTTTGACCATGGGGAAGGACATCGAACAGAATAACCCCTTCAGCGTCCCAGAAGACTGTAACCATGACTTTACCGGCTGAGGGTATGGCTTTAAACTTTTCCTTGGTAGGGGAGTGGGTGTGGCGCCACTCCATTGATTGCCGTTTTGTTTCAGGTTCGAAGTGATGAACCCATGTTTCATCGCCTGTAACAATCTTTGACAAGAAATTGTCACCCTAAGCCACATGTCGAGCAAGCAATTCCGCACAGATGGTTCTCCTTTGCTCTTTATGGTGTTCGGTTAGACAACGAGGGACCCAGCGGGATGATGACACACGCTTTGCCCACTGCCAGATCACCGTAGACATTCTGCAAGCGCCTATGAATATCTGAGATGCCCTGGTTTTCCGCCACAAGAAACTCGATCACTGCCCGTTGTTTGCAACGCACATCCGTCACAGACGCCATTTTAACAGCTCCGTACAGCGCTGCCACCTGTCGGAAGTCAATGAAACTATACGAGACGAAGCGGGAATGTTTTAAAATATTCCACAAGATATTTCCGTTTTTTTTGACCAAAATTGGCCGAGAAAAAAAATGTGTTGCATTACTTATTGAACTGCCCTCGTATATCTCGTAAAGAAGGCAACTAATTCACCCGCAGGAAGTGTACCGCGTGCAGCAGCGACGCTACCGAGCTTCGTCGTTTGTTACTTGTCCAGCAGCCTCCGGGCGGGCCACAGGTGGTGCGGCTCTGCCGCCGGGAACAACGGAACGCCGAAGTGACGCCCCCACGGCGACGCACAATGGCCGTTGCGTGAGTGAGTGCGTGCGCCCAAATGGCCCCTCGGCGCTAAGTAATTAGTCGCGACAGTAACGAGCGGCGCCGTTAAGGCAGCCCAGCGGGGGCTTAACTGCCCACTGAGGTCGCGCCACTTGGGAAGCTGGCCCCTCCCTGTGCTCAGGAAGGCAGCGGCGACCTGCACCACAGGCAGAGGGAGATGGGAAAGTCTTGTACCTCCAGAAATCCTATATCGTGGGTGTTGAAAAGTGGCTGCTTAATTAGAGATACGGAGTGTCTCCTCTCTGGGCAACAAGAAGGTCTGCTGCCACGTCAGACTTTTACAGGGTGGGTAAGGTAAACGTCACCCCGATACACTGCTGGAAAAACAGAATTATGCAGCACCCACGGGGACATAACCATTTCATTGACGACTGATGGGACAGGTACTCTATCATTGTAGAAGTATGCCATAACAAATGCAGACTGAATGAATCATACGTTGATATATATGGGTGTTGAAAAGTAGCTGCTTAATTAGAGATACGGAGTGTCTCCTCTCTGGGCAACAAGAAGGTCTGCTGCCACGTCAGACATTTACAGGGTGGGTAAGGTAAACGTCACCCCGATACACTGCTGGAAAAACAGAATTATGCAGCACCCACGGGGACATAACCATTTCATTGACGACTGATGGGACAGGTACTCTATCATTGTAGAAGTATGCCATAACAAATGCAGACTGAATGAATCATACGTTGATATATATGGGTGTTGAAAAGTAGCTGCTTAATTAGAGATACGGAGTGTCTCCTCTCTGGGCAACAAGGAGGTTTGCTGCCACGTCAGACTTTTACAGGGTGGGTAAGGTAAACGTCACGCCGATACACTGCTGGAAAAACAGAATTATGCAGCACCCACGGGGACATAACCATTTCATTGACGACTGATGGGACAGGTACTCTATCATTGTAGAAGTATGCCATAACAAATGCAGACTGAATGAATCATACGTTGATATATATGGGTGTTGAAAAGTAGCTGCTTAATTAGAGATACGGAGTGTCTCCTCTCTGGGCAACAAGAAGGTCTGCTGCCACGTCAGACTTTTACAGGGTGGGTAAGGTAAACGTCACCCCGATACACTGCTGGAAAAACAGAATTATGCAGCCTCCACGGGGACATAACCATTTCATTGACGACTGATGGGACAGGTACTCTATCATTGTAGAAGTATGCCATAACAAATGCAGACTGAATGAATCATACGTTGATATATATGGGTGTCGAAAAGTAGCTGCTTAATTAGAGATACGGAGTGTCTCCTCTCTGGGCAACAAGAAGGTCTGCTGCCACGTCAGACTTTTACAGGGTGGGTAAGGTAAACGTCACGCCGATACACTGCTGGAAAAACACAATTATGCAGCACCCACGGGGACATAACCATTTCATTGACGACTGATGGGACAGGTACTCTATCATTGTAGAAGTATGCCATAGCAAATGCAGACTGAATGAATCATACGTTGATATATATGGGTGTTGAAAAGTAGCTGCTTAGTTAGAGATACGGAGTGTCTCCTCTCTGAGCAACACGAAGGTCTGCTGCCACGTCAGACTTTTACAGGGTCGGTAAGGTAAACGTCACCCCGATACACTGCTGGAAAAACAGAATTATACAGCACCCACGGGGACATAACCATTTCATTGACGACTGATGGGACAGGTACTCTATCATTGTAGAAGTATGCCATAACAAATGCAGACTGAATGAATCATACGTTGATATATATGGGTGTTGAAAAGTAGCTGCTTAGTTAGAGATACGGAGCGTCTCCTCTCTGAGCAACAAGAAGGTCTGCTGCCACGTCAGACTTTTACAGGATCGGTAAGGTAAACGTCACCCCGATACACTGCTGGAAAAACAGAATTATACAGCACCCACGGGGACATAACCATTTCATTGACGACTGATGGGACAGGTACTCTATCATTGTAGAAGTATGCTATAACAAATGCAGACTGAATGAATCATACGTTGATATATATGGGTGTTGAAAAGTAGCTGCTTAATTAGAGATACGGAGTGTCTCCTCTCTGGGCAACAGGAAGGTCTGCTGCCACGTCAGACTTTTACAGGGTGGGTAAGGTAAACGTCACGCCGATACACTGCTGGAAAAACAGAATTATGCAGCACCCACGGGGACGTAACCATTTCATTGACGACTGATGGGACAGGCACTCTATCATTGTAGAAGTATGCCATAACAAATGCAGACTGAATGAATCATACGTTGATATATATGGGTGTTGAAAAGTAGCTGCTTAGTTAGAGATACGGAGTGTCTCCTCTCTGAGCAACACGAAGGTCTGCTGCCACGTCAGACTTTTACAGGGTCGGTAAGGTAAACGTCACCCCGATACACTGCTGGAAAAACAGAATTATACAGCACCCACGGGGATATAACCATTTCATTGACGACTGATGGGACAGGTTCTCTATCATTGTAGAAGTATGCCATAACAAATGCAGACTGAATGAATCATACGTTGATATATATGGGTGTTGAAAAGTAGCTGCTTAATTAGAGATACGGAGTGTCTCCTCTCTGGGCAACAGGAAGGTCTGCTGCCACGTCAGACTTTTACAGGGTGGGTAAGGTAAACGTCACGCCGATACACTGCTGGAAAAACAGAATTATGCAGCACCCACGGGGACGTAACCATTTCATTGACGACTGATGGGACAGGTACTCTATCATTGTAGAAGTATGCCATAACAAATGCAGACTGAATGAATCATACGTTGATATATATGGGTGTTGAAAAGTAGCTGCTTAGTTAGAGATACGGAGTGTCTCCTCTCTGAGCAACACGAAGGTCTGCTGCCACGTCAGACTTTTACAGGGTGGGTAAGGTAAACGTCACCCCGATACACTGCTGGAAAAACAGAATTATACAGCACCCACGGGGACATAACCATTTCATTGACGACTGATGGGACAGGTACTCTATCATTGTAGAAGTATGCCATAACAAATGCAGACTGAATGAATCATACGTTGATATATATGGGTGTTGAAAAGTAGCTGCTTAATTAGAGATACGGAGTGTCTCCTCTCTGGGCAACAGGAAGGTCTGCTGCCACGTCAGACTTTTACAGGGTGGGTAAGGTAAACGTCACGCCGATACACTGCTGGAAAAACAGAATTATGCAGCACCCACGGGGACGTAACCATTTCATTGACGACTGATGGGACAGGTACTCTATCATTGTAGAAGTATGCCATAACAAATGCAGACTGAATGAATCATACGTTGATATATATGGGTGTTGAAAAGTAGCTGCTTAATTAGAGATACGGAGTGTCTCCTCTCTGGGCAACAGGAAGGTCTGCTGCCACGTCAGACTTTTACAGGGTGGGTAAGGTAAACGTCACGCCGATACACTGCTGGAAAAACAGAATTATGCAGCACCCACGGGGACGTAACCATTTCATTGACGACTGATGGGACAGGTACTCTATCATTGTAGAAGTATGCCATAACAAATGCAGACTGAATGAATCATACGTTGATATATATGGGTGTTGAAAAGTAGCTGCTTAGTTAGAGATACGGAGTGTCTCCTCTCTGAGCAACACGAAGGTCTGCTGCCACGTCAGACTTTTACAGGGTCGGTAAGGTAAACGTCACCCCGATACACTGTTGGAAAAATAGAATTATACAGCACCCACGGGGACATAACCATTTCATTGACGACTGATGGGACAGGTACTCTATCATTGTAGAAGTATGCCATAACAAATGCAGACTGAATGAATCATACGTTGATATATATGGGTGTTGAAAAGTAGCTGCTTAATTAGAGATACGGAGTGTCTCCTCTCTGAGCAACAAGAAGGTCTGCTGCCACGTCAGACTTTTACAGGGTCGGTAAGGTAAACGTCACCCCGATACACTGCTGGAAAAACAGAATTATACAGCACCCACGGGGACATAACCATTTCATTGACGACTGATGGGACAGGTACTCTATCATTGTAGAAGTATGCCATAACAAATGCAGACTGAATGAATCATACGTTGATATATATGGGTGTTGAAAAGTAGCTGCTTAATTAGAGATACGGAGTGTCTCCTCTCTGGGCAACAAGAAGGTCTGCTGCCACGTCAGACTTTTACAGGGTGGGTAAGGTAAACGTCACCCCGATACACTGCTGGAAAAACAGAATTATGCAGCACCCACGGGGACATAACCATTTCATTGACGACTGATGGGACAGGTACTCTATCATTGTAGAAGTATGCCATAACAAATGCAGACTGAATGAATCATACGTTGATATATATGGGTGTTGAAAAGTAGCTGCTTAATTAGAGATACGGAGTGTCTCCTCTCTGGGCAACAAGAAGGTCTGCTGCCACGTCAGACTTTTACAGGGTGGGTAAGGTAAACGTCACCCCGATACACTGCTGGAAAAACAGAATTATGCAGCACCCACGGGGACATAACCATTTCATTGACGACTGATGCGACAGGTACTCTATCATTGTAGAAGTATGCCATAATAAATGCAGACTGAATGAATCATACGTTGATATATATGGGTGTTGAAAAGTAGCTGCTTAATTAGAGATACGGAGTGTCTCCTCTCTGGGCAACTGGAAGGTCTGCTGCCACGTCAGACTTTTACAGGGTGGGTAAGGTAAACGTCACGCCGATACACTGCTGGAAAAACAGAATTATGCAGCACCCACGGGGACGTAACCATTTCATTGACGACTGATGGGACAGGTACTCTATCATTGTAGAAGTATGCCATAACAAATGCAGACTGAATGAATCAAACGTTGATATATATGGGTGTTGAAAAGTAGCTGCTTAGTTAGAGATACGGAGTGTCTCCTCTCTGGGCAACAAGAAGGTCTGCTGCCACGTCAGACTTTTACAGGGTGGGTAAGGTAAACGTCACCCCGATACACTGCTGGAAAAACAGAATTATGCAGCACCCACGGGGACATAACCATTTCATTGACGACTGATGGGACAGGTACTCTATCATTGTAGAAGTATGCCATAACAAATGCAGACTGAATGAATCATACGTTGATATATATGGGTGTTGAAAAGTAGCTGCTTAATTAGAGATACGGAGTGTCTCCTCTCTGGGCAACAGGAAGGTCTGCTGCCACGTCAGACTTTTACAGGGTGGGTAAGGTAAACGTCACGCCGATACACTGCTGGAAAAACAGAATTATGCAGCACCCACGGGGACGTAACCATTTCATTGACGACTGATGGGACAGGTACTCTATCATTGTAGAAGTATGCCATAACAAATGCAGACTGAATGAATCATACGTTGATATATATGGGTGTTGAAAAGTAGCTGCTTAGTTAGAGATACGGAGTGTCTCCTCTCTGGGCAACAAGAAGGTCTGCTGCCACGTCAGACTTTTACAGGGTGGGTAAGGTAAATGTCACCCCGATACACTGCTGGAAAAACAGAATTATGCAGCACCCACGGGCACATAACCATTTCATTGACGACTGATGGGACAGGTACTCTATCATTGTAGAAGTATGCCATAACAAATGCAGACTGAATGAATCATACGTTGATATATATGGGTGTTGAAAAGTAGCTGCTTAATTAGAGATACGGAGTGTCTCCTCTCTGGGCAACAAGAAGGTCTGCTGCCACGTCAGACTTTTACAGGGTGGGTAAGGTAAACGTCACCCCGATACACTGCTGGAAAAACAGAATTATGCAGCACGCACGGGGACGTAACCATTTCATTGACGACTGATGGGACAGGTACTCTATCATTGTAGAAGTATGCCATAACAAATGCAGACTGAATGAATCATACGTTGATATATATGGGTGTTGAAAAGTAGCTGCTTAATTAGAGATACGGAGTGTCTCCTCTCTGGGCAACAGGAAGGTCTGCTGCCACGTCAGACTTTTACAGGGTGGGTAAGGTAAACGTCACCCCGATACACTGCTGGAAAAACAGAATTATGCAGCACGCACGGGGACGTAACCATTTCATTGACGACTGATAGGACAGGTACTCTATCACTGTAGAAGTATGCCATAACAAATGCAGACTGAATGAATCATACATGTCGCACAATGCAGTGTGCGCCAACCGTCGCATCAGTACACCGTGAACCTCCCCTGTCCCCCTCCCCCCCCCCCCCCAACCCGCCATCCAACCACCTTGCACTATGGCAGCAAGTCGCTGTTGCTCAGCCATTTCTGTCTGGTGTGAACTGCCTTTGCGTTACACAGTGAAGTACTAGGGACGCAAGCGTTAGACTCTCCTCTAAGTTTAGCTCCATGTCTGCGTTAATACGCAGACACTGGAACTTGGTTTAAGCTGGTGCCAACCGCTGCAAATAGTGATGGCGCCAGCCGATCCCCGAATATGAAGATAACACTTATGTCAGATGGCGGGAACCGGAAAAACTACCTCGAGGGTGGAGGCTATGCTACGACGAACAAGCATGGAGAGAAAACTAATATAAACTGTTGATGACATTCTCGTAGACTTCCAAGCTGAATTAAATGAAAACAGGGTATCGTCAACAATCGCAGCACCTCCTATACAAAAAAAAGAAGTTGGTCACTTGTTCTTGGTCAGCCCAAACTCGCAGGTAATTAAGAGTGGAAAATAAAAGACTTGCGGTCGCAACTGCGCCTGATGCATCATTCAGAATTACCGAACTAGAATCGGAAATCAACGCACAGCAAGACAATTACAAACTACAAACGGAAATGCCAAATGTCTCAACGTGTGCTTCTGTAGCTTCTGCTCCTAGTGTCACGAAGACGAAAAACGGAATGGTTAGTAAAATTGAGAAAGTGAAGGCTAACAAAACAAGTTTAAGCCAACAGACAATCAGAACACAAGGGCGGTATGAGATACATTGATTAAAACGATTAATCCACGTCAGGACAAAATCTAAATAAAGCGCATCGTATCAACAACAAGCAGAGTGATTATCGAAACCGAGACGAAGACGGATGCCATGAACATCGTAGAGAAAACATCGCAGCTAAAGGGCATCAAATGCGAAGAGGCCCGAATAAACAAGACCACTAATAGCCATATACGAGGGCAGTTCAATAAGTAATGCAACACATTTTTTTTCTCGGGCAATTTCGGTTGAAAAAACCGGAAATTTCTTGTGGAATATTTTCAAACATTCCCGCTTCGTCTCGTATAGTTTCATTGACGTCCGACAGGTGGCAGCGCTGTACGGAGCTGTTAAAATGGCGTCTGTAAAGGATGTGCGTTGCAAACAACGGGCAGTGATCGAGTTTCTTTTGGCGGAAAACCAGGGCATCTCAGATATTCATAGGCGCTTGCAGAATGTCTACGGTGATCTGGCAGTGGACAAAAGCACGGTGAGTCGTTGGGCAAAGCGTGTGTCATCATCGCCGCAAGGTAAAGCAAGACTGTCTGATCTCCCGCGTGCGGGCCGGCTGTGCACAGCTGTGACTCCTGCAATGGCGGAGCGTGCGAACACACTCGTTCGAGATGATCGACGGATCACCATCAAACAACTCAGTGCTCAACTTGACATCTCTGTTGGTAGTGCTGTCACAATTGTTCACCAGTTGGGATATTCAAAGGTTTGTTTCCGCTGGGTCCCTCGTTGTCTAACCGAACACCATAAAGAGCAAAGGAGAACCATCTGTGCGGAATTGCTTGCTCGTCATGTGGCTGAGGGTGACAATTTCTTGTCAAAGATTGTTACAGGCGATGAAACATGGGTTCATCACTTCGAACCTGAAACAAAACGGCAATCAATGGAGTTGGCTCCGATATCGATCAGTGGAATGGTACCGTGCAGGCATACAGGCCCTCATTTCAAGGTGGCGTAAGGCCGTAGCACTGAATGGAGATTACGTTGAAAAATAGTGTTGTGTAGCTAAAAGATTGGGGAATAACCTGGTGTATTTCCATGTTGAATAAAATAACCCCTGTTTCAGAAAAAAAATGTGTTGCATTACTTATTGAACTGCCCTCGTACAACGTTCCCACCTCCATTTGGGACAAGGATTCGACAGAGGAACTATACGAGATCAACCTCAGTGAGGACGTCACCAGAGAAATGTTTTGACGAAGATGTGGAACCTGAGTTTAAAACAGGATTTACGAACAAACGTACGGTGAACAACGTTACTGATGTTAGCCCTGGAATAAGGTATTTCATCACGTAAAGAGAACGGGCATACATCGATTTCGAAGCGCTAAGAATAAAAAACTTAATGAGGATGCACAAATGCTAAACTTGCTATGGCTTTGGACACCCATTTAAGCGCTGTAGGCGAAACGCAGCAGTCTGCTACAAATGCGCCAAACCGGGACAGATCCAAACCAATTTCACTGAAAAAGCGGTTGGTTGCATATTATGCGTGTACAGAAAGCAGGTGGTCCGGAATGCCGCACGTACAAGCATTCGCTAACAAGGATTACAATTATCAGAACTATGTCTGATAAAACCATGACATGTCAAGAGGACCATCGTTCCACTTATCTCGATAGCGCACGCGAAGACATTCACAAGTCTCCAGCTAAAAGGACGAGGTTACGACGAAGCGCAGTTACATGGAGGCAACAATTGGGCTTTCTCCCGCAGACGTTCTGTGATGCTGAAATCCTCCCGTCATTGATTGCCAGCGACGCGGTTCAGCGTCATTACTTACGGACAACGGAACACATCGACCTGCTATGCCCGGCACTTAAAACGTCAAATGTAGCAGTGGGCTACCATGTAGACATGCTTATTGTTAAGAATAGAAGAATAAGAATTATAATTAGTTGGTAATGATTGTGGAAAGCGTAGACATCACAGACCACAACAACAACACGAAATTACTGATGAAATGTGCACCAACAACTACACACCTCGCAGAAATTGCACAGACACCCAAGGATACACCCAAAACACAGAAACAGGAAAACGCATAGTGACAGAAAACGAACATCTCACACTGAAAGAGAACAAAGTATATAACACCGAATAGCGTAAAACCCACATCAAATCATTGACCTTCAGCTCATGGAGGGTTCAAAATGGTTCAAATGGCTCTGAGCACTTTGGGTCTTAACATCTGAGGTCATCAGTCCCCTAGAAATTAAAACTACTTAAACCTAACTAACCTATGGACATCACACACATCCATGCCCGAGGCAGGATTTGAACCTGCGACCGTAGCGGTCGCGCGGTTCCAGACTCAAGCGCCTAGAACCGCTCGGCCACACCGGCGGGCTACGGGTGGTTCACAAGCACAAATAACGCAGCACACAATGTCACAACGCAGGGTGATGAACAGCAGGGAAGGAAAAATAGTGAAATCTTAAGGATTCCAAAAGAACACAAACAGAAAACGAACCACAACTTCAACTACATAACTTCGAACAAAACAGAAAATTAAAAAAAAAAACGGTTCAAATGGCTCTGAGCACTATGCGACTTAACTTCTGAGGTCATCAGTCCCCTAGAACTTAGAACTACTTAAACCTAACCTAAGGACATCACACACATCCATGTCCGAGGCAGGATTCGAACCTGCGACCGTTGCGGTCGCGCGGTTCCGGACTGTAGTGCCTAGAACCGCTCGGCCACTCCGGCCGGCTAAAACAGAAAATAGAGACATTCTCAACACACTCGCAGCACCAGCAGACAGTGAGAAAACGATCAGACCCAGCCAAAGAACACAGAATCTGTGGAAGAGACATTTTAAGCTGGGAGGAAATATACGCCTTTGAAGACTAGGAAACAGAGACACCTTCCAAATAGCATTTCGACTTGCGACAAGAATTGGCTAATCAAAAGGTGCCACAATCTGCTAACCGACGAACGAGCAGGCAGACAGACTTTTGCTGAAATCAGCTGATATACCGACAGATGTTAAAGAACTTACTGCGCTGCTACACAAAGCCTGCACTAGAAGGGGCGAAAAGATCATTCTAGAAGACATATGCAAAGACTTTGCAAGGGCACGCGGACGAATATACTTACATTACAATGAGGAGGGATCTAAATGTTTTTTATATACCCGACATCCACGAAATTCTTACAACTGAATCCAAACAACTAGACACTAGTTAGTATGGAGCTATCTAAACTAGTGGATGAAGTGCACGAGGGCGTGGTGTGCTTGCAGGAACCCTGGACCGGGAACGGCAAACTTGTAGAATTTGACCACAAGGAAATCATCGTAACAGGTACATCCAATGCGAAGGCTGCGATCGTTGTCACAAATCGAAACATAACAGTTACACAGATAGCTCATCTACGTGCCGAACACCTGGAAACAGCGAAAATAGTGCACGAAGACACTGTATTATTCCTTTGTTATACGCGCAGTACTAGCGCGACGTTGAACCATATCTCAGTTTCATCAGAGACGTTGTCGACTATGCCAATAACAGAAACTTACTAATAGCTACAGACATAAATGCTAGGTTGACATATGGTACTCTGACACAACGGACAATCGGGGCACCAAGTCCATGAGGTGCTAAATGAACACAACCTACTCATCGTCAATAGTCCGAATCAGCCATCCACCTACATAGCGCCATCGGTAACCAACGGCAGGATTGACATAACAACTGGAAATGCAAGAGCACTGCCACTTATAACGGAGTGGGAGGTCATGGATGGTGCTACTCACAGCGACCACAACGTTATCATCATGAACACAGACACATAGGTGTACACATCTACACAGGACAGACGTCAGCCATTATTAATTCATAAGGAGAACTGGGAGAAACTATGACAGATGACTGAGGCGTTCCCTGCTTCAAGCAGTTAAGGGGGATGTGGATTATAAAGCACGTATTTTGAGTGACTTACTACAAAAAGCTCAAGGGGCTGCAATTTCATCCGCTGACATAGAAAGAAAGCTAAACGTACCGTGGAAATAGAAGACTAACATGGTTGGTCAAAGAAGCAAGAAACAAACGGAAATGGTATCAAAGAGCGACCACGGCAAGGAACAGAGATGTCAGACTCACACAGTGCAGAGATTCAAAACAACGCTACAAAGAAGAGTTACAAAAAACAGGAGAAGAACATTGGAGTACATTCGTCCAGAAACAGTTCGAGACCAACATTTGGAGGGAACCATTCAAAGTACAAATGTAGCTTCTGAAGACACTACTAGTCTTAGCAACTCTGAGACGAGACGAGAAGTTCTGCGGAATTCTTGCTAAACAAACTCCTCCCGGATGACGATCAACGGTTGGATGAACAGCTTCATACTGGACAGCTAACCTAATGAACGCTTGCTATGAAAATAGTACTGTCATTATTACCTATGCAACTGAGGAGATCGCGCTTGCGATTGCCAAACTAAAGACCAAAAAACCCCTCAGGCCAGACGGTACCCATTCCAAGATACTGAAGTAGTTCCACAGATTGCTCTACACGTGACATATCAACTCAATGAATCGCTACGGCTGGGACGGGTACCTTCGACTGGAAAACAGCAAACGCCGTCATATTTAAAAATTAGAGGACAAGGATCCATCAGATCCAAAAAAATATAGGCCTACATGCTTCATTAATACTTTGATCAAGGACCAGGAACGATTACTGTGCGATCGATTACAATCGCACAGGGAGCTCCATGGCGTTAGTCCACATCAATTTGGTTTCAGGGCTGGAAAATCTATAGATGACGCACTAAATAAGGTACTAACCACTGTTAATAACTCAAAAAGCAAACACGCAGTTGCTATAGACATTTAGGGCGCCTTTGGCCATCTCCCGTGGCACGCAATGTTTGCAAGACTCAGAGAGCTCTCTACGAAAGCCTCTTGCACTACTGTGAAACACGGCGGTTAAACGGCGCGCAGTAATTCAGAAACTGATTAAAAGAACCACCAGAGGTTCCCCGCATGGATCAATCTGTGACCTGTTTTTTTGTCTCTCCTACATCATCAGGATGGGGATAACCGTGGGAACGGGAAGATAGCATTAGCAGTTGACGTCCAGGTGATGGTCTCCGCAGACTCAAGAGCGCAACTCCAAAAAATGTTCAAATGTGTGTGAAATCTTATGGGACTTAACTGCTAAGGTCATCAGTCCCTAAGCTTACACACTACTTAACCTAATTATCCTAAGGACAAACACACACACCCATGCCCGAGGGAGGACTCGAACCTCCGCCGGGACCAGCCGCACAGTCCATGACTGCAGCGCCCAAGACCGCGCGGCTAATCCCGCGCGGCAGCGCAACCCCAACACCTGTCAACACAGCTACTGACAAGTATCCGCCAGTGGTGGAAACATAATAAACTTCACATGGCTCTACACAAAAAAGTTTATGTACTACTTAGAGGAACACTACAAAACGATTCAACGATAAAACTATACGACATTGGCATACGCAGACAACCGAGAACACCATATACTGGTGTGTAACTCAACCAACGACTGTTCTTTGAAGAACACATCAGAACAACGACTGACAGGGCTGCCAGTCTTAATATAACACACTTCAGGGTACCACTGCACACACTGAGGACTTACCATTGGCCGCCCTTTGGGTCTGTGGTCTGTTTTTCAGCCAGTGCATGAGCCCACCACATATGTCTGGTGACGAATAGGAACATCGTGCATGGAGGTCAGAGAGGTCCCTGGTAGGACTGTCAGGAGTTTTCAACACCATGACAGTGGAATCACTCTACGTGTTGCTTGGAAAAGGGCGGTACGGTATATCATTTCTTCCTGGGCATCAGGGAACGCCTGAGACTGAGCCATGTCAATCCCAGCTGGGGTACGGTCTCTTTCTGACAGGTCACGGCCCTTATCCTGCGCACCTATACCACGTAGGCCGCAGCCAGAGTCTACTTGTACATGAGGGCAACATGGATGGCCAGAACATATACTTTTACACTGTCAGCAATACAGAGAAGCACACCAGATACCAAAGCCGTACGACAACGTCACGATACGGGCAATAAGAGACAGAGACGAGTTGGAGATAGTAAAATTGCCAATGATGGCTCAAGGACATTGACGAATACAGAAAGACACTGCAGTACAACAGAAGTCGTTCTCTTAATACCGTCATGAACGCGTTGGCGACATCCATAAAATTTAAAATTGTGTTACTCACTTTGAGTGAGGGAAATTAAAAGTTCGAGGCGGTGGAAGACTTCGTCGTTCGTTGAACTTCTGTCCCATCTGGCCCCGTCTGGTATCTCGAACTAGGAACCACGAGACCCCCCCCCCCCCCGGCGCCCCCCCCCCCCCCGCCCCCCAACCGTCATGGCACTGCCTGTACTGCTGGTCTGAAAATCACCATTTCTACTCACCACAACATTAGAAGAACACCTTCAAGCCCTGTCAGAGATTCAAATGGTTCAAATGGCTCTTAGCACTATGGGACTTAACACCTGTGGTCATCAGTCCCATAGAACTTAGAACTACTTAAACCTAACTAACCTAAGGACATCACACACATCCATGCCCGAGGGAGGATTCGAACCTGCGACCGTAGCAGTCGCGCGGTTCCGGACTGAGCGCCTAGAACCGCTAGACCACCGCAGCCGGCCCCTGTCAGAGAGACTCTTCGTTGCTGCCATACCTGTGTGGATATGATTGAACGGTGGTTGACTGAGTTCAAAAACTGTTGCTGAAAACTTGTATACCTTCCATTAGTAACAGGATGGTATTTGGCCTTTGGTAACTGAAAGGCGGCGAGATTCTCAGCTTACAGTTTGCACGTAAAAGTCCACGGAGCCACACGTCTGTCCCTGATGTTAACAACGACATTCATTGAGCCACCAGAAAACAGCCTGCCATTGTGTCCGTCTTGAAGGTTTTGATATGGGCGCATCATTAGCGCGGTAGATCCCGGATATAAAGGCTATGAGGTAAACAGCGATAAGAGATGAAGATGAAGATGAAAGATGGGCGTCACGGCCATTGAAATCTCTTCAACAAATCCGTTTTCGTTGAAATATATCCGTCACGTAGGAAATACAGTAACCCCCTCCACCCACGAATAAGATGCATTCTGTTATCCAAAGGAATGCAAATTTATTAAGGACGCATATGGAGGATGTTGGAACTCCAATCAAATCTCTGTGGACGCCTATATTTCAAACTATCCGACACTGTTGTGCTGTGCCCCACAAAAAAGACAACTTCAGCGCATGACGACCTAAATGAGGTGCAAATATCATCATAGGCGATGCACACGAATTCTTTCCTCCCCTTATCAGCACTGGCCAATAAGCAACTGTATTTCGGTCTGTCTGCTTGAGCTCATGTACTAGCAGAGAAACTGGCCAGCCAAATCAGTCAGTTCCGCCGCCTAATCTTCCTGTGTTGGGATTCCTATGCACGGCATATGCAACGTGCTGTCTCCACGAGAACCTTTTCCTGATTGTTGAGCAAGAGGATCATCTGCAGCCGTTGGGAAGAAAGGCAGCTGCATGGGGCAGCAAATTAGCTGCATTCAGTGAGACGAGGAGTCCAGCTGTGAGCTGTTCCGCCCCTCCGGCTGGTCAATGAGGCGTGAGGCGACAGGGAGAGGCTTCAACCAGTCTCCCTGGAGGTCATGTTGTCTGACCGTGCGAGAGGGCTAACCACTTTGTGGAGCTTGAAAGGTACATATCATTTTAATGTACTACATCTCATTTGAGTATCTCATATTTTGATCTGAAGGCAGTAAAGTTAAAATGATATTCCCTCTATTTCAGCTGACGGTGAAACTAATGTGGTTTGCGTTTGTAAATTGTTCAGAATCCAGTGTACACTTTTAAACTGAAATCTTAAGTTTGTTGCAGGGTGCCTGGCTCGTTTAGTTGTAGTTGTCTTCAGCCACACGTGTTTCCAACCGTATGTGTGTGTGTGTGTGTGTGTGTGTGTGTGTGTGTGTGTGTGTGCACGCGCCACTGGGCGTTATACTTTCCAAGATGATATTCGTTTTTAGTACAAGTTGGTTTTACCTTTTAGTGAGAAGCTAAAGATATTCCTTTGTCCAGACGACCTTGTCATCATCACTGATATGTTGGCAAATGTGCCAACACCTTGTAGATAGAGGAGGCCGAAATGCACGCTATCTAACGCAGACGGGCGTGAAGTCTGGAACAGGATACGTTATGAATGCACTAAAGAAAAGTACGTATCGTCTGTTTACTTAACTTTAATTCATCCTTGTGGTACATCGCTCTTGACTATACAAATGAGACTCTCTCTAGATATGGTTAGTGGCGCCTTGCTAGGTCGTAGCCATGGACTTAGCTGAAAGCTATTCTAACTGTCTCTCGGCAAATGAGAGAAAGGCTTCGTCAGTGTAGTCGCTAGCAAAGTCGTCGTACAATTGGGGCGAGTGCTAGTCCGTCTTTCTAGACCCGCCATGTGGTGGCGCTAGGTCTGCAATTACTGACAGTGGCGACACGCGGGTCCGACATGTACTAATGGACCGCGGCCGATTTAAAGCTACCACCTAGCAAGTGTGGTGTCTGGCGGTGACACCACAATCACCATATGAAAGCATTGTAAAAGTTATACTGCTGAACTCAGCGAAATCAACGCCACGGGTGACGTCCATTTCTTTAAGGAAATGTAGCATTCGCCTTAAACAGACTAGTGAATTTCAAAAATAGAGGTGAAGCTAAATGTTAATAATATAATTTTGGAGTTCACGATTATAACTCGTTGTAGACGTGGGACAGTTGTGAATGAGAAAAGCTGTTACAGAGGCTGGGCTTGCAGGCAGAATTTACTGGAACGTAAGTTAGATTGGGAATGGTACAAACTTATTTTCAGGCCTTAACATCTATGTTTAGTTCAGTGAATAAACTGCCTGCGCAGATGAATTTATAAATCGCCGGCGGAACTTCTATAACTGGCACCTGAGGGAGTTATCAACTTTCCATTGTGTCGTTACTAGTTTAGAGAGCTGCCACAATCGTGTGGGGTTTAAAGGGTGGATTCGACTTATTCGTGTTGGACTGTGTCAATAAAAATTAATTTTCGTGTAGTAAGTTGGAATTACGATATCAAACGTTGATAAGTTACCGAAGACGAGCAACTGGCCCAGAGCCGCGCGGGGTAGCCGCGCGGTCTCAGGCGTCTCGTCACGGTTCTCGTGGCCCCCTCCGTCGGAGGTTCGAGTCCTCCCTCGGGCGTGAGTGTGTGTGTTGTCCTTAGCATAAGTTAGATTAAGTAGTGTGTAAGCTTAGGGACCGACGCCCTCAGCAGTTTGGCCGCGTAAGATCTTCCACAAATTTCCAACTTTTTTTCCAACTGGACCAGACATGCGGAGGTGATCTACGACGGGTATAAAATAATGAACACTTCATTTCTGCATGGTACTATCCGTCTCCTAGTGTTCGCAAGTAAAAGAATGTAAGGCAGAATTATGGCAAATGACGACCAACATTTACACAATGTTATCGCCGTACTGCGTCATCTGGTACGCTGTAATGCACTTCCGGCAAGATATCTCTTATTATTTATCGGGGCAGTGTTATCTCAACAAAATACAGAGTGACATTTATGGAACTATGTGAAATAATATTATCATAACTTACGAAGGTTTGCGTTAGGACGATCAAACTGCACGGTTGGCCGCGGCTCATAATGGGAAGTCGTTATGTCGTTTAGTTAAGCTCACTTTTATTTGGGTGGGTGCGTCAGTAAACAAAATTGGCGCATTTGAGGGACTGAGAATAAGCATTTCGCGATCGAGAAGTTTCTTCACCCTCAACGGGTGACTGTGTGGTTTCCAGTGTTCAGTAACGGAATAATCCTTGATAGCATGTTAAGTACCAAATGGTGATGATTTCATCTCCATTATCCACATAATCCCTGATTTCGACGAGATGTGGTTTATGAAAGACGTAGCTCGACTTCATCGAAGCAGGAGAGTGTTCAATGTCAAGGGGACCGCATTCTTCCTCTAGGGCAGGGGCGGGCAAACGTTGCACGCGGCTCATGAGCGCACAGCGCTGCACGTGTGCTGCTCGCGTGCAGGCGTCGACCGGTGCTGTGGCGACAGCCGGCAGGTTGCGGCAGTATACTGCCAGGCTAAGCTGCGGACGTTGATGCGAAGCGAGCACTATGTAGTGAACGTTGTATTTCAAGAAACGGAGAAGTGGAGATTTGCTATATTTTAAAAAGTAATGGGAGAATCATTTTTTCTTTGTGCAAAAACGTGAAAATTCGAAATGTTTAATATGTGGCAGTATTCTCGCTGGTCAACGGAAGTTTAATATTGAAGGCCATTATAATAAATTTCAAAGGACGAGTACATTTATTGTCGGATTCTGAGCGGATGGGGAATTGATTGAGCTTAAGAAGAGCGATCTGACGATACCAGATGAATCTGTCGTAGTTGGCCGGCCGGAGTGGCCGAGCGGTTCTAGGCACTACAGTCTGGAACCGTGCGACCGCTATGGTCGCAGGTTCGAATCCAGCCTCGGGCATGGGTGTGTGTGATGTCCTTAGGTTAGTTAGGTTTAAGTAGTTCTAAGTTCTAGGGGACTGATGACCACAGCAGTTAAGTCCCATAGTGCTCAGAGCCATTTCAATTTGTCGTAGTTGCTGTTGTCACGAGAGATCTGCGACTTCCTCTCGTCATGTCTCTCATCTAACTGATTTAACATTTTATGGAGCACTGTTTTCAAGTTTTCAGGACGACAACAATAATAGCACAGCGGTATGTGCAAGTTATAAGACTGCGCTTAATATAGCGAGAGCTGGAAAACCATTTGCTGAATTAATAAGTCTCGGTTAAGAGCAAAAATCAGTGATGAAAATTTACGTAATTGTTTGTGTTTGTCTGTATGCAGAAATTTTGTTCCAGATATTAAACGTATTGTAAACTCCACATGTGATAATTAAATAAAACGTATCGTAGGTAATAGGTACTCTTTCAAACCATGATTTCTTTCAAGCACTCCTACTAACCTTATTCATTCACTCAATAAAGCAAGCTAGGAAACAAAACACATTACAGAGGAAGGAGCGGACAGAAGGTATGGTGGGGATGAGAGATAAGCGGGTGGCCAGCTTGCCCCTGTGTGCACGCGGAACACCTGTTAACTGCACGCGCGCAAGTGCACCGCACATCTGCAGGATTCCTGCCCGCCCCTGCTCTAGGGTATCCAGAGCCACTGGCATTGGCCTCGATAGGCTGCCATGTTCTCTGGTTCTGAAGACATGCGACTCCTTTTTCTGGGGCTATATTAAAGACAAGGTGTACAGCAAAAACCCTAAAACCACTGCTGAGCTGAAAACAGCCATTCAGGAGGTCACTGACAGCATCTGAGATGCCATGCTAAGCAGGCCGGAGTGGCCGAGCGGTTCTAGGCGCTACAGCTGGAACCGCGCGACCGCTACGGTCGTAGGTTCGAATCCTGCCTCGGGCATGGATGTGTGTGATGTCCTTAGGTAAGTTAGGTTTAATTAGTTCTAAGTTCTTGGGGACTGATGACCTCAGAAGTTAAGTCCCATAGTGCTCAGAGTCATTTGAACCATTTCGCCCTGCTAAACCCGCAGGACAGGGCAAGTAGTAGGAACTGTGGAAGGGAGGGGGGGAGGGGGCAGAATGAGTGGTTGTCAGTTACATTCCAAACATAACACTTTATTTAGTTGTCCAAACTTTATAGCGCAACTTCTAAGCTTGACTATGTACAGAAAAACTTCTTTAGTTATAAAATGGCTGAAGGCCCATGAATTAAATACAACTGCTATAATCATCTTTTTTTGAGACAGAAGGCTCTAGGCTTTAACCTTACATAGTATTTAAAGCCAAGAGATGTAAGACTTGATAAGTAAAAATCCAAAATTTTAAAGTGGCTGAAGGCCTATGATTTTAAGAACAACAAACCTACAATAAATTTTCAACAGGCAGAAATCCCACAGCTTTATCTTCAAAAAGGTAATACTTGATAAGTAAGATCATTAAAACTTAAAGCGGCTGAAGGCCGATGCTTTTAAAAACAATACAATAAATTTTCAACAGGCAGAAGGCCCAAGCTTTATCTTCAGACAACGTAAGACTTGTCCAGTTTAGAGAAACTTACTTTTAAAATGGCTGGAGGCCTTTGTTTTTAAAAACACAATTACAAGCATACAAATTCCAACCATCAGCTATCAGCTTTTAAAAATACACAATTAAACGCTCATAAGAAGGCATTATAGGCAATGGCGCTCAGAAGCTTCCAGAGGGCTCAGTCTGCCCTTGAAATCTTAACGTTCGCTTAGGTGAGACAAGATGTCGGCCAACTATACTCGATCCGCCGGCAACACAGCCAACGGACAGTCAGGAACCCACCGACAACACGACTTGCGAACCATCGACCAGTATACGAGAATTCCAAATCCAAAAGTAATAGACATAGCCGCCCACAACCAAAAATACATGAAGCTGTCAAAACCAACACACCATGTTGGACAGCAACAACAGGTGAGGAAAGGACACTGCCTGAATTTATGTCGGCGACCAGGGCAGGTAACCGGAACACTAACGGCCACAAGGCAGAAAATTCCGCAGGTGCACTTGAATTTCAAACCGACAAATACAGATAATTCCACCACACAGTGGCTAAATCTTCACCAACTAGAATACTCGCTGTTGCTCCTAGGAGTACTTCCAACAGCGAACCTCCAACCAAGGGGACAATGTGAACAGACGTGGCTTCGGTAATAAAATCACCACTCAACTTTCATGTCCTGGCTCGATGAGCCACGAACTTCGTAGTAGTCGGAACAGACCCCACACACTCAGTCACTGCGCAGATACCGCCAGCAGGCCCTGCCGACTGCGCTGCGCAGAGACCTGCTTGCTGATCCGCTCCAACTGACAGACTGGCTGCACACCGCCAAGCTGGAACTATCAGCACCAGACCAAAAATGGTATACGGTGCAAATATCGATACACACCACTGCCACCACACGTAGAAAGAGGAAGAACCATGGCATAACCGCAATTACCACAAGAAACCATATGCAGAGTACCAGCCAAGTTTTAAAGCAATGCATAAGCCGGGGTCAGCACGGCTCAGCATCGATGTTCCGACATTTCAGCGGGTCATGCAGAATTTCGCTATTCGTCTGGGCTACATCAGTGCCAATGGTGGCAGGCATATCGAACATGTCATACCCTAAATCTGAATATCTGTAGTGACGTTAACTTGTTGAACAAAGTGTGTGCACACCGTAGTTTGTAACTGATTTACGTGTTTTTGCATATAGTTCAGTAATTGTCACCCTGTATATGAAGTTTTCAAAAAGAAACGGGCCCGAGGCTGTAAAATGAAAACCGCTGAATGGAACGTAATGTCATCGGCTGTGCAAGAAGATGCGGTCCCATTGGCTCCAAACTCACCTCTAGAGGAACATGGCCGCACATCCTAGTGACGCCGCAGGGACTATGCGCACACGTAGACCGTCCACTGCACTCAGTCTAAGGAAAACAGACGAATGGAGGCTTCAAACGATGATCAAAGGTGTGCAGCGCGTTTCCTTACAGCGGAAGGACTGCGGGGAATTGAAATTCAGCGAATAAATTCAACTGGGAGGAGCACACCACAGAACTGCGGAAGCGTCTTAACAAATCTCTGTTTGCAATGCGAATTTTGTCAGACATAGGGGACATAAAAATGAAAAAGCTGGCATACTATGCTTACTTTCATTCCATAATGTCATATGGGATTATTTTTTGGGGTAATTCATCAAGCCAAGCTAAAGTTTTCCGGGCACAAAAACATGCAGTAAGAGTTATATGTGGTGTGAACTCAAGAACATCCTGCAGAAGCCTGTTTAGGGAACTAGGGATACTAACTACTGCTTCCCAATATATTTATTCCTTAATGAAATTTGTCATTAAAAATATATCACTTTTTCAAACCAACAGCTCAATTCATGGAATCAATACTAGAAATAAGAATAATCTTCACAAGGATTTAAAGTCACTTAGTCTTGTACAAAAAGGTGTGCATTATTCAGGAACACACATTTTCAATAACTTGCCAGCAGCCATAAAAAGCTTAACAACCAATGAAATTCAGTTTAAGAGAGGCCTAAAGGATTTATTGGTGGCCAACTCATTCTACTCCATTGATGAATTTCTTAGTAAAACCAACTGATTTGTATATAAGTACAACATAACTTCTGCACAATTTCAGTGCAGTAATGTGTTCATTAAAAATGTGTGTGTGTGTGTGTGTGTGTGTGTGTGTGTGTGTGTGTGTGTGTCTGTGTGTGTGTGTGTGTGTGTGTAAGTATAATCTAACTTCTGCACCATTTCAGTGCAGTAATGTGTTCGTTGTAAATAAGAATTACAGTAGTTGTATTACATGTTTATTACCTTATAAATAAATAAAAAACTTTTTTATTTTAAGTTCAGTGCATTAGTATTTGTAAAATGACTCTTAGTGTTCATTAAAAAATGACGATCATTCCACTTGGGACCTGTGGAATGGTACATTAGCTTATTTGTTTTAGTTGTAAATATTTGTCATGTATTGCTGTTTTTCTGACATGTTCCACATCCTGGAGAACCTCCTCACTACGGATCAATTGGAATGAAAGTAAATCTAATCTAATCTAATCTAAGTGTACGGCGAGCCCTGCATGTCCGTTGCAGTTCCGATGCACAATCTGACCTCTTGCGACAATTGCTACCACCGCAACCAGCCGGTCTCGAATAATGAAGAAATCCACCTGCTAGACAATGGCGTGGCCTTCCAGACCGTTCGTCATCGGCCAACGACGTCTGTCCGTCTCTGAATCTCTTGTACAACATATTGACCCTCGCTACGAACATGCAGTGCCCTCGGTACGCTTGCAACATTGTTCAAAGAATTTTCTTTGCCCGCACTTCTTATACTGTAAGAAAACGCAATACACCACTTTGACTTCCTCTGAAGCCTCCTGGTCTCTATGCTCAGCACGACCTTGTGCAATGATGGACGGTCAACGCGGGCACGTGATTGCTGTTTCGTCATGCGGGAGTGCCCACGTGACCCTCACGCGACGAGCTCTGGACCTCAGCACTCTTAGAGGGACCACCAGCATAGGCGATGGCATTACGACCATTTCCTCATTTTACAATCTCGGGCTCGTTTCTTTTTGAATACTCCTTATATTAAAAGGAACTCCAAATTTCAGTTTTTGTTTTTTCGGACCAACTGAATTAAATAAATATCTCATAACATCGCAAGTCCAGCATTTTCGGACGAATTTCACTGGTATAATTTAATGTCATCCATCATTTGGTTTACGGAAGTGTAAGAGTCGAAAAACGGCATTAATTTACAGAGTTATTCTAAACAATGGACCCATTTTTAAAAATTTATATGTGTTCAAGTACAAATCCAAAACGAACAAGCTTTACGCCAATGAAAAGAGGAAGTTTCAAAGTTTTTGGCGGGCGGCGGCGGGCGGGCTGTGATGGTTTCAGAAGCGGCCGGTAGAGTTCGCGCGGCAGTAAGGCCGTCTCTACCTTTCACGTCAGTTTTCTTAGTTCTTGAGTTCTCGAAAGGTGAGTCGAAATTGCATGGCAGCGGGCATTTTGTACGAAATTTAGTATTTAACCACCAACTCGGACAAGCATTAGCCATTGTTTTAACTAATTTAAACAGACTGGGAATGTGTACCAAAGGAAAAGCACAGGCCGACCGCGTGTGTAAGAGGATGATGTCCGACGGATTCAAGAAAGTTTGTTTCAGTAAGTCTACCAGTAGACCCAGTCGAGGACTTGGAGTACCCCAAGGAACTGTATGGAAATTTCTGAGACGGCGTTTGCTTTACAAGCCCTACCGATCACAACTTGTGCAGGCTCTCAACTCCAATGACAAAGGGAAGCGTCTCGCACTTTGTGGTTATGTGCTAGAAAAGATGGAGGGTGACTCATTTCTACAGCGTGTAAGACGTATATATTGCCAGCGATGGGCGAGGCATGACAGAATCTCTGACCAGAGAGTAGTTTGTCGTTAGTTGTTGCTTGTCGCGAGTCGGCGTGAGTCGGCAGTAGTAGGAGTCTGCTGTAGTCGTCAGTCCGTGCTAGTAAGCTGTAGCCTGCGTGAGTCTGGTGGAGTCGGCATGTGTCGGCTGTGTGCTCTGCTCGCGACTCTGGTCAGGACTCTGGAGGATGAGTATTGTTGTAGAAGGTAAAGAAGCAGCCTTGCGCATATTTAATAATGTATGTTAATTGTAATTTAATTTGTTCCAAAAAATGCCCCAATAATAATTTTTATAATATAAAGCAACTCTTTTAAAGAAAAGCATTCATTTAAATTTAAAGAACATTTCAATGCATGATCATTCCTTCCAATAATTAAAAAAAAATATATGCCAGCATTGCACGAAGCTGTGTCAAAATATTCCTGTTTAAGAGCAGATATAATTGCGTTTTTTTTTATCGAGGTAAAAATTTTTGCTTTTTTTTTTATTCAGAATACAGGGCCGAAGGCCAGCGCTGCTGTCCTCATAAAATTTATCAGGTTACTAAACTTTTTTATTATTTTTGGTGTTTAGGAATTTTTCTGTTTCGAACTTGACATTAAATGAGAAAAGAATTTTGTGGGAACGTTAAATGTGAATGCATTTTTGCGCACAGACTGTAAATGGGAACCAATTTTGTTCAGAGGTTACAATATTAGAAAAATTCATTTAATTATAATTCTGTGGGGAGGTTACAAGCGTATAATTTTTAGCGATGAAGCGACGTTCCACCTTAGTGGAAAAGTCAGCAGACACAATGTTCGCATCGGGGGTTTGGAAAATCCACATTCACCATTGCTACATGAAAGAGATTCACCGAAGATCGTGTTCTGTGCTGTAGCACTTAGAAAGGTTTATGGACTATTTTTCTTTGTGGAAAGAACTGTAATGCGAGTCACGTACCTGGACATCTTGGAACAATGGCTGTTAAGAAAGGTTCCCAGGGCTACCTTCTCCAACAGGATGGAGCTCCGCCCCATGGGCACCGTAATGTACGAGGCTTTTTGAATGACCTCAATTCCTCAGCGCTGGATCGGTCGCAGGGGACTTGAGGAAGTGGCTCTGCACTGCTGGCCACCAAGATCTCTCGATCTCATACCCTGCGACTCTTTCTTATGGGCTTATGTAAAGGAAGCTGTTTACGTCCAGTCTCCACCAACCAGTCTGGACGATCTGCGCAAACGGATCACTGCTGCCGTGCACTCAGTTACGGCAGGTACGCATTCGCGTGTGTGGGACGAGTTTGGTTACCGCGTCGATATTTGCTGTGCAGCCAACGGTGGCCACATTTGAACATTTAAACATGTGTCACATTTCTACACTCCTGGAAATGGAAAAAAGAACACATTGACACCGGTGTGTCAGACCCACCATACTTGCTCCGGACACTGCGAGGGGGATTGTACAAGCAATGATCACACGCACGGCACAGCCGACACACCAGGAACCGCGGTGTTGGCCGTCGAATGGCGCTAGCTGCGCAGCATTTGTGCACCGCCGCCGTCAGTGTCAGCCAGTTTGCCGTGGTATACGGAGCTCCATCGCAGTCTTTAACACTGGTAGCATGCCGCGACAGCGTGGACGTGAACCGTATGTACAGTTGACGGACTTTGAGCGAGGGCATATAGTGGGCATGCGGGAGGCCGGGTGGACGTACCGCCGAATTGCTCAACACGTGGGGCGTGAGGTCTCTACAGTACATCGATGTTGTCGCCAGTGGTCGGCGGAAGGTGCACGTGCCCGTCGACGTGGGACCGGACCGCAGCGACGCACGGATGCACGCCAAGACCGTAGGATCCTACGCAGTGCCGTAGGGGACCGCACCGCCACTTCCCAGCAAATTAGGGACACTGTTGCTCCTGGGGTATCGGCGAGGACCATTCGCAACCGTCTCCATGAAGCTGGGCTACGGTCCCGCACACCGTTAGGCCGTCTTCCGCTCACGCCCCAACATCGTGCAGCCCGCCTCCAGTGGTGTCGCGACAGGCGTGAATGGAGGGACGAATGGAGACGTGTCGTCTTCAGCGATGAGAGTCGCTTCTGCCTTGGTGCCAATGATGGTCGTATGCGTGTTTGGCGCCGTGCAGGTGAGCGCCACAATCAGGACTGCATACGACTGAGGCACACAGGGCCAACACCCGGCATCATGGTGTGGGGAGCGATCTCCTACACTGGCCGTACACCACTGGTGATCGTCGAGGGGACACTGAATAGTGCACGGTACATCCAAACCGTCATCGAACCCATCGTTCTACCATTCCTAGACCGGCAAGGGAACTTGCTGTTCCAACAGGACAATGCACGTCCGCATGTATCCCGTGCCACCCAACGTGCTCTAGAAGGTGTAAGTCAACTACCCTGGCCAGCAAGATCTGCGGATCTGTCCCCCATTGAGCATGTTTGGGACTGGATGAAGCGTCGTCTCACGCGGTTTGCACGTCCAGCACGAACGCTGGTCCAACTGAGGCGCCAGGTGGAAATGGCATGGCAAGCCGTTCCACAGGACTACATCCAGCATCTCTACGATCGTCTCCATGGGAGAATAGCAGCCTGCATTGCTGCGAAAGGTGGATATACACTGTACTAGTGCCGACATTGTGCATGCTCTGTTGCCTGTGTCTATGTGCCTGTAGTTCTGTCAGTGTGATCATGTGATGTATCTGACCCCAGGAATGTGTCAATAAAGTTTCCCCTTCCTGGGACAATGAATTCACGGTGTTCTTATTTCAATTTCCAGGAGTGTATATATTAAATAATTCTCAAAAACTAATTATTTACAAATTATTACCAATTAGTAAATTTATTAAATTGATATCAAACATTACGAAAAAAAATGAAACTTCCACTTTTCATTAGTATAAAGGTTGTTCTTTTTGATTTGTACTTGATTAAATACGAAGTTTTAACAATGGGTTCACCACTTAGAATAACCACGAATAACCCTGTGTATTACTAAAAGTGACGGAGAACCATTTACTAATTGTAATGAGTCAGCAATGTCAAAAAATATTCAAATGTGTGTGAAGTCTTATGGGACTTAACTACTAAGGTCATCAGTCCCTAAGCTTACACACTACTTAACCTAAATTATCCTAAGGACAAACACACACACCCATGCCCGAGGGTGGATTCGAACCTCCGCCGGGACCAGTGCATGACGGCAGCGCCTGAGACCGCTCGGCTAATCCCGCACGCCAGCAATGTCATTCGATGTATGTCTTCGTAAGTGGACTGCACGTAGTAAGGAAGGTGATTATACGGATACGTTTATGGCAGCTAACTGGTCACGTGCGAAGTTTCTAAAGTACTAGGAATCGTTTCGGGAGAAAGCGAAGAAAGTAGGCTATTTGAGGCGGAGTTGGAAAATGTGGAAATTTGTAGTAAGGTCTTATGGGACCAAACTGCTGAGGTCATCGGTCCCTAAGCCTATACACTACTTAATCTATCTTAAACTAGCTCGAACAGTTCACGGGTGTACTGTTGGTCCATAGCGTTGCCTGTTGGACACTATGGACCGGCAGTACACCAGTGGACTGTTCGAGCAAGAAATACGCCGGGAGAAACTGAAGAATCACATCATAACTTAAACTAACTTACGCTATGGACAACACACACACCCATGCCCGAGGGAGGACTCGAACCTCCGACGGGGGGAGCCACACGGACCGTGACAAGGCGCCTTTGACCGTTCGGTTAGGCCGCGCGGCTGGCGCTGAGTGATTTATTGTGCAGTGGTAGGGCTCGCGAGGCTTTTAATTGGTACAATGCGACCTTTCACTAGAAGCAGGTAAGGAAGCTGCAATTTTATTTGTTCGGGGATACTAATACTGTGAAAATCTGCATTAACTGAGAAGATATTAGGCCGGCGGCAAGATGTTTACCTACCTTACTGTTCGGAGTTTGCATTCGGAGGTAATAATGTTGAGCGACATCGAATTATTTTGTTTGAAGAGTTTCAATGGTATACATGGGAAAGAATTGCAGGAATATTAAAGAGAACTGTTGAAGGTCGGCCGGTTACTGTAAATGTAAAAGCCGAACCCTGCTCAACAACTGCTCATAGGTGTTTAGTAACTCTTGTACCAAATGAATTGGCTGTAGGTGGTTGTTGTAGCATCTTCTTGTTGTATATGCAGATTGTGACATAGGGCATTGTTTGTCTGTGAAGGGTGTAACCTCCCCCCTCCTTCCTAATTCCAGTTATTGCCCACAATAAGCAAAGTCTTTTATGAAAAATTTGAGACGAGCGAAGATTACAATAAACTTTCTAGTTTACGTAGCTTTTCGTGTAGAGTTGGCTTCAGTTCTTCTTGCCTAGGGGTTGCGTGGGGGCTTAATTTAAATATAGATATAAGAATGCAATGCAAATACTTTTTAATTTTCTGTCGCTGTATGTCCGATTACGCTGTTTCGTAAACGGCTGGCCCTGACTAGTATTATTACGCAATCTGACTGCTTAGAATGACAACAAACAATGTTAGAAAATTTCTGTTAGCACAATTAATTAATTAAGTCCCCAGCAACTATAAAACCTACGAAACCAACAAAGCACAAGTGTAGCTGTTCTGTATGTGGTAGTGTGACTCAACGCACATCTGGCACGGTTCTTCTTCAACAAGACAAGAATTTTTAAATATCATTTATACTGACGTGATAAAAGAAAATTAGAAATACTATAATTGTGCAAGAAACCCAGAATTACACTCTAATACAAGAACACACGCCAGATGCTTTGTTGACTGAACCTGTAATGAAGCATTATTCAGGACACACAAATAATAAGAAAATAAAGAACAGTAGTTAGTTACCTTAATTTATATTGACGAAAAGCACTCAGATCATTACAATATCTCCATTGGAACAACATCTGCTATCTCTCCCATCAAATAACTGCATAAACATGGAACAACACTCTCAACTACCGCATCTCACTCTGACTTCAGCTACAAGCAGTGTCCACCACAACTTCTCGGCAAGAACTGCTTGCCGCTACGTCTCAATAAGCACTGCCAGTGGAGGCGGCGGAACAATACTCTCACAATACTCTCTGGCGCGATTTCTGGCGCTGTGGCTCAGTGTAGCCACCTTTCAGGGTCTGATTATTGAAGCTGAAAGTCTCATATTTTAGGTCCTCACGGTTGAATTGATCTAAATAAATTTGAAGATTATTGTTGCAGAATTTTTTTTGTTACATTAATATATTTTGTCACATTTTAATATATGATACAGTCTTTTGAATTTTCACATTAACAAAGCTGAAATAACATTGTTCGCCAAAAATGCAAAAATACGTCCGATTACGTCAGAGGCATGCTTGCTACTACTTCTCTCTGCGGTAATAACCATATTGTAAAGGGTTTACAATTTTTCGTGACAAATGAATTTCTATTAATTTCGATTATTATTTCATAAATGAATCCAGAAATAAACATATTAGACAGTTCTAAATTGCCTAATTAATAACAGAAATTTTAATCTTGCCAAATAATTCGTAGTTTCAAATGTTTCTAAAAAAATAATTTTAACTGTGCATTCAGAGCTAATACTTTCGATTGTAACGTTAAAAACAAAGTAATTCCTTTTCATAAATTTTAGCTTGAAATATAAAATATTGCGTACAAAATTAAACTAAAGTTTTCAGAAAATCAGTCACTATTGCCCATGCAGGATTTGCGAACAGATAATGTGTGTGTTCATAATCTTCCTTTCCAGCTTAAATATGAATACACATTTGCCCATTTTTTCATGTTACGCAATAGTACAGCATTTTACCAACAATTAATGCAAAATAACAAACTTTTCAACCTGGCCTACGAGGTGCGAATAGCTTGAAGAAAATTAAAACAACATTTATAGTAATCTTAGATATGGCTGCGAAACAGAAACTGTGTGAATATGAAGAGGTTGAAAAATCAGTCAACCAGTTGCAAATAAAGGTTTATTAGCCCTTGACCGAGGTTTCGATATTTGAACAAGATATTTTTACAAATAACGAAACCTTTATTTGCAACTGGTTGGCTGCTTTTTCGACCTCTTCAATACTTAGAGTCACATTTATTATTAGAAGGACATAAATATTTGGTGGTTTTCGAGGGGTTCAGTACACTGGTCTGCAAGAATGTTATGACCACCTGCATAATAGCCGGTATGTCCACCTTTGTACAGTGAGGCCTTGGTAGATCGCCCAAGGGAGTTGGCGCCACATGTACACACACAAGTCACCTATTTCCCGTAAATTCTGGGGAGAGGGATGATGAACTCTGACGCCATGTTCAATGGTTCGATCGGGTTCAGGTCTGGCGAGTTGGGGAGGCCAACAGATCAATTGGAACTCGACACTTTGTTCCTCGACCCACTGCATCACACTCCTGTCCTTGCGCCATGGCGCATTATTTTGTTGAAAAATGCCACTGCCGTCGGAAACATGATTACCATGAAGGGCTGTACGTGGTATGGAGCCAGTGCACGATACCCTTTGGCCGCCATGATGCCTTGCACGAGTTCCACCGGACCGATGGTTGCCTACGTGAATATTCCCCAGAGCATGATGGAACCGCCACCAGTTTGCCTCCATCCCGCAGTATATGCTTCAAGGAGATGTTCCCCTGGAAGACGACGGATTCCAGTCCTCCCATGGGCATGATTAAGAAGGTATTGGGATTCGTGAGACCATGTAATGCATTGCTACTTGTACCAACGTCCAGTGCCGATGGTTCCGCGCCCATTTCAGTCATAGTTGCCCATGTTGTGGTATTAAATCAAGGCGCACCCATGGATGGTCAGCTGTGGAGCACCATCTTTAGGAGTGTTTGGTGCACGGTGTGTTCAGATACACGTGTAATCTGCCTAGCATTAAAATCTGATATTAGTTGCGCCACAGTTCCCGCCCGTCCTATTTTGCAAGTGTACCCAGCCTACTACGTCTGACATGTGTAATGAGGTGTTGCCATCCAACCACACGACGTCTGGACATGGTTTCACCTTGGTTTCGCCACTTGTTGGAGACACTCACCTCAGCACTGCTCGGACACCTGACGTGCATTCCCGAAATGCTTGTGCTGCTGCTCCGGGGCACCACAGCCGTGCCTCTCTCAATCTCAGATAGGTCGTGCGCATTCCCCAGTCTACACACAGCATGCTCACCGATACTACATGCACCGTGCTTGTGTCTGACTAGCAGTCATTCCTCGCCAAGTAAAGCTGCTATGGCCTGTATGGGGTTATACAGGGTGTTACAAAAAGGTACGGCCAAACTTTCAGGAAACATTCCTCACACACAAATAAAGAAAAGATGTTATGTGGACAAGTGTCCGGAAACGCTTAATTTCCATGTTAGAGCTTATTTTAGTTTGTTCTTCCACCTACGCACAATGGAGCACGTTATCATGATTTCATACGGGATACTCTACCTGTGCTGCTGGAGCATGTGCCTTTACAAGTACGACACAGCATGTGGTTCATGCACGATGGAGCTCCTGCACATTTCAGTCGAAGTGTTCGTACGCTTCTCAATAACAGATTCGGTGACCGATGGATTAGTAGAGGAGGACCAATTCCATGGCCTCCACGCTCTCCTGATCTCAACCCTTTTGACTTTCATTTATGGGGGCATTTGAAAGCTCTTGTCTACGTAAACCCGGTACCAAATGTAGAGACTCTTCATGCTCGTATTGTGGACGGCTGTGATACAATACGCCTTCTCCAGGGCTGCATCAGCGCATCAGGGATTCCATGCGACGAAGGGTGGGTGCATGTATCCTCGCTAACGGAGGTCATTTTGAACATCTCCTGTAACAAAGTGTTTGAAGTCACGCTGGTACGTTCTGTTGCCGTGTGTTTCCATTCCATGATTAATGTGATTTGAAGAGAAGTAATAAAATGAGCTCTAACATGGAAAGTAAGCGTTTCCGAACACATGTCCACATAACATATTTTCTTTCTTTGTGTGTGAGGAATGTTTCCTGAAAGTTTGGCCGTACCTTTTTGTAACACCCTGTATAGACAGTAGGTCGGTGGTAATAATGTTCTGGCTGATCAGTGTAAATGAGAATAGGAAAAAGTAGTACACTATCAAAAATGTGAGACTAAAATTTAAATGAAGACAATAACAAGAAAATGGAGTTTCCAGCTCTAATACACTGGACCCTTCAGCAGCCTCGCAATAGCTGAAAACTGTGATCTCTTGATAACTTAGTTTGGCCAGTCCAGACACATTCAGCGGTGCTACTGTGCTGCAATGATCACAACCGACCGTAGCTGAATGCTCGCCATAGCTAAAACACTAGACTCCTGGTTACGCTATATTTCCTGGATCCGCAACGAGTGTTGTTGGCGAGTCATCATCAGCCTCAACTGCAGTTCTACGAGACTAGCTTCTGTTTCGCCCGACGACCTCGTGCTTCGCTATAACCAACTGGCTGCTGTCCTCTCCTCAGAAGCCGTGTAAGTAGACTGTTTAGGTTTTATGTTGGTAACGCCACGTAGCGCTCTGTATTAAAATCACTGTGCTGTGTGCAGTCTGTAGGTGGTTTGCATTGTTGGAATATTTGCTATTGTAGTGTTGGGCAGTTGGATGTGAACAGCGCGTAGCGTTGCGCAGTTGGAGGTGAGCCGCCAGCAGTGGTGGATGTGGGAAGAGAGATGACAGAATTTTAAGAGTGGACGATCTGGACGTGTGTCCGCCAGAAAGAGTAAATTTGTAATACTGGATATTATGAACTGATATACAGGGTGAGTCACCTAACGTTACCGCTGGATATATTTCGTAAACCACATCAAATACTGAAGAACCGATTCCACAGACCGAACGTGAGGAGAGGGGCTAGTGTAATTGTTTAATACAAACCATACAAAAATGCACGGAAGTATGTTTTTTAACACAAACCTACGTTTTTTCAAATGGAACCACGTTAGTTTTGTTAGCACATCTGAACATATAAATAAATACGTAATAAGTGCCGTTTGTTGCATTGTAAAATGTTAATTACATCCGGAGAGATTGTAACCTAAAGTTGACGCTTGAAATCTCCGACGTTCAGTTGCGTGTTGTAACAAACACGGGCCACGGTCGGCGAGCAGCATCTGCAGGGACATGTTTACGATGACGACCGTGTTTATGAGTGTGACTGTAGTGCACTGTTGTGGTTTGGTCTAGCTGTCGCAGTGTCCGCATGTAGCGCTTGCTGCTATTGTTATTCTGCATTCGTCTCCGCACGCAGACCAACTGTAGTACACCGTGTTACCAGACGTCTGTGATAGTGTAGTGTTGTAGGAACTGTGACCACGGTGTTTTCGAACTCTGAAAAGGCGGAGATGATACTCATCTATGGCGAGTGTCGACGAAATGCAGCTGAAGCCAGCAGGGTGTATGCAGAACGGTACCCGGACATAGAGCATCCAACGTGCCGCACATTGCAAAACATCAACCGCCAACTGTATGCAACAGGTATGGTCGTAGCACGCAAACGGGTCCTAACAGGCCCGTCACAGGAGAAGCGCGTGCAGTTGGTGTGTTAGCTGCTGTTGCCATGAACCCAGAATGAACAGAGAATGCGTTGCAGTTCTACCTGTTTACCGATGAAGCGGTTTTCACAAACCACGGGGCAGTGAATCTACAGAACTTGCATTACTGGTCCTTGGACAATCCTCGCTGGCTCAGACAGGTAGAGCGACAGCGACCGTGGACTGTAAATGTATGGTGCGGAATCATTGGCGACCACCTCATTGGTCCTCACTTCTTTGCAGGGGCCTAACACAGCTGCAACATAGATCGCGTTTCTACAGAATGATCTGCCAACGTTGCTCGAAAATGTCCCACTGGAAACGCGTCGACGTATGTGGTATCAGCATTATGGTGCACCTGCACATTCCGCAATTAACACTAGGCTGACCCTTGACAGGATGTTCGACGGGCGTTTCATTGGAAGTGGAGGACGCATAAATTGGCCAGCCCGTTCTCCTGATCTCACACCTCTGGACTTCTTTCTGTGGGGTATGTTAAAGGAGAATGTGTACCTGTTGTAGATTCGCAAGACAGCCAAACCACTATGAGAGGAAGCCGAAAGACACGCGTTTTAGCTCACGCAGACTGGCGTGAGGTCTGGAACAGGTCAAGGAAATTAGACTAGCAAACAACGTACGTAGCTGCTGGAATACTTTACTTTAATCCATAATTGGTGAACATCGCTCTTGACGGTACATGTTTTACAGCATCAGTAGTAACTGGTAATGGCGCCTTGCTAGGTCGTAGCAAATGACGTAGCTGAAGGCTATGCTAACTATCGTCTCGGCAAATGAGAGCGTAATTTGTCAGTGAACCATCGCTAGCAAAGTCGGTTGTACAACTGGGGCGAGTGCTAGGAAGTCTCTCTAGACCTGCCGTGTGGCGGCGCTCGGTCTGCAATCACTGATAGTGGCGGCACGCGGGTCCAACGTATACTAACGGACCGCGGCCGATTTAAAGGCTACCACCTAGCAAGTGTGGTGTCTGGCGGTGACACCACATTCCTCCCCCGCAAATCGGCGGACGGTTGTGGCATAAGGCTTCCGCCCGCCGTGGAGAGGACCCCATGTTGACGTATGCGACGAGGTGGGGAGCCTAACAACAGGCGCGGCTGTGCCAACCGCACCCGGCCATTCGGACCGAGGGGAGCTAGGAAACGCCTGAAAACCTGCTCCAGGCTGCACGCCACCATGCGGTGTATGCGCCCGTAGAGAGACAGGAGGGGCCGATGGGTCGACCTCCATCGGGCCGGGGCACCCGACGGGCGAAGACGACATATGGTCCGGAGCGGGCAAGAGTTCCGTGGCGGAGGACAACTGGTCACGGGAAGCGATCGGCGGCGCGTGACCCAGGGAGGCGCCCGGCGGTCTAAGCGACGCATCCACCGCGGGCGTCGCCGGCGGGAAAACAGGCGGCGGCGGCGCGTCGCCATGGGGCAAAATGGAAGACAGCGTCGGTAACCCCTGGGGCTGAGGCGAGCCGGTAGATGGCTCCCCAGGGTGCTGACCGGACGGCACCGTCGCTGAAAGCAGACGGGGAGCGGCAGATCCCGTGCGACGGCAGAGACGCAGCTGATTGAGATGCCGACGCACCTCACCAGAGGCCCCCAAAACCAGATACATAGCGCGGCCGAGGCAGCGAAGAATGCGCCATTCGAGCCAACGCCGTGACCCTCGATAGTGGCGGTAGGAGACAACGTTGCCTGGGGCAAAAGCAGGTGTCTGCCACTGCGCAGGAACCTGATGCGGCGGATGTAGCAAAGACATCAAGGTGCGATGAGGGCGACCGTGGAGCAACTCAGCCGGCGAGTGACCATCTCGGGGCTGATAGCGATACGAGGACAAAAAGAGCAATAACGCATCCTCCCGAGAATGCGACTCTTTCAACTTCAACATCTGTGACTTGAAAGTCCTGACCAATCGCTCAGCGGCACCGTTTGACTGTGGCGAAAACGGCGCGGACGTCAGATGTTGAACACCATTGGCCTTGCAGAATGACTGAATTTCTGCGGACATGAATAGTGGGCCATTGTCGGAAACAATAGTCTGTGGAAGACCTTCAATGCAAAAGATAGCAGATAACGCTTGGATGGTGGCAGATGACGTCATGGAAGACATCCGGACAAAAAAATTACTGAATGAATCTACCACAACCAACCATCGAGTATTCCAGAATGGACCAGCAAAATCGATGTGTAAGCGTTGCCAAGGGGTAGTGGCTTTTGGCCATGCAAAAAATTTCCACGGTGGGGCTGATTGTTGTTCGGCACACACAATGCAAGAAGAGCACATATTCGTAATCGCGGCATCGATTTCGAACCAAGTACAGTGCTGACGAGCAAGTTGTTTCGTTCTCACTATACCCCAATGTCCTTGGTGGAGAAGCCGTAAGACAGAGGACTGTAACGAAAGTGGGACCACGACCCTAGACTGATCATTATCAGAACGCAACAGCAAAACACCACGTCGTACAAAAAGTCTCTCCTTGTGAGAAAAAAATCGACGAACCAACGGATCCCCGATCCGTGACTTTGACAAGGGCCATAGCGTAGCAACGAAACGCAGAACGGTAGCAAGGACAGGGTCGGCAGCTGTGGCTGTAGCTACACGACGAAAATCAATCGGAAACGATTCGACCACGTCATCGGTTTCCGAATCAATGAACATGCAAGCAAAGTTCGGAGGAATCGAATGCTCTATCCTCAGCAACAGGCAAACGGGATAACGCATCGGCGTTTCCGTGATTAGCAGTGGACCGATACAAGATATCGTAGCGGTACTGCGAGAGGAAAATAGACCAGTGAATGAATTTCTGCGCTGTACGTGGAGGGACAGGCTTGGTCGGATGAAAAAGCGATGTCAAAGGTTTGTGGTCTGTGATGATGGGAAAGTGACGACCATACAAGAAATCATGAAACTTTGTAACACCAAATACGAGAGCCAATGCTTCTTTCTCGATCTGTGAATAATTTCTTTGCGCAGACGAGAGCAATTTGGACGCAAAGGCAATAGGGCGATCGTGCGATCCATCTTTGTGCGTAAGCACATCACCGATCCCGAAATCCGATGCATCCACCATCAACAAAAGGGGCTTCCGGGGATCGAATAGCGTAAGGCAAGCATGGGAAAGCAACGCCGATTTCAACTGGCGAAAGGCGCGTTCGCATTCCGTCGTCCAGACGAACGGAACACCTTTACGGCGTAAGCGATGAAGCGGAGCTGAAATGGAAGAGGCACGTGGCACATATGTGTTATAGTAATTTATTTTTACCAGCACACTCTGTAGCTGCTTCAAATTCTGCGGCGAAGGCAAGTCTTGTATGGCACGGAGGTGCTCTAGTCTGGAATGTATGCCTTGGGTATTGAGTACATGTCCCAGATAGGGTAAGTCACGAGCAAAAAACACACATTTGTCCTTCCGCAAGCGAAGACCATTTTGTCGCAAGACCTGAAATAATGTTCTGAGATTGGCTAAATGTTCTCGCTTCCCACGCCCGGGTTCCCGGGTTCGATTCCCGGCGGGGTCAGGGATTTTCTCTGCCTCGTGATGGCTGGGTGTTGTGTGATGTCCTTAGGTTAGTTAGGTTTAAGTAGTTCTAAGTTCTAGGGGACTGATGACCATAGATGTTAAGTCCCATAGTGCTCAGTGCCATTTGAACTGTCTTACTGTTGCCATGCCATAATGAAGATAGGAGCTTGTGATTTACTGGAGTGAAACGACAAGTAAACAGTTTAATAGAGGAACAGTCTTGTTGCAGAGCTACATGTTCCTCACTTTCAAAGAGCAGAGTAATTGACTGCATGATTAATAGCCTTAAACTGCGGAGCGTTCTAATGAACACCATCTGCAATTTGGAAGTCTCTGGAGGACAAAGAGTGGTATGGGTAGAAAGGATAAAAAGTAGCCGAAGCAAAACCTCCTGTTTCTTCGCTCCTTAACGACCTGTTGAGGTGGATCATTAGCTAGAGAGCACATTTGTTGAAATTGTACAAAGTTTCGCGAAGAATGGAATGTCGTGGTGATTAACGAGCCACCGCTTTATTAAGACAGAGTACTCAAGGGGAGCGTCAGGGCTGAAAGTGTCTCCATGTAGCATGGAAGTCGGGTGAGTTCCGTGTTCAGACTGGTACCAAGTCGCCTGCTACCAGTCACATGCTGGTTACCAGTTTAATGCTATACCATTCTCATGTCTTTCTCCATCTTAATGCACAATTCTCAGAGAAAAGTGTAATTCAATAGTAAAATAGTCAAACTAGGAACAAAACGTAGATACTGTAAGTACAACATTGCTTTTACTCACCTGTATCCTCTCCATAGGTGCTAAATTCTCCCACTTCTTATAGGAGAATGATGTATAAATGCCCCCCTTTAGTTTTTAGTGCCAAGCTACGAGATAATTGCGTCGTTAGTAGATTAAACCCGTTACTTTATTCTCAACTAATCATCTTTAGTGCTGAATAACCAGTTTAATAATGTATTAACTGCTACCACTCACTTGCCGACATGTAGTCTAATGCTAGATTGACAATTTTAGACTTTTTCCCATTTCCGGTACAGCTTACACAGAAAATTACAGCTCAAATATGAAACACTTCAAACCAGTAGCAAAGACGTAAATTAAAATTTTTGACCAGAGTTGTAAGCTTATTACAGATGTTTTATTTTATCACATATTGGCAAACTGCTGCTGTATGTCCGTGTAGAAGAAGGGAGACAAAATTTTGACGCAGAACTATAGAGAGATATCTCAATGAACGGGCTCAACCCTAAGGTTGAGACGATATTACACACAGCACAAGAGGGGTTCAAAGAGTAAGCAAAAGCCGATCAATATTCACACTAAGATAAATACTAGATAAGATCTGGGAGCACAGTGCGGATACCTTCTGCATGTTTATAGTCTTCAACAAAGCATATGACAGCATAGTGAGAGAAGAGATGTGGCGGATAATGGCAGAATGTGGGATACTGGAGAGGCTGACAAAGCTAACTAAAATGTTTGTGATGGAACACAAACGTGGAGTGAAATTGCAGGGGGAGTTCTCAGAAACATTTGAGGTAGACACAGGAGTTAGACAGGGAGATATAATATCACAAAACCTGTTCAGTCTGGCGCTCAACAACACCGTGAGGAGAGTAACACAAGACTGTGGAAGAGTCACCATAGGGAAAAAGAAAAATGTTCTGGCTTTCGCGGATGATACTGTCGTGATAGGAAAGAGAAAATGGAAATTGTACTGATGGAAGAAGCTAACAACGTACGTCTAAGTAAAAATGAAAATAAAACGAAGTTCATGGTAATAAGAAGAAGAGCTCCGCTAGGACCAAACCACCTAACAATCAGGAACCCAACAATACAGAACAGAGAAACATTCACGTACCTCGGTGTCAACATCAACCAATAAAACTTTAAAGAACAAGAGATCGCAGAGAGAACTCAGGCCAGGGGAAGATGTCTAGGAGCTACGCATAACATCACAAGATCGAAGTTACTATCCAGGTAGGCTAAAATATGAATATATCACATCCTCATCAAACCGACAGTGTGTTACGTCAGCGAGACATGGACCCTGAAAAAAGAACCAAAAAACAGAGAAATAGCTCATCACTTTTGAAAATAAAGTACTCAGAGAAATGTATGGACCAGTGAAACAAAATGAACAGTGGAGTGGAACATAAGGAAAACCACAGAACTCAGACAGTTATATACACTACCTGATATAGTAGCGTGAGTGAAAACTAAAAGACTCAGGTGCTACGGACATGTGAGAATGAGAGGGAAGAACACTGTAATGAAAGCTTCAGTGGATGGAGAGGCAGAATGGAGGAGAGCACTAGGACGGTCGAGAACGAGTTGGAAGGGCAAAGATGGAAGAGCAATACCGTGGGAGACATGCAGGTTCTGGGTCTAGAAGATGAAGATCCAGCTGACAGGATGTTGGGAAAGGCTGGCCTAAGTGAGGCTGCGGTTTGTGTTGCCAGTGTAAGTAAGTAAGTTTATCTATCAGTTTCAGTGAAAGACTGCTAGATACTTATGGCAGTAGCAAAAACAATATGTTACTTTTCCCCAGCACAGTACATCCAGCTTCCAGCTGTGCCTTCAGGGTTCCGTGCAATACACTGAACCTTCGATTTTCGTTGATAGCCTGAAATGTTTCCACTTTTTATTATAACTTGCTATATGAATTGTACCTTAAAATTAACATTGAAGCCCGCATCTCGTGGCCGTGCAGTAGCGTTCTCGCTTCCCACGCCCGGGTTCCCGGGTTCGATTCCCGGCGGGGTCAGGGATTTTCTCTGCCTCGTGATGGCTGGGTGTTGTGTGCTGTCCTTAGGTTAGTTAGGCTTAAGTAGTTCTAAGTTCTAGGGGACTGATGGCCATAGATGTTAAGTCCCATAGTGCTCAGAGCCATTTTTTAACATTGAACTCATTGTCCCTGAGTAACACGTAGTAAGAAAATTATTAATAATCTAAAAATTTTGAAACGTCCACAGATAGATATGTGGCAATACGGGTTTCGAGAGTTCAATGCGTTCGTACGTCCAACTTTGTCTCATAACACAGCCAGCTGAAAATTTTTAACTGATTTTGCTTCTAATGGTTGAAAAATGGTTCAAATGGCTCTAAGCACAATGGGACTGAGCATCTGAGGTCATCAGTCCCCTAGACTTAGAATTGCTTAAACCTAACTAACCTAAGGACATCACACATATCCATGCCCGAGGCAGGATTCGAGCCTGCGACCGTAGCAGAAGCGCGGTTCCGGACTGAAGCGCCTAGAACCGCTCGGCGACAGCGGCCGGCAATGGTTGAATGTAAGACAGATTAACTTCTGTCTTCGTCACTTGGTTACTTTTTCCGCCTGTAGAATTTAATTTTAAATTACATCGCTTGCTACGTGATATGCTTCTCCCGTCACAATACCCACCAGATGTCCGTAAATCGTATGTTTCGGAAATCTCAGTCCAAGAATATTATAATTTCCGTCAGTCTGAGAAAGTGATGCAGACGTTTGCACAATCTTTTGATTAGCGTTTAGAGTTGCATTACATTCTACATTAGAAAGTTTTTAGAACGTTGCGGATAAAGATACTACAGCTGTGAATAATTTCATCTGTATGTAAAAGACACACGTATGAACACCGATTTTGAAACAAATTTATAAACTTGAAAAGGACAGCGGAGTGTTTACAGTCCAGGAAGTTTTATCTGGTACCTTGAAGTTACATAACAGGAAAGTCTCTATCTTAAATCCAGAAAAGTACGTAAACAAAATTCCAAACAGGGTGCTACTCAAGAAGCGTGACGAAGATCAGTTCGACTTCTCATTTCTGGATGTTGCTAATTACAATGATGAGCGTAAGGATTCCGTGAAAAGTGGTATCAGTGCAATAGCTTTCTATACGTGCAAAACTATTACGAGAGAGATGAAACGGTGGGTCAAGATAAACGCACGCTAGTGTAAAGGGTTTCAGTAAACTACCAGTGTGCAAAAGCAGTACAGTTTGCATGTTTATTTACTTATATTTAATTGTTATACCATACTTCTGAAAATAAGCAAACCAAACAGTGCAAATAAAAAATATTCCGACGCGTATTTGAATTTAGATCATATTGTAACGAACGATACGTCGAAATTCAAGAGAATAATGTGAAACCAGCACACAAAAATAAGATCAATGTATGAGGAAGGAAGACAGTGACAAATTAAGAAATACTGAACGAAAACGGAATTCTTCCATGTAATGAGGGAATGAGGGAGAAATCCTGATAGGAATGGACCTTTAGTAGAGGAATGAAAGATGATGAGGAGGAAACTAATTTTTGGCTGTAGAGACCTATAAACGTACAGCGTATAAAGTGGTCCAGCCTTTCCATTAAAGGGGAAACATAGTTAGGGATGAAGACAGAAGATAACAGTCCCTCTCAGTTCTCAATTTCTATGGTGTTGTGGTTTTGAGCAAATTTATAATGTCCATCTTTTCATCTATATATTCTCATCTCCTCCAATGATGTTACCTAAACATTGATCTTTTCAATAAACGCTTAGCTATCTAGATGTTATGATATTACTAAACAGTTCATTTTTCTAGTAGGTGATGCCCGTATGTTAACAATATCACCTTCCTTGTCATGTAGGTCTAATGGTTTGTCTGTATACCCTTCTGCAGCAACTTAATTCCTCCAGTTTTCTTCTGCTGCTTGAATTTGCCTTTTGTCACCAGTTTGCTTTATACATATATTATGTTTTATTTCCTACATTTTCTCTCATCAAATAGTAATACTTTGGCTTTTAATATATGCTGACATTTACCTAGCCTAACTATATATTTTTTGAAAATGGATAAAACCTTAGTTTCTACAAATTAAATGTGTTTCGTTACAGGAACGACCCTTTTTGAAAAAAAAAGGAACACCTATCTACAGAGATACACATAGTTGCATACGTAGGTATACATCTTGTAAGCCCTTGAGTGAATAAACAAGGAAAATATGCTTATTATGAGTATGCAACATGCTTCATTCCAATACTTTGTCTGGAATCACTACTTTGAAAGTGCTCCCTTTAATACAATGTGAAACACAAGATAGTGAAGAACTGTAAGGACAACTCATACAGTCCATAAAGGTTAACAAAATCGTAAATCTCTTCATCAGCGCGAAGCGCGGAATCCATTGCGTTACAAGAATGACTGTAGAATTAACAAGGATCAACTTCTAGGGACCAGTCGCGTTGTGCGCGTAAATCTGCCACGCCTGGGGAGATGGTCTGGCTTAATGATGGGCAGACAGATGGAGCCATCAGGTTCGCGACCATATGTGTTCGATAGCGGCTGCGGCTGCTAAGGGAGTTCCGTAGCGTATCAGAATCTAACAACTCATTTGACTTGCATGATCTGGCGAAGGCAGTGGTGAAGAGCGGTGAGCATTTATATTCGTCTTGATATTTCCACAGACGTGTTGGGATCTGTCTGCCATTGTTTCTGTGGGTGGTAGATCCCTCGGTCAAGGCTGATGTTGGAGCAGCATCTTTTGTGTGAAACACCAGACTAGAGAGGATTACACCGCAACTTTCTGGGCTATTGTAGGTCTGTGGAGGGGGGGGGGAGGGGGGGGGGACAGCGTACCCCAACACGACGGAGTGTGAGGGGTGGGTGGGCTGTCCTGAAGGCGACGTGCTTTGGCTGGGGGGGGGGGGGGGTTGCAGGCACTTGTCAACCTTCTCTCTAGGTGCGTATTTCGTAGCACTGTGCTACACACACACACACACACACACACACACACACACAATATCTTTGATTGGAAGCATAAGAATTGTAGTATGATGTCACATAATGTAGTACTGAGGTAGTGGCTTGGACGGTGGTTTATCTATCATGGTGCGGTATTTCTGATACACATTTTTGATTGGAAATCAGTAACCCGCAGAGCTGTTGCTACGACGTCACTAAATCTAGTGTTGTAGTGGTGACTTGGCATGCGGATTATCTATTAGAGTGTGATATTTCTTATACAATCTTTGGTTATAGAATTCACTATGATATCATGCGCATGACACAGCATCGTTATTTATGTCAGTGTGTTCGTTTCCAACACATACACTATGACGTCACTCATACAATCTAGTAATAGAGTGGTAGCTTAACGTTGACGCATGCTGCGCTCCAATGTTGACGTGACGTCGAGACAGAACTGACGTAACTGGGTAGATAGTGTTTTGAGGAACAATTTCAAGACAGTAACCTGTGTCCGAAAACGTCATTCGATAACAGTATAGAGTGCCGAAGTTATAGAAGCCATGATCATTCAAAAGACCACACATTCAGCAGCAAACATGAGATAACGGCTTATATTGTTACTTTTCGGGAAGACAGTCTCGTCTTATTGCTTTTGGTATGCTTTGTCCTAAATCTTCCGTAAAAGAGCTCTAAGACCAGGGTTATACGTTTAATGTCAGTTTGTGAAACCCAGTTTAAAACATGAGGGGAAGAAGTGTCCTTAGTGACATATAGTGTGGTAACATATATTTTGAATGTTGGTCTGCATTTTCTATTTTACTTTTTTTATGAGAAGCAATTTCACTTTTGACTAATTTATTTCGAGTCAGTATCTTTTAGGGCACCCAGATCCATCCATAAATGCCTGTTATTTGGTCACGTGGAATCCACTCACGAAAGGTTAGAATATCATAACGAAACACCCAGTATATTTTAACAGCTGTTTTGTGAAGGTGTGTAGTTCTAGTGTATGAGTGAGATTCTGTTTATATAAGGGACAGTCAACAGATCAATTGAAAAGAACACAGTTGGAAACAAAGTAAGTAAACTGTATATTATTTCAAAAGTGATCGCTATGACTCTTAATGTATTGTTCCCACTGTGAGACAAGACAGTCGATGTCTACATGGAAAAAGGTTTGCTGTTGCCTAAGAAACCGTTATCATTTCCCAGCGTACACCTCTCCGAAACACAACGCTGACTCCAAATGTCTTCCTTCAGGTCTCCAAAAACATGGAAGTCACATGCGAAGAGATCGGTAATATATGGAAAATGTGTAAGGGCTTCCCAGAAGAGCTTCTGGAGGGAACACGAAACAACCTTGGTCTATTTATATGCTAATATTACGATAAAAGCGATTGACTTTCGCTGTTGCCGCAGCAAAACAAATGGTGATGGTCTAAATATACATAGATACCGTATATGGTCAGGCCACCTCATATACATCTAGAATGAATACATACATCGAGGCACGGTTTCCGTCGACAACAGTGTGACGAATTTCCTGTCGTTCGCAAGTAACTTTATTGTCTGTAGTTGCCGAAACACGATATCGATTTTTTCTTCTAATGTGTACACTTTTTTCTGTGGCATTTCAAAGAGGCCTCAAAGAGAACTTCAACGACATAACGCGTATGGGACGTGGTCAAATAGTAAAAAAGATGGACGTGTCTGAAACCAGTGTCACACTATCAGGAGAAGAGGTTCCAAAACGCCTGCCCTACTACACCAAATGCAAGCGTACACGTAATCAGATACGGTTCTTGCTTTTACCTGTACGCCTGAAGCCCTTTAGTCTGTTTTTTGCTGTTTCAACAGTCAAATACCTTGTTCGTAAAGATATAGAGACATTTACAATGTATACGTGCGGTTGTATGCTAAAGAGTATCCAAGACTCACTGTTCGTCTTTGAAAATATTATAAAAAATTTGTAGATGTGTGGAGAATAAAATACGCCAAGGAAATGTACAGCAACTCATGAAAGAAATGAAGCTAGCATTTTTGCAACAATAACACACACCGCAAATGTCACAGAGCTGCATATCGGAATTACGAAGGGGATCAACCAAACGAGCGTTCTGCGAACACCACGTTCTATCGTATTTCATCGTCTTCACATATCGCTGCATGTACGGCTTAATAGAAATGACCTCCAAGATTGGTTACATTTCTCCGTATGTTATATGATGTGTAGGCAGAAGTGCCAACACTGTTTTGTTGGAGGAGACCGAAATGTACGCTAAAAGCTCACGCCGGCTGGCGTGAGTTCTGAAACAGGATACGTAATGAATGCTATAAAGAAAAGTACGTAGCTTCTGGAATACTTAACTTTAATCCACATTTGTAGAACATCTCTCGTTACTGTACAGGCTTTATAATCACAATATCAATTGGCAATGGCGCTTTGCTAGGTCGTAGCAAAAATAGCTGAAGGCTATGCTAACTATCGTCTCGGCAAATGAGAGCGTAGTTGTCTGTGAACCATGGCTAGCAACGTCGGCTGTACAACTGGGGCGAGTAGTAGTACGTCTCTCTCTAGACCTGCCGTGTGGTGGCGCTCGGTCTGCAATTACTGACAGTGGCGACACGCGGGTCCGTCGTATACTAGCGGACCGCGGCCGATTTAAAAGCTACCACCTAGCAAGTGTGGTGTCTGGCGGTGACACCACATTATATACGAAAAGTGCAAAGTAACACGACATATCTGTGCAAAATTGTGTTTAAGCAAGAAGCATCGTTTACAACTCATGGGTAAGTCAGTCTTCGTAATATGCACTAGTCGTCAGTTGAAAGTCCATGCTGGTTCTAAGAAGTGGATAACAACAACGCTCTTGATCTATGTATTTTTGGTGCATGTTTTTCAACACCGGAATCATTGGTTGCCGTTATATTGATGGGAACCTATATGCATTCAAGTATCTCAAGTTCGTAAGATAAGCATCTGCTGCAGTTATTGGAAGACGTCCCACTAGGCATATGGCAACAGTGTGGTAGCAACATTCTGACGTAGCAGATTATTACGAGTTGCCTCCTTGCACTGAAGGCGTAGCTTTCCGTGGAGCCGGGAGCGAGCAGATGCCGGCTATCACGATGCCACAGGTGGCTCTTGCTATTGGGTCGAGCGAACCGTGTATTGTCTAACGCTGCGTGCAATACGTTACACATACTGTCTATAAATGTGAAAAAGTACTACTAAATATTAAGCGATCTTTTTTGTACCTAGTACACCAAATTCTATAAATAACACAACCACACTGTTACAATTTCAAATCAAAACTTCAGTACTTTCGGAGATATAAATTTGTACCTAATAACGGTGCTGGAATTTTGAAACTAAGTTAGGGACTGTAATGTATTCATCTATAGTATCAACGAAACTATATCCAGGAGGGTAGGTTCATAAAACCTAATTTTCTGGAATTTCCTTTAGTTTCATTACCACAAAATTTCGGAAGTAATTAAACGTACTTTGGAAAATTATTATTTCATCATGTTTTCGCTGTGTGAGTGTTTTGGAGACACAGAGTGTGAATGGAGGACACACGTAAAGTGAGAAAGCGATCTTTTCTTAATGTATGCATGAGAAAGTTGGTGTGCAACAGGGGAATTTGTGACGTACTTATGATTGATCTTGACCTTGTAAAAGGCGGCCAGAGGGGGCATTGAATATTACGTTTATTAGTAATTTATTTTCTGGAAAGAAATTGTATTTTGTTTTCATTACATTTTATTTAGTTTCGGAATTACGAGATTTCTAGTCTAAATTGCTTATGGTACTCTGCTAGGCTGATATATATATATATATATATATATATATATATATATATATATATATATATATATATATATATATATCCCATGTATTTATTTAGTTTTATTTATATAATAGGATCCTGCTACCGCCAGCAGAAGCTTTCGAGTCGTCTTCGCGTGATGAATGTAAGGGGGACACCCTCTAAACCGTTTGCTCTGAGGATCAATCGTGTCCCGTGAATAAGTGTGTCTTCCAGTACTCGGAACGCCACAATGGGCAGGAGGATACTCGAACAATGCGCCTAAATAGTTTGATAGTCGTGTGCGGTACAATGCATGGTGGCGGAACGCCTCATGAGTCGTTGCCAGGTGGACCCACAAACCCTGAGCGGTTTCGGGAGCGGCTTGCAGAATGTAATACAGCACTGTGCCTTTCAGCCAGTTGACGGCGTTCGTTCTTGCAGTGGGAAAGTAAGTGGCATGTGGGTGTAGGAGTTCGTCCGGCGTGACAGACACTGTCTGTCGTCGCAACAGGAGTGCCAGCATACGTTGTACAAGATTCCAGCATCTGCCTGCCACAGCACATGTCAGGCGGTGAGCATCCGAATCGACGACGCCACAGTGCGGACACAAAGGGCAGTCGGTGGGATGGATAGAATGGAGGCGCTGGCGTGTGGCTAATTTGCCGTTCACCATCACATACCACAGGGAACGAGCGAACGTGGGCAGGTATGGGGTATTGACGGCTCGCCACCCCCTGGTCCAGCGGATGGTTGAGTGTTGTTGTTCGACGTTGTTATGAGGTTGTCGTGCCTGATAGATGCGGTAGTAATCTCTCGTGCTCGACGTCCTCGTCGCCGGTAGATCCTCGGTTATGTTATTCAGTTCGACCTGAGTGTATTAACTCTCAAGTGGTCTTGGATCAGAAACCGTTAGGACGTTAAATATATTGGCTCGAACTAAATATTTCCTGGCTGCTTTCGGGTGTGGTCACAGAGACAATCAGTAACATTGCATAGATGATGTCGGGACACTAAATATGGACTCGATAGCCGTTTTATGTGTTTTAAAAACAGTAAAGCAAATTTTAGACATTATTTCAAACGTGTCATGCAAGTATCCCGAACGCTCCATAGTTTAACTAACTTTCAGTTACTGCCCATGGAGTGGAGTATGTTGTGTCTAGACAAGACAGTCTAGACACAAGGCGGAGATACCGAAAGGGCACGCATCAACTCACGCCGACTGGCGTGAAGTCTGGAACAGGATACGTAATGAATGCTAATAAGAAAAGTACGTAGCTTCTATAATACTTAACTTTACTTCATCCTTGTGGTACATCGCTATTGTTAATACAAGTGAGACTCTCTCCAGATATGGTTAATGGCGCCTTGCTAGGTCGTAGTCATGGACTTAGCTGAAGGCTATTCTAACTGTCTCTCGGCAAATGAGAAAAAGGCTTCGTCAGTGTAGTCGCTAGCAAACTCGTCGTACAACTGGGGCGAGTGCTAGTACGTCTTTCTAGACCTGCCATGTGGTGGCGCTAGGTCTGCAATTACTGACAGTGGCGACACGCGTGTCCGACATGTACTAATGGACCGCGGCCGATTTAAAGCTACCACCTAGCAAGTGTGGTGTCTGGCGGTGACATCACATAGTAATGTGGCCTTTTCGTGGTAGGTATTTAGACGAATTTTCGTCAACGCTGCTTTTGTCGGCTAAACCAGTATGTACCATCGCATAGTGAAGGGGAAGACAGCCTGAAACCTATTCAGATAGGGGGACATATTTTTTAATGGATAGTGAGAAATAACCAACCCCACTGCAACATGGCGGATGTCCCTACCATTCCGCACATGTAATGACAATCCCTCTTAAGAAAAGATTTGAAGAGTATGTGAACGGTTGTTCAGGGAGCGTAAAATTTTCTGTACGCTCACCAACCATAGCACTTCTATACTTTTTAACAGTGGCTATTAGGAAACACCGACGACTCCAGAAGATATAAGATGCCTTACAACACGGGTCTGCCGTGTCATTTGTTTCGACAGATATCTGCAATTTCGGCTGCACTGTGTACATTCTAATTGTACTGTACAGTCTTTCAGATGAATGGAAGCGCTGCGTACTAGCTCCCTAGGGTTGCAGTCTCTATTTTATGAGTCCTCTTTTTCATGGGGTCTGCAGGCTCGCTTGTGGAAGATGCATTGTTTTTCTGTCATATCCTGATGGATCTCTACATCTACACTACTGGAAATTGAAATAAGAACACCGTGAATTCATTGTCCCAGGAAGGGGAAACTTTATTGACACATTCCTGGGGTCAGATACATCACATGATCACACTGACAGAACCCCAGGCACATAGACACAGGCAACAGAGCATGCACAATGTCGGCACTAGTACAGTGTATATCCACCTTTCGCAGCAATGCAGGCTGCTATTCTCCCATGGAGACGATCGTAGAGATGCTGGATGTAGTCCTGTGGAACGGCTTGCCATGCCATTTCCACCTGGCGCCTCAGTTGGACCAGCGTTCGTGCTGGACGTGCAGACCGCGTGAGACGACGCTTCATCCAGTCCCAAACATGCTCAATGGGGGACAGATCGGGAGATTTTGCTGGCCAGGGTAGTTGACTTACACCTTCTAGAGCACGTTGGGTGGCACGGGATACATGCGGACGTGCATTGTCCTGTTGGAACAGCAAGTTCCCTTGCCGGTCTAGGAATGGTAGAACGATGGGTTCGATGACGGTTTGGATGTACCGTGCACTATTCAGTGTCCCCTCGACGATCACCAGTGGTGTACGGCCAGTGTAGGAGATCGCTCCCCACACCATGATGCCGGGTGTTGGCCCTGTGTGCCTCGGTCGTATGCAGTCCTGATTGTGGCGCTCACCTGCTCGGCGCCAAACACGCATACGACCATCATTGGCACCAAGGCAGAAGCGACTCTCATCGCTGAAGACGACACGTCTCCATTCGTCCCTCCATTCACGCCTGTCGCGACACCACTGGAGGCGGGCTGCACGATGTTGGGGCGTGAGCGGAAGACGGCCTAACGGTGTGCGGGACCGTAGCCCAGCTTCATGGGGACGGTTGCGAATGGTCCTCGCCGATACCCCAGGAGCAACAGTGTCCCTAATTTGCTGGGAAGTGGCGGTGCGGTCCCCTACGGCACTGCGTAGGATCCTACGGTCTTGGCGTGCATCCGTGCGTCGCTGCGGTCCGGTCCCAGGTCGACGGGCACGTGCACCTTCCGCCGACCACTGGGGACAACATCGATGTACTGTGGAGACCTCACGCCCCACGTGTTGAGCATTTCGGCGGTACGTCCACCCGGCCTCCCGCATGCCCACTATACGCCCTCGCTCAAAGTCCGTCAACTGCACATACGGTTCACGTCCACGCTGTCGCGGCATGCTACCAGTGTTAAAGACTGCGATGGAGCTCCGTATGCCACGGCAAACTGGCTGACACTGACGGCGGCGGTGCACAAATGCTGCGCAGCTAGCGCCATTCGACGGCCAACACCGCGGTTCCTGGTTTGTCCGCTGTGCCGTGCGTGTGATCATTGCTTGTACAGCCCTCTCGCAGTGTCCGGAGCAAGTATGGTGGGTCTGACACACCGGTGTCAATGTGTTCTTTTTTCCATTTCCAGGAGTGTACATCGATACTTCGAAAGTCACCATTAGGTGCGTGGCGGAGAGTACCTCTACCACTACTTGTCATTTCCTTTCTTGTTTCACTCGCAAGTGGAGCGAGGGGGAAGCGACTGTCTAGATGCCTCTGCATGAGTCCCAGTTTATCGCAGTTTATCGTGGTCCTTGCGCGCAGTGCATATTGGCGGCAGTAGAATCGCTCGGCGGCCAGCTTCAAATGCCGGTTCTCTAAAATTTCTCAGTCGTGTTTCTCGAGAAAAACGTCGCCTTCACGCAAGTGATTCCCATTGGCGTTCCCAAAGCATCTCCATAACAGTGTTATTCGAACCTACCGGGGAGAAATCTAACTGCCCGCCTAGGAATTGCTTTGATGTCTTCCATCAATCAAACCTGGTACGGATCTCAAATTCGAGCAGTACTCAGGAATACGTCGCACCAGCGTCCTACGTGCAGTCTCCTTCACGGGTGAACCACACTTTCCTAAGATTCTCCCAATAAACCGAAGTCGTCCACTCGCCTTCACTACCACAGTTCTCACATGCTCGTTCAACCTCATATCGCGTTGCAGCGTTAAGCCCAGATATTTAAACGACTTGACTGTATCAAGCAGGACACTGGTAATAGTGTTGTAAGTAGGCTTTTAGGTTTTCTTATTGGTAACGCCACGTAGCACTCTGTATGAAAATCACTGGCTGTGCTGTGTGCAGTCTGTGGCTAGTTTGCATTGTTGTCTGCAATTGTAGTGTTGGGCAGCTGGACGTGAACAGCGCGTAGCGTTGCGCAGTTGGAGGTGAGCCGCCAGCAGTGGTGGATGTGGGGAGAGAGATGGCGGAGTTTTGAAATTTGTAATACTGGATATTATGAACTGCTGAAAGACCTGAGTCGAAACAAGGCCCCGGGAGTAGACAACATTCCATTGGAACTACTGACGGCCTTGGGAGAGCCAGTCCTGACAAAACTGTACCATCTGGTGAGCAAGATGTATGAAACAGGTGAAATACCCTCAGACTTCAAGAAGAATATAATAATTCCAATCCCAAAAAAAGCAGGTGTTGACAGATGTGAAAATTACCGAACAATCATTTCAATAAGCCACACCTGCAAAATACTAACACGAATTCTTTACAGACGAATGGAAAAACTAGTAGAAGCCGACCTCGGGGAAGATCAGTTCGGATTCTGTAGAAACGCTGGAACACGTGAGGCAATACTGACCTTACGACTGATCTTAGAAGAAAGATTAAGGAAAGGCAAACCTACATTTCTAGCATTTGTAGACTTAGAGAAAGCTTTTGACAATGTTGACTGGAATACTCTCTTTCAAATTCTAAAGGTGGCAGGGGTAAAATACAGGGAGCGAAAGGCTATTTACAATTTGTACAGAAACCAGATGGCTGTTATAAGAGTCGAGGGACATGAAAGGGAAGCAGTGGTTGGGAAGGGAGTAAGACAGGGTTGTAGCCTCTCCCCAATGTTATTCAATCTGTATATTGAGCAAGCAGTAAAGGAAACAAAAGAAAAATTCGGAGTAGGTATTAAAATCCATGGAGAAGAAATAAAAACTTTGAGGTTCGCCGATGACATTGTAATTCTGTCAGAGACACCAATGGACTTGGAAGAGCAGTTGAACGGAATGGATGGTGTCTTGAGGGGAGGATATAAGACGAACATCAACAAAAACAAAACGAGGATAATGGAATGTAGTCGAATTAAGTCGGGTGATGTTGAGGGTATTAGATTAGGAAATGAGACACTTAAAGTAGTAAAGGTGTTCTGCTATTTGGGGAGCAAAATAACTGATGATGGTCGAAGTAGAGAGGATATAAAATGTAGACTGGCAATGGCAAGGAAAGCGTTTCTGAAGAAGAGAAATTCGTTAACATCGAGTATAGATTTAAGTGTCAGGAAGTCATTTCTGAAAGTATTTGTATGGAGTGTAGCCATGTATGGAAGTGAAACATGGACGGTAAATAGTTTGGACAAGAAGAGAATAGAAGCTTTCGAAATGTGGTGCTACAGAAGAATGCTGAAGATTAGATGGGTAGATCACATAACTAATGAGGAAGTATTGAATAGGATTGGGGAGAAGAGAAGTTTGTGGCACAACTTGACCAGAAGAAGGGATCGGTTGGTAGGACATGTTCTGAGGCACCAAGGGATCACCAATTTAGTATTGGAGGGCAGCGTGGAGGGTAAAAATCGTAGGAGGAGACCAAGAGATGAATACACTAAGCAGATTCAGAAGGATGTAGGTTGCAGCAGGTACTGGGAGATGAAGAAGCTTGCACAGGATAGAGTAGCATGGAGAGCTGCATCAAACCAGTCTCAGGACTGATGACCACAACAACAACAACATGTATATTATGATATTTCAACACTATTAAGGTAAATACATTGTTTGTTCCTTATCAAAATCTTTCATTTGCTAACTATGCCTATCAGTAGTTAGTGCCTTCCGTAGTTTGAATCTTTTATTTAGCTGGCAGTAGTGGCGCTCGCTGTATTGCAGTAGTTCGAGTAACGAAGATTTTTGGTGAGGTAAGTGATTTGTGAAAGGTATAGGTTAATGTCAGTCAGGGCTATTCTTTTGTAGGGATTTTTGAAAGTCAGATTGCGTTGCGCTAAAAATATTGTGTGTCAGTTTAAGCACAGTCATGTAAAATTGTTCTAAGGGGACGCTTCACTGTATCCGAATATTACAGTTTTATCCTTCTACTCACCGGCGTTAACTTATATTTTTCCACATTTAGGGCCAGCTGCCATTCCTCATACCAACTCGAAATGCTGTCTAAGTCGTCTTGAATCTTCCTACAGTCACTCAAGTCCGAACACCGTACCTTACACCACGGCATCATAATCAAACAACCGCAGACTGCTGCCCACCCTGGCAGCCAAATCATTTACGTATATAGAGAACAACAGTGGTCCTGTCACACTTCCTTGGGGGCACTCCTGACGACACCCCTGCCTCTGATGAACACTCGCTGTCGAGGACAACGTACTGGTGGCTTCTTCGGGCCATTCACATATATATGAACTTACTCCACATGCTTGTACGTTCGTTAACAGCCTGTAATGGGGCACCGTGTTAAATGCTTTCCGAAAAACTAGACGTATGGAATTTGTCTGTTGCTCATCATCCACTGTTCGCAGTATATCAAGTGAGAAAAGAGCAATCTGAGTTTTGCACGAGCGATGGATTGTGAAATCATGCTGATTATTGGACATAAGCTGCTCAGTCTGAAGAAAGTTTATTACATTCGAAGTGAGAATATGTTCAAGGACTGTGCAGCAAAGAGAAGTTAGGGATATTGTTCTGTAGTTTTGTTGGTCCGAATGATTTGCAGCTTGCAGTCATAAATTTCAAGTCTCATTTTTACAGCAACCATCCGATTGTGTTCTGTTTACCTGAAGTTGGCTAATAGTGAACTAAAAACATTAGACGCACCAGTAGGACGAATGGTGTCATGCCGTGAATACCAGATTTGTGTAGTCGCCGTGCGAAGGAGTTTATACAACAATTTGTTTTGTTTCTCCACTTTTGCAGAAACGTACATGTGTAACTGGAATGAAACGGTGCAGTTGTATACAAAAAAAAAGAAAAATAATAAAATAAAATAAAATAAAGTATTCCAGGCTAGATTCGTCTATCGAATTTCCGTGACAGAAAGTATTTCTATGAACATCAAAACGAAATTTAACCCCGCCCGCAGTATCTGCAGTAGTGTTGCATATTTCTCTTTGTTTTTTTTGTATCCGTGAAGTTATTTAGACTGTTTTTGTCCAGGCTAATGTATGCCACCAGAACTGTCCAGCCCCTGTTCGCGTTGGTACCTCTGTGAATTCGGCAGAACTAGGTCAGCGGATAATGGAGATTAGCGGAGCCTGCGTTTCAGGCAGTATTGGTTCCATGGCAAAGGCTGGCGCGGCGCGGCGGGGAATGTCGTCGCTACGGTGAATGCAACGATACGCAGCTCTGGACACACTGACTGCGGGCTCCTGGCGCACGGCCACGGGTGGATTGAGATTTTACGGTGCGGCGTGATTGAGGATCGGGCAGGCTAGTGCCAGGGTAGCCATCCGATCAGGAAGCGGTGGCGGTCGTTTTTCCGGATTGTCTGTGGCAGACCCCACCGGCAGCTGCTCTGTGTTTGCCATCGCTTCGCTGAAGAGCTCTCGGCAAACAGCTGAACCCGCGATTCTTTAAAGAATCAAACTCCCATGTGCAAAACAGCTTCAAACTTCTGTTTACTTCACAAATGAGTTAATGCGTTAAATAGTTGACTTTAAGTATGGAAGCAAAAAGAGTTTAGAAACAATTAGAAATTACGTTTAAAGTTTGTCGCAAGGTGCTAATAGCTCTCGTTACCAAACGCCAGAAGAGCATCGTCTGGAATTTGCTCTCCATTTTCAGCAAAAGTCTATATGGCGTCGTATCTCTTATAATGTTTTGTTGTGGTCTTCAGTCCTGAGACTGATTTTATGCAGCTCTCTATGCTACTCTATCCTGTGCAAGCTGCTTCATCTCCCAGTACGTACTGCAGCCTACATCATTCTGAATCTGCTTAGTGTATTCATCTCTAGGTCTCCCTCTACGATTTTTACCCTCCACGCTGCCCTCCAATACTAAATTGGTGATCCCTTGATGCCTCAAAACATGCCCTACCAACCGATCCCTTCTTCTATTCAAGTTGTGCCACAAATCTCTCATCTCTCCAATTCTATTCAATACCTCCTCATTAGTTATGTGATCTACCCATCTAATCTTCACCATTCTTCTGTAGCACCACATTTCGAAATCTTATAGTCTCTTCTTGTCCAAACTATTTATCGTCCATGTTCCACTTCCATACATGGTTGCACTCCATAGAAATACTTTCACAAACGACTTCCTGACACTTAAATCTATACTGATGTCAACAAATTTCTCTTCTTCAGAAACGGTTTCCTTGCCATTGCCAGTCTACATTTTATATCCTCTCTACTTCGACCATCATCAGTTATTTTGCTCCCCAAATAGCAAAACTCCTTTACTACTTTAAGTGTCTCATTTCCTAATCTAATTCCCTCAGTATCACCCGATTTAATTCGACTACATTCCTTTATCGTCGTCTTGGTTTTGTTGTTGTTCATCTTATATCCTCCTTTCATGGCACTGTCCATTCCGTTCGACTGCTCTTCCAAGTCCTTTGCTGTCTCTGACAGAATTACGATGTCATCGGCGAACCTCAAAGTTTTTATTTCTTCTCCACATTACATTATCTCGTTCAATGACACAATCTTGCAGTTGGTGTATGTGGTAATTATACGCCATCTCTGTTCCGAATACGGTTGGTAGTAAAGGAATAATAAAACTAAAACGTCATGCTTTAGGCTGAGGATCGACTGTATGAACAGTGAAAGGGATATAAACTATAAACTATAAACTTTTTGCCATTGTCATTGTTGTGGCTGTGCTCTCTTGTAATGCTTTGAGGTTCCTGGTCGGTGGCTGGTTTCCTTTCACTACACCATAAAATGCACGCGTTGTTAAAATACTTTATTACAGGAACCAATTTGGTAGTTAACTTCAGTGATGTCCATCTGAAGTTCTGTGGTTAACAGCAGTTAAGTAACATGTAATAATTCTTGAATCTTGTCCGAGTCCACATCACAACTACACTCCTGGAAATTGAAATAAGAACACCGTGAATTCATTGTCCCAGGAAGGGGAAACTTTATTGACACATTCCTGGGGTCAGATACATCACATGATCACACTGACAGAACCACAGGCACATAGACACAGGCAACAGAGCATGCACAATGTCGGCACTAGTACAGTGTATATCCACCTTTCGCAGCAATGCAGGCTGCTATTCTCCCATGGAGACGATCGTAGAGATGCTGGATGTAGTCCTGTGGAACGGCTTGCCATGCCATTTCCACCTGGCGCCTCAGTTGAACCAGCGTTCGTGCTGGACGTGCAGACCGCGTGAGACGACGCTTCATGCAGTCCCAAACATGCTCAATGGGGGACAGATCCGGAGATCTTGCTGGCCAGGGTAGTTGACTTACACCTTCTAGAGCACGTTGGGTGGCACGGGATACATGCGGACGTGCATTATCCTGTTGGAACAGCAAGTTCCCTTGCCGGTCTAGGAATGGTAGAACGATGGGTTCGATGACGGTTTGGATGTACCGTGCACTATTCAGTGTCCCCTCGACGATCAACAGTGGTGTACGGCCAGTGTAGGAGATCGCTGCCCACACCATGATGCCGGGTGTTGGCCCTGTGTGCCTCGGTCGTATGCAGTCCTGATTGTGGCGCTCACCTGCACGGCGCCAAACACGCATACGACCATCATTGGCACCAAGGCAGAAGCGACTCTCATCGCTGAAGACGACACGTCTCCATTCGTCCCTCCATTCACGCCTGTCGCGACACCACTGGAGGCGGGCTGCACGATGTTGGGGCGTGAGCGGAAGACGGCCTAACGGTGTGCGGGACCGTAGCCCAGCTTCACGGAGACGGTTGCGAATGGTCCTCGCCGATACCCCAGGAGCAACAGTGTCCCTAATTTGCTGGGAAGTGGCGGTGCGGGCCCCTACGGCACTGCGTAGGATCCTACGGTCCTGGCGTGCATCCGTGCGTCGCTGCAGTCCGGTCCCAGGTCGACGGGCACGTGCACCTTCCGCCGACCACTGGCGACAACATCGATGTACTGTGGAGACCTCACGCCCCACGTGTTGAGCAATTCGGCGGTACGTCCACCCGGCCTCCCGCATGCCCACTATACGCCCTCGCTCAAAGTCCGTCAACTGCACATACGGTTCACGTCCACGCTGTCGCGGCATGCTACCAGTGTTAAAGACTGCGATGGAGCTCCGTATGCCACGGCAAACTGGCTGACACTGACGGCGGCGGTGCACAAATGCTGCGCAGCTAGCGCCATTCGACGGCCAACACCGCGGTTCCTGGTGTGTCCGCTGTGCCGTGCGTGTGATCATTGCTTGTACAGCCCTCTCGCAGTGTCCGGAGCAAGTATGGTGGGTCTGACACACCGGTGTCAATGTGTTCTTTTTTCCATTTCCAGGAGTGTATATACAAGGACTAACGTTCCCTCACAGCTATCTAAGGTACTGAGTCCAGATGCGCCGCACTGAGATTGAGAGCTGAAACAGCTCGGTCGGCGGTGGCGGCCTGTATGCGCGCTGACCAGGGGGGCGCTTAGCCTGGGGGCGTGTCCTGATCTTCTCTTGTCGTAGGCTCGCCCAGTTTAGCGCCTGCTATACAATGTTCCTTAGTGCCGACCGGTATGCTGGCGAAGGCGTACGCTAGCAGTCATTTTGTGCGAGTTAGCAGCAAGATAACGTTTGCTGAAACGTTCGGATTACGTGTATAGTTTGTTCTAAGCCGCTAAGTGCGCTCAATCTCAAATGCTTCGTGAATATAGCCTGGATATTTCCAGTATGTGATGCTGCCTCAAGTAATGTATACAGTTTCTAACGGTTCTACTTGGCTTAGTGAGCCGGCCGCGGTGGTCTAGCGGTTCTAGGAGCGCAGTCCGGAACCGCGCGACTGCTACGGTCGCAGGTTCGAATCTTGCCTCGGGCATGGATGTGTGTGATGTCCTTAGGTTAGTTAGGTTTAAGTAGTTCTAAGTTCTAGGGGACTGATGACCACAGTAGTTAAGTCCCATAGTGCTCAGAGCCATTTGGCTTAGTGTCTTAAACTCTTAACAAAATACTATACCTCTTAACTGCTAGAATACGACAAAATTTTAAATTTTTAAATTCGGTCAGTAATTATATGAAATAGTGAAAATCAAACCTTTGATGCCTTGGGAGCCTGTTACATAGGCACCCTGCAATAGGCACCAAATGACTATATTCCAGATTAGCTGGCTCTGAGCACTATAGGACTTGACATCTGAGGTCATCAGTCCCCTAGACGTAGAACTACTTAAATCTAACGAACCTAAGGACATCACACACATCCATGTCCGAGGCAGGGTTCGAACCTACAACCCTAGCAGCATCGTGGTTTCGGACTGAAGCGCCTACAACCGCATGGTCACAGCGGCAGGCTCCGGATTAGTTGTTTAGTGGTATATTCGTGTATAATTTCGCTTATCCAAGCTTGTGCTCCGCTTCTCATGACCTCAACGTCGACGAGAAGTGAAATTCCAACCATACATATGCAATGCATCAGTGGTGTAGACCAACCATTAAAAAATAAACTCACTTCTCAAACTATAATGGACGCTGTATCTCTCTCGCGATACCAAAAACCTGGCAACGGATGATTAAAAATCTAATTATCGTTTCGCAGTCGGACGGATGTATACTGGAGGTAACTGTCATATTTACGAAAATAAAGATGTCGCGTTAGGAAAGATCTAGTATTTAAAAAGGTTTTGTACTATTATGTCCAAAAGGCATAAAATGACTACCGCTGCGAAGGAACTCACCGGGCCTGTTTATAAGATATGTGAAAAATGTCATCCCTTGTTTGTTAGTTTTACTACCCGCCCAGTTCTGTGGAGTGTTCTTAAAAACGGTAAGCTGTGTATTGTTATTAAATTATTGGCCCATATTTTACATAGCATCTTAGAAACTGTGTAAGCACGATTCTACGTAATTACACATATTTCAGGCTGTGACGGATCAGATGCAAGAATGCTTGTAAAGACAGTAGGAAAATGTGACAGTATGTGATAAGCAAAAAAAATGTTGAAGGAGTAACAAATATACATAATTACACTGACTGAGATACCGTCTCGTCACAGGTTCAGCTGTAGCTTCCTTCTGGAAACATCATACTTTGGGTTGAAGCACTCCGTCTTTAGGCCACAAGTGGCCCATCGGGACCATCCGACCGCCGTGTCATCCTCAGATGAGGATGCGGATAGGAGCGGCGTGTGGTCAGCAAATCGCTCTCCCAGTCGTTATGATGGTTTCCTTTGACCGGAGCCGCTACTATTCGGTCGAGTAGCTCCTCAGTTCGCATCACGAGGCTGAGTGCACTCCGAAAAATGACAACAGGGCATGGCGGCCCGGATGGTCACCCATTCAAGTGCCGGCCACGCCCGACAGCGCTTAACTTCGGTGTTTGGGTTAACAAATAAGAAAATACTTATCATTTGGTGCGAAAACTGTGCCACCAAACAACAATCGCATAATCGCATTTCATTTTCTTCTATATCGCGCCATATAGATCTTTCAGATGAAAAGAGTAACTAATTCTTATTTGTAACATAGCTTTCTTCCACATGACCAGTTACTTTACCGTAGCAGCGCCACTGACCGGTGTGCGTAGAAACGTTTAACAACCATTACAAGGTATGAAAAAATGAGAACTATTAATATCAAAATGGGGAGGGGAAAATTGTATGAGGCGATGTTATCAATATGGTGGCCATTCTGAAATCCACCACTGAGGATGCTACTCAGCAATTTGAATGCTATTCGTAATTTTGAAATGGAAACGAGGTTTGCGATATGTTAAACAAGAGAATTATACCAAAAAAATCATACTAGCGTTCATCTGGAAAAAGCTTTATTAATTCTCGTTTTATTTTCTACAGAACAAGAAAAATTCCTATGGCAAAACGTGAAGTCTACCGTGTGTGTTCGATGTTCCGTAATGTTGTTACCAACCGCTTCTCATATTTGTCATGAAGTAAGTGACAGATGTACCGTAATGTGAGCATAAGCATCAACAGAATACAGCAGACTTCAATGATTCCTTTAGAAAGATGGTGCCTCAGCTCATCACGAAATATCTGTCCAGACATATCTGGATATCCAATATCCCAGGAAGTGGATAGGTCTTACACCTGGAGTGGCCGCCTCTTACGCCGGATATAAGTACATTTGATTCTTATGTGTTGGGACATATAATAGTACCTGAGTACGCTGTGAGGATCTCAAACTTCACACACATGAAGGAACCGATTTTTTACGCTAGTGCTCGCATTTAGGCGTATGCCGTGGGTAAAGCCCATCAAGAACAGTTGAATCGTAAAACAAGAACCTGTCAACAGACTGGACAACACGTCGATCGGATTCTGCAGCTCTTACGTGCTATCATTACCAGCATTTTTGCCATGTCTTGAAGAAAGTGGTCAAAGGAAAGACAGCAAAGTTTGTTACCGTCCAGTTCTCTGCCAGTTTGGTGTGCCATATGTCTGCCTTACCATTGGAGGGAGTCTATAGCTACACCCACTACTTGCATTTTGGGCTATTACACGAGTACCCTTGTTAACAATAATGGTTATTGTTAACGACCTGTGTGTACTGGCCTGACGAGGCATTCGATACTGACCGTCCGCCGTGTCATCTTCGGCCAACAGCGTCGTGGAGTCAGCACATTGTTCTCCCGGTCGTTGTCACTCTTGTTGACCTGAAGGCGCTACTGCTCGCTCAAGTGTCTCTCCAGTTACCACCACGAGCACCCAGTACTGCCACCCGCTTACGAGGTGTGGCTAGAAAAAAAAACCGGACTAGTACTGGTGAAACAATAAAACGAATGCAATAAGGCTGAAAGTCGCGTGGCCTGTCACGTGACTCTCGCTCCGCCTACTGCTCGAGTTACATCTGCCTCCTGCACTCAGTCTGCCCGTGGCGTCTGTTTTAAGTAGTTGACGTTTTGTCTGTGCGTCGGAAAATGTTGAGTGTACAGAAAGAACAGCGTGTTAACATCAAATTTTGTTTCAAACTAGGAAAATCTGCAAGTGAAACGTTTGTAATGTTACAACAAGTGTACGGCGATGATTGTTTATCACGAACACAAGTGTTTGAGTGGTTTAAGCGATTTAAAGATGGCCGCGAAGACACCAGTGATGACACTCGCACACTTTGTTCGTGTTGAAACTTTCATGAAGAATCTGCCTAACACTTTCCTTGTCAACTCCTGTTAACTCAGACACTGCTCTGATTGTTAAACGGCGATCTTGTCGAACAAGTTTACCGATTTTTTCAATGTTTGCATCAGTTTTTGCTGACAATGGTCTGCCAGTGCGAGTGTCATCACTGGTGTCTTCGCGGCCATCTTTAAATCGCTTAAACACTTGTGTTCGCGATAAACAATCATCGCCGTACACTTCTTGTAACATTACAAACGTTTCACTTGCAGATTTTCCTAGTTTGAAACAAAATTTGATGTTAACACGCTGTTCTTTCTGTACACTCAACATTTTCCGACGCACAGACAAAACGTCAACTACTTAAAACAGACGCCACGGGCAGACTGAGTGCAGGAGGCAGATGAAACTCGAGCAGTAGGCGGAGCGAGAGTCACGTGACAGGCCACGCGACTTTCAGCCTTATTGCATTCGTTTTATTGTTTCACCAGTACTAGTCCGGTTTTTTTCTAGCCACACCTTGTATGTTTCCTGAAGAGCAGTGTGTCGTCCTGAATGTAGCACGTCGGCTTTTTCCTCGGTGCTGCTTAGGGCCCTAGAGTAGTCACTGATAACAGCCGACTCATAACTTGCTGCATCGTCGCATAAAGCACAGTTGAACCCTGCGTACGCCGGAGTACCCAACCGCACGAGTGTCTTTTGATTTTATGGAGACACATGTCTAAGGGTTTTTGCTAATGAGGTGAGGTGGAGGAACATTGGGGCAGCAACAACTGAAAATAAGGGAAACTACAGCTGTTAAATTTTTACAGGCCATGTAGCTCTACCGTATGGCTTAATGTGTAAGATATTCCGCTAGATCTCCGGAGAATGTATAATGAAGTAATAGAATTTATTCAGTTGATTAAGAGACGAAAACTGAACTGTAATAGGGAACTTGAATTTCGAAGTACCAAATCTAAGAGAACGGAAAATAGTTGCAGAATACTGGGGTGAAAAAAATAAAAGAGGACGTTGCCTCATTACAAACCTTAGCTCTCCATAAGCCATCAAGGGCTTCCACCTGAACTCTCAGTAGCCATCTTTTCAGCATATATATAACAAATCATGTCGTTCTCTCTAGTGATGCGTTAGAAACAGTTGGCACTGTACTATTCTCAACCAAACAAAAAAATTACATCAAATGCACATGTGTTCTCTGCTGACAAAGATTTCATAATGGATTTTCTTTCATTTCCTTTACTGCACTTCACAGATGAAATTTAGGTTTCACGTCATATGCAGAACTTTTTTTCCTCCCCAACTATCAGTAAGTTCCCCGACTGTACGATAATGGAGGAAGAACAGCTTGTTGTATTTTCGCTGTTTTACCTTAGTTAGCAGCGGGGAAACTTTGTGAAGAGAAAATATGTTTGACAGGTGTAGCTAACGATCCACGATTAAGCGATTATTGTTGAATTTCTGAAGCTGACACTTCGCACACTGAAAATAGAATTTTCAGAAGCAATTTAATTCCGCTGTTCGTATGGCATACGTTACAGCTCTTGGCGTGTGAGCGAGGTTGCTTCATCACGTGACAGCTGTGTGCGGCAGGCTTTACGCCAAGCCGTCTCGGTATTTTGATGCCGTGGTAATTACCAGCGTGTGATATTGTTTCTAATTCCAGGGAGGTACAGGAGTGTCCTTCTACATGTCATTACAGAACAGTTACATTATCTCTACTAATTTTATTTGACTGGTGCCATATTAAAAATTATATCTTTCACTTCTAAGAAATAGGAAACTTATGCAAGATAAATTTACTGTAAAATTAGAGCTGTAGAGAGAATCTTTCAAGTTTTCTGAGCTAAATGAAACCAAAGACAACTTATATCTTTGCAAGGGGTATTAAAAATGATTACATGTACATTGTAGTAACACACTTATTTCTACTTAAAGCGCATAGTCTATAGCAGAATACATTTTACGATTGCTTCATGGTTTTAACAGTAACTATAATAGAGCTCTCGTGAACAACACAGTAATAGGAAGCATTTTCATACGTTTTCCTGGTCTTAATTGCTCATTTGAACCAGTTATACGACTAATTTGGCTTCGTTAATTTAACTTCATTTTTGTCATACATTTCGAATAAGAAGTTCGTGAGGTGAAAATGCTGCTTTCGTAATTCAGTTTTTTCGTCAATATGGACTGTCGGAACTGACATTCGCTCTGTAATCTTCCAGAAAACGTTGAGGACATATTTTGCTATGTTCGGTCGGTTTGCAAACTTTCTTCCTCACAGCGTTCACCCAGAGAGCTTTTCGAGTTGGACTGAAAGGAACTATAAAGTCAAATGATGGAAATAGTAAAAGTAAACAGTGCAACCCAATTTCATGTATATAAAAGAAAATATCGCTTGAACGAGACCACTACGATTGAGATGTGATTCCTTTACACTATTGATGTAATCAGAACGATTGGTACGTCCCTAAACGACGCAGGCTACCATTTTCGAACAAAACACTTTCACGAGAAGCTAATGAGTGTGACGCCATTACACTATCATTATTATACATCCGTGACAGAAATCGGTAGGTGTGATGAACATGTGTAGAGAAACAAATGAATACAGCTTCAGAAATTGTGGATGATTTATCCAAGAGAAAGAGCTTCAGAAACTCAGGAAGTCAATAAAGCGTTGACCCAGTTCTGGCCCTTATGCAAGCAGTTATTCGGCTTGAACTATTTGACAGAGTTGTTGGATGTCTTCCTGAGGGATATCCTGCCAAATTCTGTCCAATTGGTACGTTGTCAAAAATCCGAGGCGACTGTCCATAATGCTCCAGATGTTCTCATTTGGGAAGAGATTCAGCGACCTTGCTGGCCAAGATAATGTTTGTCAGCCACGAAGACAAACAGTAGAAACTCTCGCTGTGTGCGGGCAGGCGTTATCTTGCTGAAGAATAAGCCCAGGATGGCTTGCCATCAAGGGCAACGAACCGGGGAGTAGAATATCGTCGACTTACCGTTATACTGTAAGGGTACCGCGGATGACAACCAAGGGTTTCCTGGTATGAAAAGAAGTGGGTCGCCGGGACTCAGTTCAAAGTGGGGCTAGTCACTGAAGACAGTTGTACTCCAGTCAGTAAGGTCCCAAGACGTAGATGAGAGTGGAGACGTTCCAGAGAGCGATGGGATACCAACATAACTGTCGCCCGGCATAAAGCCTGACAGGAATGATGGCCTAGAACGCAATTTCTTTCCATAGGAAGACCTCTTTGGTTCTCATCCACAGAACCCTCATACCACAGCGGAACACAGATGATATTTTACTCTCCGTTATGTTGCCTTACATGGTAAACCATCCTGGGCTTACATTTCAGCAAGATAATACCCTCCCGCACATGGCGTGAGTTTCAACTGCTTGTTTTTGTGCTTGGCAAACCCTACCATGGACAGCAAGATCGTCGGATCACTCCCATTTAAGAACGTTTGTTGAAGTACTGGCAGAATTCTCCAAACATTCATGATTGTGACCATCTAAGACGCCGATTGGACAGAATTTGATGTGATATCCCTCAGGAGGACACTGTACAACTCTATCAATACCTGGCAAGCCGAATAGCTGGTTGCATAAAGGCCTGAGGTGAACCAACGCGTTATTGACTTACTGAGTTAGTTAAGCTCTTCTTGAATAAATCATCAACCTTTCCTGAAATTGTAATATGTTTCTGTGTATATGTACATCACAGCTTACGATATCTGCCCCATTTGGATAATTCCTTCGTGGTGCATTGTTTTTTATATCTTAGAGTCTATTACATCCGTTTGCCCTATTTTCACAAATCTGTTTACTTGCAACTGCTATGACGAATTACTGTTGCTCGTACAGAGTGTAACAGAAATTGGTGAAAAGAGTAACAGTTACTTTTTATAAAGGAGTGTGACAAAGGAATGTTTGTAATTATTTTACAACTAAGAGGCGCTACATATGTTGAACAATATCGATACACACTGTAATGAAGGAGAATGTCAAAGCATTAATTGTTTTGACTGTGTGTACTATCATACCCAGAAGTATCCGAACAATCTGAATTGCGTTTCGTCTGGTTTACATGCAGCCCATATAATGAAGCTGTCTTGCAGTACATTCGTTTGACCATATAAAATGGACACAAGAGATCACTAGAGAACACAACTCTATACGGTATCCAGTGCAGATGTAAATCAACATCACGATATTGCAAATACCAGAAAACACGTCATTAGAGATGAGACAGTCCTTAATGCTTGTAAATTCAATTGTATTACAATAAGAGATATTTCCAAATCAATACGACACTCATTCGAATTTGAGTTAACTAACTCCGTCACGTAAGTCACTCCAGCAATCTTTAGGCAAAATTAATTATTTTTTTGAACAAGAGATTTTGAGACAGCATATAGACTCCTACTAAAGTTCTATATCAGTTCGAAGCATCGTTTCTCCTCAAAAGATTTTTCCACACTTGTGAAACGTTGTTCCTGATACGAGTGTATGTCGTAAACTGGATGTTGAACTAAACAGATAAAAGCAATCTGATTAAGTGTGCAAGGTCTCTATGGAAGATTCAAAATTAACATCCTATCGCCAGTAAATTCTCCATACTCATGACTGAGCAATTGTTTGTGTGCATGATTGAACTTTAACGTCATGACGAACTTTTTTGCTCTGGATCAGGTTTGAAATCAAGCACCTATAGCTATTGTAACTAAGGAAAGCTTTCGTACATGACCGAGAGTCGACCACAGCAACGTTCGTAACTAGTGACTAGTCGTAAAGAGTCGTGAAATATCGAAGTTTACACTAGTACCAGCGTTTGACTAGAAAAGCAGCACCTATCCTTGTCATTGACGAAACATGAAAAAACATTAAAAATGAAAATCATTTATCGGTGTGCATATGCCAGGGCTTCAAATGAAACTGTGAATATTCTTGTGCTAGACTAGGATTCGAACTGACGTACGTGACTTTCGTAGAGACCTGGAGGAGTTTGCAATCTTGGGGAAAACAGCGGAATGATCGACTATGTCGTTCCGTGTGGTTCCGATACCACGAAAGAGGAGATCCGAATTCGAATCCCAGTCCAGCACCAACGTTTTCAACGTCTCAAGTTCAAATAAAATACCTCCCTTAAGAGGTATCACACACTGTGTTCCTATAGCTGTGGAAGTCGTCTAGTTGAAACCGAGTTTAAAGTATATGGGTATGGTACAGCCAGAATACAAAACGATTAAAATCCAACTTACATCCTCAAACAAAAGTGTATTTAAAATAGGGAAACCACGGGAAATCGCTTTTCCTTGCTTTCCTCCAACAAGCATTCGAAGCCATATATCCAAATGTTTGCAATTCTTCGACTACTTTCAACGTTACAGTTGATGTTATGCTCTTAAACTAACAGACGTTTATTTACATCGAACTGAAATTTGCAAAAGCAGCCGGATTTGATTCTGTAAACAAGAGACTGCAATGTGCATCTTCATGTTTTCGTGGTGTAAAAACTGTTACAAAAAATTTCGGGCGTGCAGCCGCATAAATTCAGCTTCTTCTTCTAATATTTCGGCTGAATACCGCCCAGCCATCTTCACAGTGAGCCGTTCTTTAGAACTCGAGGATCGAACCACTGCGTATGTGGCCAAAGATACAGAAGGCGCAGAGACGTTGATAGGCGGCAAAGAGGTGTAACATATGCATGGAAATTAAATCTATGGCTGCGCATTCGATCCACGCGGTGATATCGATGTATCATGGAGAACTGCACCGTCGCGACGTCTTTGTGATTTAATTACAGAAATTGCCGGATTCCATGATTTGTCCAAGCTGAAGCAGCTATCTCTCTTAATTAAATTCGTCGCTAACCGAATTTCAATTTATTAAAAAACTAGAAACCCGCCTCGATTGAGAAAAAGCACCTAGGTGCTTTTTCGCAATCGATGCGTGTTTCTAGTTTTTTAATATATTAATCAACGATTGCTGACGCGCTGCGATGTTGAAGGTTCTCGAATTTCAATTGCTTCTTTTACTGCTGAGTCCCAGAAAGATGAAGTCGAGGCTAAAATTTAGACATTATCGTACACTATAGTACACCATAGGACCCAGTGTCATTGCAGTGCTCTGCCACCGCAGATTTATTAGGTTGTTAAGAGACGGGTGTGCATGTGGTGCTCTGTACATCTCTCCTGGATATTACGTGTCGTCTGTGTTGTGAATTGGCAGGAGCCAATTCACGGGGTTTGGAGGAAGCCGAAAGGCACGCGTTTAAGCTCACGCAGGCTGGCGTGAGGTCTGGAAAATGACAAGGAAATTATAGTAGCAAATAAAGTACGAAGCTCTTGGAATACTTAACTTTAATCCACAATTGGAGAACATAGCTCTTGTTAATGTACAGGCTTCACAATATTAATTATCAAATGCTATGGCGCCTTGTTAGGTCGTAGCAAATGACGTAGCTGAAGGCTTTGCTAACTATCGTCTCGGCAAATGAGAGCGTATTTGTCAGTGTAGCTTCGCTAGCAAAGTCAGCTGTACAACTGGGGCGAGTGCTAGTATCTGTCTCTAGACCTGCCGTGTGGCGGCGCTCGGTCTGCAATCACTGACAGTGGCGACACGCGGGTCCGTCGTATACTAGCGGACCGCGGCCGATTTAAAAGCTACCACCTAGCAAGTGTGGTGTCTGGCGGTGACACCACAGCCTGTCTGATGTATGAACGGCAGGTGATAAGCCTGGGGTTCATAAGATCCCTTTTGAGTGCTGAATTGATGCGGCTGCACTCCAGAAATTTTATGGAACAAAAGAACGCTGTTACAGTGAATGGTCGTGCAGTATGTGAGGTAACACAAGTCAGGTAACACAGTTCACTAAAATACGCTAGCCGGAGCAACATGACATGTATCGCTATCTGAATCTAAGTTTTACCTTTAATCCCTGAAAAAAGTGTCATTATTATTGCTAAGTATGATGTTTAGAGACAAAATACATTTACACGATACTATAAACAATGATCACACGAAATTAATTTATTAAATCTCCTTTCAGTTCATGTAATCTGGAATGAATATGACTTCCGAAGCGAAGGGAGTGCTGTCCACGTTATATCGCACTTCGTTTACTCCTGCCTAGTCAGTAGGTTCTTACCTGGGAATTGTGACAGCTCAAGGAATTTGATAAAGGTCGCATTCTTATGCTTTATGGATGGATACTGTGTCGATGCCGTTTTCCGTGTCCTAGGATACAGGAAACCTACTGTGTACAGGGTGACAATTATTGAACTAGACAAAATAAAATCGTCATAAGTTCTGAACTGATTGCTTTAGGACGTTCAAACTGCACGATTGGTCGCGGGGTATGATGGGAATTAATAGGCGCATGCGCACGTCCATTTCCACGTGAAAATGTCACGGTACATCGTGCCAGAGCGCATGACGCTTGTGCGGGCCTACTATGCGACCAATAACAGCCCAATTGCGACTCAAAGAAAGTTTGTGACCGAGTTAAAGGTGAAGACAACCTGTTCAAGCGTGTAACAATCAAGAACAATCAAGAATTTGATTCACAAGTTTGAGAGAACGGGTAATGTTTGTGATGACTGCGTGCAGCGGCGGTCGTCCAAGAAGAGTGAAAAGGCCTGAAAATATCGAAGTGTTTCAAACCAGCTCAAGGCAATCGATCAGACGAGCTGCACAACGGCTGGAAATCATCTGGGAGACAGTTCAACAAACTGTTGATGGAGACCTGTAGCTCCTCCCATGCAAAATTCAGACTCATCAGCCATTAAGCTCAAGCGGTTGTGTTTCGCCAAAACTGTTGTCCATAGAATTGACGAACAGGGTGATGTGAATATGGTTTGGTTTAACGACGAAGTCCACTTTAATTTGGATGGATTCGTCACTTAGCAAAATTGGCGCATTTGGAGGACTGAGAATGCGCATTTCGACATCGAGAAGTCCTTTCACTCTCAACGAATGGTGTGCAATGTCAAGTCACAGAATAATCGGTGCGATATTCCTTGATGGCACGGTGACTACCGAAGGGTACTTTAACGTTTTGGAAGATGATTTCATCCCCACTGATTTCGATAAGATGTGGTTCATGCAACACGGAGCTCGACTCCAGCGAAACAGGAGAGAGTTTTATGTCCTAGAGGATCACTTTTAGGACCGCATTCTGGCTCCGGGGTACCTAGAGGCCACTGGCATGGACCTGGATTGGCCGCCAATTCTCCGGATCTGAATACATGCAACTCCTTTTTGTGTGGCTATATTAAAGACAAGGGTAGAGCTATTGTGTACCACTGCTGAGCTGAAACCAGCCATTCAGGAGATCATCGACAACATCGATGTTCCTGCTCTTCGGCGGGTCATGCAGAATTTCGCTATTCGTCTGCATCACGTCATCGCCAGTGACGGCAGGCATATCGAACGTGTCATAACGTAAATCCGAATACCTGGAGTGACTTTTACATTTTGCCGTGGTTTGTAACTAATTTACATTTTTTTCATAAAGTTCAATAATTGTGACCATGTATCTCTAGGTAAAAAGGATGCTGCATAAAGGCCACAACAACCATCGTCGTCGCCGTATGCATCCGGACTACAACGGAGGATCAACACGATGGTATACTCCTTTGCAGTGATGCCTTCAAGACTAGCGCAGAAATTAGGATCATCCTCCAGCTATGTGTGAGTAGTTCCACCATTCGTCTCAACGAGAAAAGGAGGTACTGACAAAAGTCGGCTATTAAAGAAATATTGAAGGAGCAACACAAGTTTGCCAGATTGAACTTCTTACTGGCGAACTTCGTACTGGGACCAAGTTATATTTGCGGATGAGAAGGTGTTTGTTACTCCTCCAAATACATCTGTCCATGTATATCGACCAAGAGGGACCATATTCGACAGCTAATATGTCCATCAGACGCAAGGGTGTGGCCTGACTGCTGTCGCAATTTGGGGATGGATATTAGAAAGTGTGTAGTAGTCATAACTACTGCAATATACTATAAATCATACCAAATGTGTGACTAGCAGCTTGTGTCGTTCGGTAAAATTATATTATCAAGTGGTGTAACCTCCCCAGACAAACTTGTATAACAACTTTTAAATGTTAACGAGAATATAACCAAGTGTATCTTCCCAGCAATTAAATTTAAAGACAAATGACAATAAACGAGAACTAGCAATCTGACCCATGTGTAACGTCCCACAAAAATGAAAGTCAATTCAATAAAAAGAATCAAATCTCAGTGACAATGAAAACGCAAATAGACCGAAATGTCGATCTTAGGCCCTGTTCTTACCTGAGAAAAATTGCGTCTGCTCTTATTTTTTTTTTTTTTTGCCATAGCTTGGAGGAAATGCATCGCAAAAATTCTTTGAACTTAAGTAAATTTTTTCTTTAAGGAAATGCATGGGAAATTTTCTTTCAATAAAATGTTTGTTTTGTTAAAATGCTTGGTTTGAAAACAAAATTATTATTGGGGCGATTCATGAACAAATTAATTACACTTAAGATCCATTACATTATCAGATGAGCGCAATGCTGCTTCATTACCTTATTTAAAAAATATACCTCGTCATGAATCTTGACCAGAGTTCCATGTCGACGCCCGCCAACTCCTCACACACAACAGCTAACTCGCAACTGCGTCCCACTCGCGACTCACTCTCATTCGCAACTGTATCTACCGACTCCCTACATGCAACTCAACTCGCGCGGTCAAGCGCAGACTAGCAACGATAAATAACTCTCTGGTCAGAGATTCTGTCATGCCTCGCCATCGCTGTCAATGAATACATACGTGTTTCAGTGGAAACGAAGAGTGAAAGTGGCGGGAAAAGGACAGACACGGCGATACGCGTAAAAACAATGCTGTTCACATACAAACGATATAGCGAGCACAAACTACGATCATCAGATTTCCGTGTATGTAAATCTCAAGATATTTGTGTATTCAGAACAGAAGTAAAGCTGCTTTATGGCGCAAGAAATCAACTGTACCAAATCACTGTACCACTGTGTAGCATTTCTGTAAAAAACTATGAATTTGGATCTGTCTGTCGCATCTCCTTGGCTACTGCACACATCTAGCAGTTTATTTCTTTGGATGCACTGATGAATCCAGAATTTTCTTTGTTTTTCATTCGTGTACAGTAATAATAATTAAAACACAAACCACATCTTCCTCTGAGCTCGCATCTGTACTCGGCATGCAGAGTGTAACCAAAACACGCCCGGCTGCAAGAAACAGTATTCCTTCTGCAGTTTTCTATTTCCGAGTTTCTCTGCGTGCAGAACTGCGTTGCCAACCAGTCGGCAACCAGTTGACGATTTCGATAGCCTGCCCGTTACGTTCCTTTCCAGTCACTCCGTGTGATTGTGGGAAGTGTGGACGCATTCGACAACGAATAACTTACTGACTGGTGAGAGGTCCCTTCTGAGAATAAGTGCTTGTGGTCGCCAACTTACACACCTATGTATGCTAAAGAAGGCGTGATATTGCCACGCCTAAATCCGGCGCTATGTAGCATAGCTCGAGGACGTTTGCCCATATGGATTCCTATCATAAGGTTTCAATTATCACCTCGAAAAATGTAAGTACGATTATTATTATTTTTCCTTTTTCACTTATATGTCTGTACTCATGAAGGGAAATTTGTTGCACAATTTTGTTCAAAAAGTGTCTCTAAGAACTATGGGGCTTAACATCTGAGGTCATCAGTCCCCTAGACTTAGAATTACGTAAACCTAACTGACCTATGGACATAACACACACCCATACCCGAGGCAGGATTGGAACCAGCGACCGTAGCAGCAGCGCGGTTCCAGACTCAAGCGCCTAGAACCGCTCGGACACAGTGGGCGACCATAAACTTTTTTGGTCTCAACTAGTCGCGTGCTACGATATAGTGGCGCAGGGATTCAACGTGAATCACGACTGCAAACATTAACCTCTGATCAAGCGTGGTGGCGCAGTGGTTAGCACATTGGAGTCTCCTTCGCGAGGACGACGGTTCAAACCCGCGTCCGGCCGTACTCATTTAGTTTTCCGTGATTTCTCTAAATCGCTTCAGGTAAATGCTGGAACGGTTCCTTTGAAAGGGCACGGCTGATTTCCTTCCCCACCCTTCTCTAATCGAATGGGGCTGAAGACCTCACTGTTTTCGTACCCCCCCCCCCCCAAAAAAAAAATATCATCCAACCAACCAACAATGAACCTGTGAAGAAACACTATTTTTTCGAGCAGACAATCAAAGCTATATAACAATCCATCACAATACATGTACTAGAAAACCTGTACCAGTAAATGAAAAGGTAATATACGCTTAGTATCTGCTTCTGTGTTTATGGTAGAGGAAAGTGGACCACTTTCTCGACACGATGAGTGTACCTAGACTGACGTAGCGTTTTGTTCCTGTTTTGGACAGGAACACTATGGACACTTACATTCGATGCATCTTGCAAGAATCTCAACTCACGCGAACTGTACTTAAAATTCGTCAGAGCAAAACATGTGTGGTTTCAAATTTTTATTTCTCGTCACATATTTGTTTAGGATCACCCATTTTTACATCAAGTTCAAATGGCTCTGAGCACTATGGGACTTAACAGCTGTGGTCATCAGTCCCCTAGAACTTAGAACTACTTAAACCTAACTAACCTAAGGACATCACACACATCCATGCCCGAGGCAGGATTCGAACCTGCGACCGTAGCAGTCGCGCGGTTCCGTACTGCGCGCCTAGAACCGCGAGACCACCGCGGCCGGCTTTTATATCAGGAAGAAGATTCCTGTGAATATTGTTATTGACATTATTCTTAGGCTCACAATGGAATACGGCAACGAATTTCTACTAGCTGCACTCGACTCTCGCCGATGCCATGGGAAATGTGATTTCAAATACTTTTCGAACTAGATTTGATAATTACATTTGTTCTAAATTCCGCGAATTAAGTGAGCACACCAACAAGTACACTTGGCTGCAGGTGAATGGTGTGTTGTGTTTTTTTGTTGTTGTTTGCCCCGACACCTTGCTGTTTCATCGCGAGGGTCACGTCATAGGGCGCTCCGCTGTTGCATCCGTATGGGGGAAGGTTGTCAGCACCTTTGAGCCACATTTGAAACATATGCGGCGCAAAGCAATATCCTGAAGAACCAAAGAAACAGGTACACATACCAAATATCGTGTAGGTCCCCCGCGACCACGCAAAAGTGCCGCAACACGACGTCACATATACTCGACTAATGTCTGAAGAAGTGCTGGGGGGAACTGACACCCTGAATCTTGCAGGGCTGTCCATAAATCCGTAAAAGTACGAGGGGCTGAAGATCTCATTCTGAACAGCACGTTGCAAGGCATCCCGGATATGCTCAATAATGTTCATGTCTAGGGAGTTTGGTGGCCAGTGGAGGAGTTTAAATTCATAAGAGTGTTCCTGGAGCCACCCTGTAGCAATTCTATACGTGTGGGGTGCCGCATTGTCCTACTGGAATTTCCCAAGTCCGTCCAAATGGACAATGGACATGAATGGATTCAGGTGAGTGTTCTAATGTGTGTGAAATCTTATGGGACTTGAATGCTAAGGTCATCAGTCCCTAAGCTTACACACTACGCAACCTAAATTATCCTAAGGACAAACATACACACCCATGCAAGAGGGAGGACTCGAACCTCCACCGGGACCAGCCGCACAGTCCATGACTGCAGCGCGGTAGACCGCTCGGCTAATCCCGCGGGGCAGGATGCAGGTGATCAGGCAGGATGCTTACGTACATGCCACCCGTCAGAGTCGTATATATACGTATCAGGGGTCCCATATCACTCCTACTGTACACCCCTCACACCGTTACAGAGCCTCCACCAGCTTGAACAGTCCTCTGCTGACATGCAGGGTCCATTGATTCATGAAGTTGTCTCCATACTCGCACACGTCGATCCACTCGATACAAATTGGAACGAGACTCGTCCGACCAGGCAACACGTTTCCAGTCATCAACAGTCCAATGTCGCTATTGACGGACCCAGGCGAGGCGTTAAGCTTCGTGTCGTGCAGTCATGAAGGGTACACGGGCGGACTTTCGGCTCCAAAAGCTCATATCGATTATCTTTCGTTGTATGGTTCGTGCACTGACACTTGTTGGTGGCCCAGCACTGAAATCTACAGCAATTTGCGGAAGGATAGCACTTCTGTCACGTTGAACGATTCTCTTCAAATCGTCGTTGGACCCGTTCTAGCAGGATATTTTTCCGGCCGCAGCGATGTCGGAGATTTGATGTTTTGCCGGATTCCTAATATTCACGGTACATTCGTGACATGGTCGTAAGGGAAAATCCCCACTTCACCGGTACCTCGGAGATGCTGGACCCCATCGCTCGTGCGCCAACTATGACACCACGTTTAAACTCACTTAAACCGTGATAACCTGCCATTGTAGCAGCAGTTACCGATCCAACAACTGCGTCAGAGACTGGTCTGATAAAGTCGTCGTCGACTGCAGCACCGTATTCTGCCTGTTTACATGTTTCTCTATTTAAATATGCACGCCTGTACCAGTTTTTCTGGCGCTTCGGTGTAATTGTGGAGTCCCGAAAAAGTGATCCTATGTGTTGCGCAATGTAGATCGGCCCTGGCGGAGAATGTTGTCTAGGTAAAAAACATTGTACTGGGATCGGCTATTAGTATCTAAACGATGGACAAGTTTCTCAGTGTTTACGTTTGGGGCACAGCGTTCTACGCAAGTGAAATGTGGACCAACGGAAAACAGGAAAATAAGAAATTGAAAGCGTCTGAAATGTGATGTCACACAACAACGTTAGAAAAAGAAGTGGGCAGATAAAGTACGAAACGAAGAGGTACTGAAAAGCTTTACGTAAAGAAGAGATAGGTTGGGGGATATGCACTGCTGCTTCAAACAGCAGCTAAATCGACGCTTGAAGATGCAGTGTGGTATCAAAACAGTGCAGGCAAACGCAGAATGGAGTGCGCATAAAAGAATATAGCCGAAGTAGTACATAAAATTTACGTGGAAATGAGAATATTTGCTCAAATAGGGACATTTGGTGAACAGTATCGAACCATTGGCGTCCTGAGAGCTGGTTTAGAAGATGACATTTACTTACAAGGTCGATCTTAAGTTCTTCGTCTAGGCAATGCTTCCGCGCGCTAAACTAATCTAACCTAACTTAAGCAACGAGTATACATGCTTCAGCAATACGATGCAGTTCGCATTACTTTAAAAAAGTGTTTGGCATGGTGTTTTAGAAAGCAAACGTTTTCGTACGACCGTACAGTGGGTCGTAGTTCTGTGACAGGTTTTATCGAAGACAGTCGTCTCAGTGGTAGAGACGAGCGGTTTGCTGCACATATGACGCTGCGATTCCCCAAAAATTTTACACATTGCAGCTGTAGCAAGGTAAGCGTAAAGAGGACTTAGGTCGCAATACTGTGTTTTCACTGAATATGGTAAATCTCAGGTTCCACTTCTGAAAACATATCTCTATGCAGTTTCACGTGAGGCTGTACAAGAGCGTCTCAATATTCCTCCTTCTGGACGATAGCAAGAACGTGACTGTAGGAGACTGCCCAACCGTCGCCACGCGGTTCATCGACCTGCATGAAACTCACCTCAGTGTAAAGATACAATTCAAGGTTGGGATGGTGTGGTGTGCATACTGTAAGACCTTCGGTACACACACCATCAGATTATTTGACCTGTCGCTCTAACGAAGTAGGCGAGTGCCAGCAATATGTCTCGTGGTCTTATCGTGGCGTGTTTATCTTCTGCCGTTAGGTCAGACGATAGAAATGCCAATTGCACGCTTAGAGTAGCAGATTGACGGTGACCAACTTTAAACAGAACTTGATTAATTTTCACACACATTTATTGAAATAATAAAAATCATAAACCTTATTTAACTTGATTCTGGATGCTGTTTACAATTGACAATCTGAAGTTCCTTTGGTCTTGGTACGTCAGTCTTATTCTCACATATCTCTGATACTTGACAAAGTGTCTATACATTTCTCTTCATGGCTATGTACAGGAATATGATAATCTTATTACGCGCAGACTGAAACTTGAATATAGACTGGTACAGACAGGTGCAGACTAATGCAGACTGACTAATCGGAGGTCTGTACACTCGTTATAATACCTCGAGCGTTCAGGTATCACTGCGCGAGTGTGATCCGCAAGGAGAAAAGGTTCTACGTTAGCAGCAATCTCATTGGCTGCGTTACATATTAATACGCGGATCGGCGGAAGCAGAATTTGGTCCGTCTCTCAGACAGCGCCATCTCGTAGTGCAGAGACGGACGAGCGCTGCGCCTGCGCTGTTGTGCCTAGCGGGGCGTGCTCTATTGGGAAAGTTGTGTACGCGCTGACTACGCGGAACTATGTACACAACAGAAGGTCATATGCTAAAACACTGAGGCAAATAGTTCGATACTAATGCTACAACTATCCGTTATTTTTGTGACTTACATTGTTGGGTTAGTTTATAAGTAACTTTCTGCTCTCTCTCTCTCTCTCTCTATTCGTTTAGTCGGTTCCGACTCTTCGTGACCCTATGAACCAAATCGCGCCACTTTTTCCTGTCTTGCACTTTCTCCCGTAGACCTTCCACGTTGGAACACATTGCTTCTGTCATGCCATCGATCCATCTCATCCTCTGACGTCCTCTTCTTCTAGTTCCTTCAATCTTCCCCAGCATTAATGTTTTTTCCAGCGAGGCATGCCTTCGCATTGTGTGTCCAAAGTAGGTCAGCTTTTGTTTTAACATTAGACCTTCCAGGGAGACATCTGGTTCTATTTGCTCCAATATTGATCTGTTGGTTCTCTTTGCAGTCCACGGAACTCTAAGAAGTTTCCTCCAACACCACAATTCGAAGGTGTCAATTCTTCGCCGTTCAGCCTTTCTAATCGTCCAGGTCTCACATCCATACATCACAACTGGAAAGACCATAGCCTTCACAATACGGATCTTTGTTGCTAGTGTTATATATCTGGACCTTATAACCTTGTCAAGGTTTGACATCGTCTGTCTACCGAGTAACAGGCGTGTCCGGATTTCATGACTGCAGTCGCCATCAGCAGAGATCTGGGAACCAAGATAACTGAATGTGGTCATTACCTCCATGGTTTCTCCTGCTATATCTGTTACCAGTCATAATTTTCTTTTATTTGTGTTTCACGCGACTTGTTTCGGGAAATGATTCTCATTTTCAAGTGAGTATTTCTTTGTAATATGTCACTTTTTCGTATTATTTTTTATGTGTAAGGTTCTGCTTAGTTTTGTTGTCTTTACTGCGATGTATAAAAAATATGCAACTTTTAGTTAGTTGTTGTATTAACAACATATAAAAATCGACAACTAACAAAAATGGAGCGTTTTTTTATACTGCAATAAATTCAACGAAACTAAGCAGAACATCACACATCGAATGACATAGTGCAAGGAAATACACACTTGAAAATGTGAATCATTTCCCGAAATGCTTAATGTAAAACATAAGTAAAATAAAATCTTGACTGGTAGTAGAAAGTTGTTTATAAACAAACTCATTGTTTTCACTGTCGTAGGCTTTTAAAAAAACCATTTATAATGAACAAAATCATGTTATTTTGTTTTCATTACCTTGGTTACGTTTCATCACGTTCAGTACATGACTCATTGGCCTGTCGTTAAAATCGTTATATTTCAATGATCTACGGGAAGCAGAAAACTGTCGACTGCTTTTGAGGTAGTGATACACACAGAATCGGTCGGTGATGCAACGGACCAGTTTGAACTGAAGAGCGCGAAACAACAACAAACAGATAGTGAAACAAGCTCAACATTTGTTTATATTGATATTCGGAGCATTAGCCAGTAGGCATAAATAAATTCTGTATGATCAAGATACTGTCTTCTGACTTTCGCTTATTACTTAATCTTCAAATTTCCACTACACTTAATAAAACATTATCGGCATCTTCAACTTCTATAGTCCTGTCTTCCTCAGTTGCGTGTAATATTACGGTATATTGATAATTTTTACTTATGGACCGTCTGACAGCAACTGAATAAAACACAATTTTAGTGCCATATGCGTTTCGCCTTTATTTTCTGCAAGGCATCATCAGTGGCAGGTTGCGTGGACAATTTCTTACACATTACGCTACTGTTGCACTTTTGGTGTTGTTCTTCTTCTTATGAACGCCAATTTGCGGTTTTTTCCACATTCCACAGCACACAGCACACATAGTGTAGTAATGTGTAAGAAATTGTCCACGCAACCTGCCACTGATGATGCTTTGCAGAAAATAAAGGCGAAACGCGTATGGCACTAAAACTGTGTTTTATTCAGTTGCTGTCAGACGGTCCATAAGTAAAAAATTATCAATATACCGAAACATTATCGGGTTTCAAGCCGCGTCAAGTGGTTTACTGCCCACGAGCTGTCGGCAGAGAACTCCTTTGACATTGTCAAGTGGATGATTGTCATGTGGTTGTCATTGCCGTGCTTATGTAGCCGCTCGGTCCCGCACCATATATGGTAATGTTTTGGCCGCGCGCCCGCATGGCTCGCTTCAACTCCCTCATCACCGGATCCCACGCTGTACTTAGCTGCAGTCCACCGTCTCTATTGAAGGTGTTGTCAGAAATTCTAATCTCCATGGTCTCGTTTATCACGCTATCCCAGAAGCCATTAGACCGTTTAATAATAGACGTCTCATCGCTCGTGGGCAGTAAACCGCTTAACACGGCTTGAAACCCGAGAATGTTTTATTAACGGATATCGCCTCGCAAGCATGCATTCGTACGATCTACTAGACTTGTTTTTCACCAATGATTCAGTCCTTATACTTCTTCTCTTCGGAAATCATAATGCGTCTGGAATAGTTTCGTATTTATTGTGGGGTTTTCTCATTAAGTCGATGTCACGAAACTGCCAAAATTTGTTGAAATTATTTTAAAACAACAATCATCACTTTACTGGAAGCAATTAAATACTTCATTCAAATAAATACTGATTTTTTTGTTCAACGCGCCGACTTCATAACTGAAATTTGGATCGGGGAACCGATTCGGATCATGAATGCAGTTACGAGGGCGTTTCTACACAGCGGTAGCTGCATATTGCGTCTTGTTATGAGTTAATAAATTCTGGATCCTGTTTGGAGACACTTCAGTTAGGACGCTATTGCAGCTTCAAAGTTCTGCATCTAGCTCTGGAACGGGTTTCCTGTTTTGTCGATCGTAAGCGAAGGAAACTGCAGTTCCCGTCTACGATATAGCCGTTAACGTCCTTAGATAACCGGCAAACTTCCTTGCTCTCGATGCGCTAAGACGTACTTCGCGCTACTATTGAGGGCAGTTGAGAGCAAGCGAACTCGTGCTTCGGTTATAATGCCATCGACTTGCAGCCGTAATAGTGCTAGGTATCTCAGACGTATTCTGCCGCTTTGTGTTCACAGTGACGTTTCCGTTTTGCTCACTGAAGATCCGTTATTAAGATTCACAGTCAAGTGCTGTTTAAGAATTGATAGATAACTCCCGTTCTGGTAGATTTGCTCTTCTGGTTGCTCTGCTCTGCTCTTCCGCCAGCAAAGTTTCGGTCGAAGTTGTGTTTATGAGTTACTAGCAAACCGGTCAATGCTTCCGAATTGTTAGATACACTAGCGTTCGTAATTAAAGCAACAAACGGAAATTTTGCAAGGTTGCGTTTATTTTGTCACAGAACAGTACGAACAGGTGATAGTAAAACAGAAACGATCCAACGAATACAGAAAGTAAATAGCTGCACCGTGCACGAAGGCAACGAAAAATGTTCTTCATTTTTTTCCAGCATAATGGAGTTGCACACACATTCCGACAATTGGTTAATGTGCTTAGCATGTGCTATGAGCACCTCTGGCAACAATGCAGGCCTGACAACGACGGGGCACGCTGTGAACAATGTCATGAATCTCCTGTTGAGGCAATAACGCCTATTATTTCTGCAGGGCTGCTTGCAAGTGTTGCCAAGTGGTTGGTGGATGCTGACGAAACGCTACCCGTCTCCCTAGTGTATCCCAGACATTGTCTATGGGGTCGAATCGGGAGTGCGAGCAGGCCTCGCCATGCGTTCAGTACCTTGATCTTCCAAGAAAACATTAATCACCCGTGCTCTACGAGATCGAGCATAACCGTCCATCAATACGAAGTCCGGGTCGGCAGCTCTTCGCAACAGCCGTATATCAGGCTGAAGATTTCGTCACGATACCTGGCGACAGTTAAACGTTGCCGATTCAGTTTCATGAAAAGGTGTTCGCGTGTATAACACTCCCTGTCTGCTACTGTTATACCATAACCACAAAACTGAAGTCAATTTGTAAAACAGAATTATTTTATTGGATTAATAATGGTATAAAGCAACAGAACAGTGTTACCCTCTGAGAGGAATTTTGTTAAGTTGACCGTGTTGTTCCTAACGGAAGTGGCTTATCGGAAATGAAAGTCAGAATTACGTAAATATTTGAACAGTAACAAACGGAATTTTGCTTATCTGCATTGTTTAATTGATAAAGAAAACGGTCGCCAGCCTAACTAGGCAAGAGAATGATTAACATTCTCGTTCAAGAAAATGGGTATAAGTAACTATAACGGACAAAACACAACCTAGACTTGGCCACACGCGAGTGCAATGAACGCCGACACACATATGTTTTAAGGTTGAAGCTAACAACTGGAGCAGCACAAAAACTATTTGCAAAATTATAACACGTACAGAAAAACACTATCACTTTCAGGGTTTACACAAACTGAGTGGTCTTTATACTGTTAATATGCACACAAGAGAGATAAACACTTAGTGATCATGAACATATAATTTCCTACAATGCAGTTTTCTACTTTTACTACCGTGAAACATAAAATTAACATTAATGTAAGATACTGACCCACTTTCTGATATTAACAACAGGCAGTAGTGTGATTATTTACTAAGCAAAACTCTATAAGCCACTGTCTTGAGAAATTTTAATTTGAAGTTGGCAATAACACTTTAATAAGCAGTTTTACTAGGAAAATTATTTCAGCAAGCATCATTAACTTTAACTTTCTCTTTACTATGTTCAAAGGGCATCAATTAGAAAACTGGGTTTTAATGTACTTTCAGTAAGGACACTCGGTAATCACTTTACTTCAAACGGAGAGGACCCTGAGAGGTGTTATGATGAGGAGTAAAATCAAGGTAGGTACATAAATTCAGATATGAATTACCTTATATTTCAACACAGTAACACATCCATTAGGCTGATCCTTCACTGTACATCAATGCAGTATTTCGATACGAAGATTGCGCAATGTGGTGGCAACTGCATGTTGGTAGGTGGAATTGCAGGTAGAATTGCTGGACTCTGGTGGCGATGATAAATACAAATTCCAGAATAGTTCCAGCTATTTATCCACCCATCCGAGGCATTGGAAAGTAGCAGAAAAAGCCTCCCTCGGAATCATCACAATATGCATCTGTTACTTGACAGTGCACGGACACGTAGCTCGTCTCCGACTGCTGGCTCGTCCCCGACTGACTATCAGTTCCACCTTTTCTACCTAGGCCAACCACAATTTGCGCGCGCTACACAGTTCCGTTCCCGAGGGGAACCACTACACCTTTTACATACAAATTAACTAAGAACCCTAAGTGAAGGTCAGCAGTTTACATAACAGCAACCAAATGCATTAAATAAAACAAAACATTTACACATATTGACATCTCTACAAAAAATTATTCACACAAAATTACAATTATATACAGTAAGTTTTGTTCCCTCCAAATGGGACAAAGAATTTTAAATTACAGATACACTACTTTGCATAGAATCAAATCACGACATCAAAGGTTTGACAAAGAAAAGAGTACACAATTTTATGTTATCGATTCAAACACATTTACAGACGATCAACAATGTAACATTAAATAAAGAAAAAAAAAAAAAAAAAAAGTAAATCCATACAGCATAAGAGCTGTGGTGTTACAAGTGGTCAACATGATCCCTGCCGACACCATCAGGCATCCTCCTCACGTTCCCTTAACACAAATACGCCGTCACTCTCCAGACCAAATCTGGACCCCTTTGTGAAAATAACTTTCGCCCACTGTTCGACCGTCCAGGTGGTATGTTGACGACTCTTCTCTAGACGTTCCCTTCTGTGAAGTCGCGTCACGGGTACACATACAGCAGGTTTCCGACAGTAAAGGCCGCTCTGCCCAGGCCTTCTCTACAACGTTTGCTTCGACACAACACGTCCAGTGGATGCTGCGACGTCAGCGCCAGTTCCCGTACAGTACCAAGGTCCCTGTAGCCACATAACGGTCCTCTCTTTGTGATGCCACACGTTGTCAGCCCAGACCTCGTCTTCGGGATACAGTCTCGGTCTCTGTAAATTGTCGCTACATCCGAAAAACAACAGAACGATTCACATTGTGCCATCGAGCCACACCAGTTTGTGACTGTCCTGATTCCATTCTTTCTATGGCCCTCCACCGTAGAGAAGGAGTCTGGTAGGAGTCTTCTCTGCGCCATACTACACCGTGATAGTGTGCACAACAATTGTGGATGTGGGACTATCTGGCAGACACTACTGCGTTTGATAGGTGTTCTCACGTAATCGTTGGCGTGGTTGAACATTGACCAGAAGACCATCTTCCGTGCAGAACACGATCGCGGGAAAGAGAAGTAACGCTTTTTTTCTTTAATTTTTGTCACGAGGGTACGTATGGGAAAAGAATACACGTGCCACAATCTTCCTGCTCCATCTCTCTGTCCATTTGAAATACAACACTCCTGTTTCTGTGAAAATGGACAAACTGGAAGAAAACAACAGTACATTGTGTATGCATTTTTTTTTTTTAGAAGTGTATATAACGAGAAAGATTAAATATGGAAAAAAATAATTTGTCTATTAATTTAAACTCCCCACTATCGAAGTTAAAAGAAAGAAAGCAAACAACACATTTTCACAGCAGAGCACAGTACAGCATTTTACTTCTCGCAGCCGGTTTTAACAAAAACTTGTATATCATCTTGCAAAATTTTTGCGCCACACCTTAGTTCACGTCTAGTCATCCCCACGGTATGGGACTACAAGTCCCACCGCCACACCTGCACCTGCCCATGTTAGGCAATAAATTCTGCCTGACTCATGTAGTACTATCACCGTCAGAGGGTGGTACGGGACTACAAGTCCCACCGCCACACCTCCAAAGTGAATTGCAGTGACGCAGTCACTGCACAGTGGAAATTTACTGGCTCACCAACACAGTTAGACCGCAACAGACCGGTGATGCTGTATTGTAACCTATCACCTCGGACTACAAGTCCATAAAAAAAAAAAAAAAAAAAAAAAAAAATGCGCCACACCTCCAAAGTGAAATGCAGTGACGCAGTCACTGCACAGTGGAAATTTACCAGCTCACCAACACAGTTAGACCGCAATAGACCGGTGATGCTGTATTGTAACCTATCACCCCGGACTACAAGTCCTGTGTATGTTTATTGTAAATTATGAAAATCATGCGTGTTGGAATGTTTACTACAAAGTGGTCGTCAACGTGTATTATGTTCTGCATGTATCATACATTAAAGTTGGGCAACACGGTTCTTTTTCGCGATTCGATTCCTAAGATTTAATCTCACATTGCGAATCGATTCCTACGATTCGTTGACTATTCATTCTAGTCTGCGATGGCACGATTCTTACGGAATGCAAAAAGTTCTACATCTTACTCACAGATGGCAGGACAGGTCTAAAATTGTCAATGGGGTTAGAATCGAACTGATAAGATATGCCAGAAATAGTTTCAAAAATGGTTCAAATGGCTCTGAGCACTATGGGACTCAACTGCTGAGGTCATTAGTCCCCTAGAACTCAGAACTAGTTAAACCTAACTAACCTAAGGACATCACAAACATCCATGCCCGAGGCAGGATTCGAACCTGCGACCGTAGCGGTCTTGCGGTTCCCGACTGCAGCGCCTTTAACCGCACGGCCACTTCGGCCGGCAAAAATAGTTTATTTATAAGTATACATGCATATGACGTTACAAGTGTGATTCTCGATTTATACGAGTAATGCCTTAATTGTTGAAAGGTCACGTTTGATTTGATTGCATCTATTGTTTTATTTCAGTATGCCAGGAATGAGGAGTCGATTTGTGCGGAAGGTGGTGAAAAATTACGTGGTATGCCAGTTTGGCTGTGTGGCTTGAACGCGCCTAACTACAGACGTCTGTTTTATAATAACAAATTCTAGCAGTGAGGCAGACGTGGTTTGGCTCATATCATTCTAAGTTTTTCTGTGCTAAGATGTCTTTCCAAGTCCACATCACCCTTGTAATTCATAACGCAGCTGACAGCCCTCCCACACAGCAAATTTTGCTTAACTTTCATTTCTTCTAAATACAAAGCATAGGTATTTGGCTTTTAATTTGTCTGAGAAATTGCCGCTGTCACTACTATTTACGCGAGAAGACGACATACTTCTAAACAATAGGATGCAATCGTATACGTCGACATTACTTCACTAAAATTTAATATGAATCTGAACAGGATAACATTCGAAAACTCGAACTGGAAATTATTAATTAAAAAGCTTTTGTTTAAAGACGGTATTACACTTGATCCGCCAAGAAAGGTATTGGTTAGAGTGCCTACATTCTCTCTATATAGGCTCTGTAATATTGGTCTGGTGCGACAGCCATTTAGCGGCGGGACTGGTGGAACTAACAGAATTAGCAAATTAGCAGTGAAGTAATGTAGCTGTATACGACTGTATCCTACACTTTAGAAGTACGTCGTCTTCTCACATAAATAGTAGTGGCAGGAGCAAGTTCTCAGACAAATTAAAAGCAAAATACCTATGCTTTGTATTTCGACGAAACAAAAGTTAAGCTAAATTTGCAGTGTGTGAGGGCTGACAGTTGCTTAATTGTGAAATATAAGGCCCACGAACTTCGTTTGTTCGTTCCGAGCTTCCTTTGTTCACACGCATCCTCCACTTGACTGCCATCTGGCGGTCGTAATCATTCGGCATGATTCGGGTAGTTGCCTTCGAAGCATAGCGTACTAAGAATCGATGAATCGTTGGAACTTGGAATCGTCACGACTCGGAAACACTCAATCGTTCTTACGACTCTTTTGAACGACGATTCGTCCGTATCACGATTCGATTCTTACGATTCTTTATTTAGAGTCGTTCAAATGAACGACTCATTCACGAATCGCTACAACTCTAATCATTGGAAATATGACAATCACGAGCGTAGGAATGTTTACTACAAAGTGGTTAATATATTTGATGTAAAGGTATGGAAGTCTGTTCGACAATAGTTGTAATGGTCGACGTCTTTTGTATTCTGCATGTATCATGCATATATGTTACGTAAAAATTATTCTACCTTGTGTTCTTCCCAAAGTTCGTTAAAGTGTCTCGTTGAAATATACTGTGGTAAGGTCAAACACATTTCGAGGTTTTTGGTAGCAACAACCACCTATCTTTATATATTAGTATAGATTGCACTGATGTTCTGGGTAGCATCACAGCAAATTCTTTAATTGTGACTAAATTCATGTTTAAATAACGCACTTCCTAGTGAGCCTTATTTTCACTATAAAATACTGAAGCAAAGAACTAACGTTCTGAAACAATTTTTTTGTACCGCAAACGATGTATATTGTGTCAACATAGCTATAGTAAATGAGATAATTTTTTGTAGTGTCAATTGCCAACCATTGCTTATACGCTCCAGCAGTTTTCATGCAATCAAAGTGCTTTGATCTGTGAGCTATGGAGGAAGTCGTCACGACCGCAGAATGAAGACTAGAGTCACATTGAATTAATTGGAACAGTGGTTGCAACGTTTCGCTAAAGTTACGGAGAAGTGTACTTCAAATTAGTCTTGAAATCGAGATTTAGGTTTCCCGTGGCTTCAAACAAGCAGTTAAGGTGAATGCAAAGACAATTCTCTTTAAAGTGCTACAGCTGGCTTCCTGCCTCGTCCTACGTCGCTCTATAAACCTCTCGAAATAGCGATCAACTATCTGCTTGCGAGAACAGATTTACTAGAAAACTGTGACAATTATCTATCTGAACTTAGTAACATATACGGCAAAAGTGAGGACAGAAATTTGGTAACTTTGTTGCTATAGATATGCTTGAATAGGTCAAGATATCCACAAAAACATGTAATGAGTAGCCGTCTGTAGTACCGAATTGGAAAATTTTTCTAGAATGCTTTTAAGTGCCGTTAATATCCTTCTTCGCTAATACGCAAGAATGTTTCACAACGCTGATGGCGTACCTGAAATCGATTATTGCAACTTCATGGGGAATCTGAATATTATGCGAAAAATAATTTTCTGTATTAATCCTCGAAAATTACTCTTTAACTCTCTAAATACAAGCGTAGCGTAGATATTATCTGGCTTATGCTGGGATATACGAGTATCGTGTAAGTTTATATGACCCTGTGAAACGGAACTTCCTTACGCATACAGTTTATGTGTTTGTGGCCATTTCATGAACGTAAGCTTAACGTAATCTGCAGTAAATTCCATCCTCTGCTCTCACTCTCTCGTTCATTAGCCCTTAGCGGCCAGAAAGTTTAAAATCGCCTCCCGAATACTCGCTGTGGCAGGTTATTTATTCGCAGGCTCACGACTTTGACAAATTGCTCCACTCTGCTAGCTAAGCTCCAGGTGCGGAAGCGGCTATTGCCTCCCACTCTTCTAATTAGACCTTCCTCAGGTCACACCGGTACGGGGCCGAGAACACGTAGGGTGCGAAGCTATCTCAGCGAAAAGCCGTGGTGCAGTCTATACACAAATCCAGTTTACTGTTTCAAACGTGGAATGCAGGTATTAAACCGTCTTCTTCCAATACTTAAGAAATGAATGTGTATCTATATTTTGTTTTGTGTTGGAGCATTAACAATTCTTTATTTTTCTCTGAAAGATATTAGTAAAAATTAAAACATAGGAGTTACTTCTGTTTATGATTAATTTTTTGATTACTAATTGAATTTATTGTAAATAAGCCACAATAGCTTATATACTAAAATAGATCATACTCACTATGGAGACAGTTACAGTAACATACGGATTGTTCGTCTACTTATTTAAGAACTTGTTTCGTTAATAAGTATTAAAACTTAACCAGCATACGTCAATGTAGTTCATAGCTGTGTTATTCTTTCTCTCCTTTCCTTTTGTATTTCAAAGCAGTGGACAACTAATTCAATATTTTTAATCATGCTGAATATTTTAAGATATGTCTCAGGTAATACAGGGTGATTCAAAAAGAATACCACAACTTTAAAAATGTGTATTTAATGAAAGAAACTAAATATAACCTTCTGTTATACATCATTACAAAGAGTATTTAAAAAGGTTTTTTTTCACTCAAAAACTAGTTCAGAGATGTTCAATATGGCCCCCTCCAGACACTTGAGCAATATCAACCCGATACTCCAACTCGTTCCACACCCTCTGTAGCATATCAGGCGTAACAGTTTGCATAGCTGCTGTTATTTCTCGTTTCAAATCATCAATGGTGGCTGGGAAAGGTGGCCGAAACACCATATCCTTAACATACCCCCATAAGCTAGCTCTGCGAGTCGATTTTCCTGGGCTGCGAACAAATGCTTGCTGGATGCGTGCTACATTTTCATCACTCGTTCTCGGCCGTCCAGAACTTTTCCCTTTGCACAAACACCCATTCTCTGTACACTGTTTATACCAACGTTTAATACACCACCTATCAGGAGGTTTAACACCATACTTCGTTCGAAATGCACGCTGAACAACTGTCGTCGATTCACTTCTGCCGTACTCAATAACACAAATGGTTCAAATGGCTCTGAGCACTATGGGACTCAACAGCTTAGGTCATAAGTCCCCTAGAACTTAGAACTACTTAAACCTAACTAACCTAAGGACATCACACACACCCATGCCCGAGGCAGGATTCGAACCTGCGACCGTAGCAGTCCCGCGGTTCCGGACTGCAGCGCCAGAACCGCTAGACCACCGCGGCCGGCTCAATAACACAAAAAGCTTTCTGTTGAGCGGTCGCCATCTTAGCATCAACTGACGCTGACGCCTAGTCAACAGCGCCTCAAGCGAACAAATGTACAACTAAATGAAACTTTGTAGCTCCCTTAATTCGCCGACAGATAGTGCTTAGCTCTGCCTTTTGTCGTTGCAGAGTTTTAAATTCCTAAAGTTGTGGTATTCTTTTTGAATCACCCTGTATAATTTTGTTGCTGTGACTAAGCGTAAAGTGCGCCATCCTGGTAAATGTCGTTCAGTTTTTGTTTAAAAGAAGCGCAAATTAGTGAATATGTGGTGCATTTGTATATCAAATGCAGAATTATATTATTTGAGGGGAAAGATTTCTATATATCTGCAATACCCTCACAGACATTCATTCATACATACACTGACGGAAAAGAAACCGCCTCACCAAAACGTAAGTAATGAAATTTAAGGAATATATTTGTCTAGGTAACATATATAAGTGATTAATATGGCAAGATCAGGAGTTAATGTAAGTGCGAGAAAAGCCATTGCAAATGCCAGGTGTGGGATATCAGTTTGTGCGATGGAGTTCGACGCCTTGGTCGGTCAGTACAGGAACGGTTAATGACGGTTGTGGATGACGCTGGAGTTGTCCCCTAGGTATTCCACTGGAAACAGATTTTGTAATCGAGCAGGCCAAGGCAACATGTCGACACTCTGTAGAGCATGCTGGGTTGCAACAGCGGTATGTCTCAGGTAATATAATACGCTGGAAAAACTATACGTTTAAAGCCGGCGGCAGGCATAAAACGTCATCCGAAATTGTACTGAATGCTTCCTCAGAAAATTAATTTGAACAATTAGTTCATGAGCCCACTCGAAGCGTAAATGGTTGCGAAAGCATACTTGACCTTAGCAACAAATAATCCTGGACAAATAGTATTGTGACGAATACAGTGATTAGTGACCACAAGGCAGTTGCTGCTAGGCTGAATACCGTAACACCTACAACCATCAAAAAGAAACGCAAAGTATATCTATTTAAAAAAGCTGTTAAAAATGATCTTAACGCCTCTTTAAGAGACAGTCTTCACTCCTTCCGATCTGATCATGTAAGTGTAGAAAAGTTGTGGAATGATTTCAAAGAGATAGTATCGACAGCAATTGAGAGAAATATACCACAGAAATTAATAAGTGATGGTACTGATCCGCCATGGTACACAAAACGGGTAAGATCGTTGTTGCAGAAGCAACGAAAAAAGCATGCCAAATTTAAAAGAACGCAAAATCCTCAAGATTGGCAAAGTTTTACAGAACTTCGAAATATAGTGCGTACTTCAATCCGAGATGCCTTAATTTCCACAACGGAATTCTGTCTCGAAATCTGGCAGAAAACCGAAAGAGATTTTGGTCATACATAAATACATAAAGCACACCAATGGCAAGACGCAATCAATACCTACACTGCGCGATAACAACGGTAAAGTCACTGATGACAGTGCCACTAAAGCAGAGTTATTAAACACGGTTTTCCGAAACTGCTTCACCAAAGAAGACGAAGTAAATATTCCTGAATTCCAATCAAGAACAACTGCCAAGGTGAGAAACATAGAAGTAGGTATCTTCGGTGTAACGAAGCAGCTTAAATCACTTAATAAAGGCAAGGCCTCCGGTCCAGATGGTATACCAGTCAGCTTCCTCTCAGAGTATGATGATAAAATAGCTCCATATTTAGCAATTATATACAACCACTCGCTCACAGAAAGATCCGTACCTAAAAACTGAAAAATTGCTCAAGTCACACCAATACCCAAAAAGAGAAGTAGGAGTAATCCGCTGAATTACAGGCCTATATGACTAACGTCGATTGGCAGTAGGGTTTTGGAACATATACTGTATTCGAACATTATGAAGTACCTCGAAGAAAACGATTTATTGACATATAGCACGGATTCAGAAAATATCGTTCTTCTGAAACACAACTAGCTCTTTATACTCATGAAGTAATAAATGCTGTCGACAAGGGATGTCAAATTGATTCCTTATTTTTAGATTTCCAGAAGGCTTTCGACACCGTTCCTCACAAGCGTCTTCTAACCGAACTGCGTACCCACGGAGTATCGCCTCAGTTGTGCGACTGGATTCGTGATTTCCTGTCAGAAAGGTCACAGTACGTAGTAATAGACGGAAAGTCATCGAGTAAAACAGAAGTAATATCGGCGTTCCCAAGGAAGTGTTATAGGCCCTCTATTGCTTCTGATCTATATTAACGACATAGGAGACAATCTGAGTAGCCGTCTTAGATTGTTTGCAGATGATGCTGTCATTTACCTTCTTGTAAAGTCATCAGATGATCAAAACGGCTTGCAATATGATTTTGTTAAGATATCTGTATGGTGCGAAAAGTGACAATTGACCCTTAATAACAAAAAGAGTGAAGGTCTTCACGTGATTACTAAAATAAATCAGCTAAATTTCGATTACGCGGTAAGTCACACAAAATCTGAAGGCTGTAAATTCAGATAAATACTTAGGGATTACAATTACAAATAATCTAAATTGGAACGACCACAGAGATAATATTGTGGGCAGAGCTAACGAAAGACTGCGATACATTGGCAGAACACTTAGAAGGTGCAACAGGTCTACTAAAGAGACTGCTTACACCACGCTTGTCCGCCCTATTCTGGAGTATTGCTGTGCGGTTTGGGATCCGCATCAGTTGGGACTGACGGAAGACATCGAAGGGCAGCTCGTTTTGTATTATCACGAAGTAGGGGAGATAGTGTCAGAGACATGATACGGGAATTGGAGTGACAATCATTAAAACAAAGGCGTTTTTCGTTGCGACGGGATGTTATCATGAAATTTTAAACACGAGTTTTCTCCTCCGATTGCGAAAAAATTCTGTTGCCACCCACCTACATACGGAGAAATGATCATCACGATAAAGTTAGAGAAATCAGAAAAAAATTAAGTGATCTTTCTTCCCGCGTGCCGTTCGAGAGTGGAACGGTAGAGAGACAGCTTGAAGGTGGTTCATTGAACCATTTGCCAGCCACTTTATTGTGAATAGCAGAGTAATCACGTAGATGTAGACACATACATCTACATGTAGATGTATATGTATGTGGGCGAGCGTTATCCCACTGGAAAAAAAAAAAAAAAACACTGGTGTGCTGTTTATGAATGGCAGCACAACAGGTCGAATCACCAGAGTGACGTACAAATTAGCAGTGAGGGTGCGTGGGTAGTCACGGGAGTGTTCGCGCTGAAATCGCACGCCAGACCATAACACCAGGTGTAGGTCCAGTGTGTCTAGCTGGCATACATGTTGGCTGCGGGCCATCAACTGGCCACCTTCCAGCCAACACTTCGTCGTCACTGCAGCCGAGACAGTACCAGCTTTTATCAGAAAAGACAAGACCTACAACCCGCCCTCCAGTGACTTCTCGCTTGACACCACTGAAGTCGTAAATAGCGGCGGTTTGGAGCTTCGACCGTAGATACTACACTCCTGGAAATGGAAAAAAGAACACATTGACACCGGTGTGTCAGACCCACCATACTTGCTCCGGACACTGCGAGAGGGCTGTACAAGCAATGATCACACGCACGGCACAGCAGACACACCAGGAACCGCGGTGTTGGCCGTCGAATGGCGCTAGCTGCGCAGCATTTGTGCACCGCCGCCGTCAGTGTCAGCCAGTTTGCGTGGCATACGGAGCTCCATCGCAGTCTTTAACACTGGTAGCATGCCGCGACAGCGTGGACGTGAACCGTATGTGCAGTTGACGGACTTTGAGCGAGGGCGTATAGTGGGCATGCGGGAGGCCGGGTGGACGTACCGCCGAATTGCTCAACACGTGGGGCGTGAGGTCTCCACAGTACATCGATGTTGTCGCCAGTGGTCGGCGGAAGGTGCACGTGCCCGTCGACCTGGGACCAGACCGCAGCGACGCACGGATGCACGCCAAGACCGTAGGATCCTACGCAGTGCCGTAGGGGACCGCACCGCCACTTCCCAGCAAATTAGGGACACTGTTGCTCCTGGGGTATCGGCGAGGACCATTCGCAACCGTCTCCATGAAGCTGGGCTACGGTCCCGCACACCGTTAGGCCGTCTTCCGCTCACGCCCCAACATCGTGCAGCCCGCCTCCAGTGGTGTCGCGACAGGCGTGAATGGAGGGACGAATGGAGACGTGTCGTCTTCAGCGATGAGAGTCGCTTCTGCCTTGGTGCCAATGATGGTCGTATGCGTGTTTGGCGCCGTGCAGATGAGCGCCACAATCAAGACTGCATACGACCGAGGCACACAGGGCCAACACCCGGCATCATGGTGTGGGGAGCGATCTCCTACACTGGCCGTACACCACTGGTGATCGTCGAGGGGACACTGAATAGTGCACGGTACATCCAAACCGTCATCGAACCCATTGTTCTACCATTCCTAGACCGGCAAGGAAACTTGCTGTTCCAACAGGACAATGCACGTCCCCATGTATCCCGTGCCACCCAACGTGCTCTAGAAGGTGTAAGTCAACTACCCTGGCCAGCAAGACCTCCGGATCTGTCCCTCATTGAGCATGTTTGGGACTGGATGAAGCGTCGTCTCACGCTGTCTGCACGTCCAGCACGAACGCTGGTCCAACTGAGGCGCCAGGTGGAAATGGCATGGCAAGCCGTTCCACAGGACTACATCCAGCATCTCTACGATCGTCTCCATGGGAGAATAGCAGCCTGCATTGCTGCGAAAGGTGGATATACACTGTACTAGTGCCGACATTGTGCATGCTCTGTTGCCTGTGTCTATGTGCCTGTGGTTCTGTCAGTGTGATCATGTGATGTATCTGACCCCAGGAATGTGTCAATAAAGTTTCCCCTTCCTGGTGCAATGAATTCACGGTGTTCTTATTTCAATTTCCAGGAGTGTAGTAGACTGGCCTTGCTGTGCAGAAGCTATAGGGCTGGTGTGGCTCCAACATAAACCACGTGACTGTTGGCAAATCGTGGCGGGATTTCAAATCAGCGGTCTGCCATCCTATGTTTGTATTGTATTTCACCCACATTTCTCAACTGACTGCCAAACGCTTCCAACAAACATTACTTTTTTATTTGCGAAAAATTATGTCACAACTACATTTGACCTGGATTTATTCACAGTACCGTTTATAAAATCTAACAAATACATCAAACGCCCCTCTGGTGGCCAGCGGGACGAAATTACTATAAACTATCAATTAAAGTAAAATGTAAAATTCTTTTAAACAGTAAGAGTGGGCTCGTGTCAAAATTTTAAACATTGGATTCGCCACGTTTTGAGCTCTAGTCACGTATAAAAGAAAATGGGATATGGGAACTGTCAACTATAGGTGGCAAAATTGTCGACTTTAGGAGCAGGTCCATTTTAGAGTATAAATTTTAGGTGCACTTCAAAGGTTCAGTTCCTACTATTTTTACAAAAGTTTAAACTATCGGTTAAAAAAAAGATATTTTAGATGAAAGGTGAGACTTTAAAGTTTCACAAAATAATATTGGAGCCTACATTTATTTAATAGTATTAGAAGGTAGAAAAATTTCTCTTCATGTGTCGACTATAGGTGCTCTTACCTTATTATAATCTCACTTGTATATACAAAAAGGCGCGTATCTGCAGATGGATTAAAGTTTTCCCGTTTCAGGGCCTGTATCCAAAGCTGCCTTCGGTTTTCATCCTTAGGGAACCTATGAGTAGGAACGAGAAACAGTTATACTTACTTCTGTAACCGAATTATCACAGATACTCTCCAAAATGTAATATGAGTCCGACTGTACAGGCATCACTTTCAACACTTTAATTTACGGGATAATCTATTTCAAGTGTAAAAAACATATAAAAGTCACTTCAGCAGATTTCAATAAACGCATCTGCCCTGTCATAGAAACACATACACGTGAAATGTAATGCCATTTCCCCCGACAAAACGCTGAGCACAGCCATAAGCGCAACACGAAAAAACTATGTTTCGCCAACATTCACGTGACTTTAGCCCGGAGATGTTAGAGCCACGAAAATGACGTCAGGGCCAGTCTATTATATTTATGGTCGAAGGTTTGGAGTCAGTGGAATGCACGCTACAGAGCCTCTGGAACAGAGCTGTTCTTGAAGGAGCCGATTTGTAACGGTTCGTTGTGTCACTGTGGTGCCAACTGCTGCAGGTGCTGTATCATAGGCCAGAGCCCTAGTTCGATTCTGTGGTCTTCCATACCGGTAGTGCCACGTGGCAGTCCGGTGGCCGGTCTTCTGGCAACCGTACATTCCCGTGACAACCGCTGCCAGCAGTGGCTACAGTGGCTACTTTCCTGGCAGTCTTTCGGCAGTATCGCAGAAGTAACACCCTGCTTTTAGTAGTTCTGTTACACGACCTCGTTCAGACCGTGTGAGGTGTTGATAGTGGCGTCTTTGTCACATGTAAGGGCGTTTGATTAACATCAGTTCATCACGATCTGTCTCAAAGATAACTAACGCTCACCACCATTGCACCGCCTGTTTAAAGCAACCTGATTTGCATTATAATAGTGGCGCTTCTAGCGCCACTCTTATGCGATGGGCCTAAATTTGAAAAGACATCATTATCGAGTGCAGCTAGAAACAATGAAACAAAAACCCGTAAGTAGTGGATGCAAGTGTAAAAAATTATTATTTCTGTAGAATATAAAAAAGTAACTATTAGTTACACATTTAGTCGTCAATTAACAGTGCCATGCCTCCATGACCACACTGGAGAATGATGCTATGGGCTGGGATATGTCATGTAATCGGATATCTGCAGCTGCTGCATCACCCCCCCCCCCCCCCCCGCCCCACCACACAACTACATCATCATCATGTGCTTCTAGAAAAACGAAAAAGGCCTCAAGTTGGATAGCCATGTTATTCCCACACACACATCATGCAGAGACAAAGACAGAAAGAATAAAAACATGAATGATTACTCACGTTCGCGAAATTCGCCTCTTAACACTTTTCGTTGCTCAGTTGCTAACTGTCAGTCACTCTCTGGCGCACTAATGTGTCTCGTTAGTTCTTCTACTGAACTACCATGCCACAGCGGCATATTCCACTCCCATCTACGCCGGCCGCGGTGGTCTAGCGGTTCTGGCGCTGCAGTCCGGAACCGCGGGACTGCTACGGTCGCAGGTTCGAATCCTGCCTCGGGCATGGGTGTGTGTGATGTCCTTAGGTTAGTTAGGTTTAAGTAGTTCTAAGTTCTAGGGGACTGATGATCTAAGATGTTGAGTCCCATAGTGCTCAGAGCCATTTGAACCATTTTGAACTCCCATCTACAACAAAACAAGAAATCTTTCATCATCAAATTTTAGCTATAGACACAATAAACACACACACACACACACACACACACACACACACACACACACCACATACACACGGAGAGATCATCTTAGATTCATACCTGCAGTATCGCTATATTCAAATCATGGTACATTTATTAGCCCTTGAAGCACAATCAACATAATCATTTCTATTAAGGTGCTTTGTTGGTACTATAGTGGCACTGCTGATGCTTGTTCTATCAGGTCTAAGACTGAAGTGATTTTCGCGCCAAAGTGCCTCTTAGTTTCAACCAAAGACCAAATGCTTCTTGATGCTGTCCAAGATTTGCTCAATAGTTAACAAGTACGGTTCATCCCCATTACTTGGTTGTCTGTGAGATTTTTCCCACAGTACTCGAAATCAGCCACAATGTGGCTCATCGATGTTCATATGACACCACACTTTCTCTGTCCTCTATCCTCTTGAGTAAAAATATGATACAAACCCGAATGTATTACCAATAGCGCTTCCTGAGGAAAAATAAGAAACTTTTTTAACACTTTGTAAATAGTCCACATTTCCTCCAGTTCTATATTGTATCATTAAAATCATATCTCCTTAATGTTGATCAGACTTTTCTTCCAAGGCAGTTTTAAAATCACTATGTACTCATACTAAGAATTAACCAATCTGGAAATGATTTGTTTCTATACGGAATGCAGATGTGCTCAGTACCTTACTTTTTTTTTAAAAAAGCAGTCACATGTATATAAAGTATATAAAGTTATACAGTACTTTTTTCTAACTCGATCGTAGTATCCCTAATGGAACGTATGTTATATAGTATATCTGGTATCACCATTTCGTATTCGGACTATTTTTACTAATGCTGGCAGTGTCTTGCATTATATATGCACCCAGAAGGTGATAATCACCTCCAAGCATTCATTCATTAGAACATGCGGTTATCGCTGACCTACGACAATGACGTCGGTTTTTCTCAGTATTTCCTCTAAATGCTTTCCAGCTCTTCCTTACCTTTATTTTTATATACCTATCGCTAGTGCAGTATGGCCCAAATGTAGGTGAAAATTGCAGTTTCATCCTACCATCACATTACTACAATGCCCCATCTTTCCGGTATTAAAATACATATATGTGGTGTCATCCCACCCCTATATGTATATAGTGGCTATATTACAAATTCTACCACAAATTCCTACTATTGCCACTGTATAACAATAACGCTTTTTTCCTCTAAAACTCCAACATCTCCAGTTCCTATGCTATAAATTTCGATTGCTGTCTATATGAATACAGAAAGCCCCCTGTTTCCATCTTGTATACGTATTTTTACATGTTTCAACCATTTTACCTTATTTTCTGTACTTTACATATGTCTTCCTTTTTCCATATTTTTCCTATGTTTCTCCATATTTTTCCATATGTGTATTCTATGTGTAAACGTACGAAAACATGAACGCTCCTATTGTTTCGCACTACAAAGTTTCTTTAGTATCCAAGAATGATTTAGATCCCTCCACCACACAAGATAAATTCTACAAAGCATCTGTAAGACAACTTGCTCCTTGAAATAACGATCCAGAAACAAAACGTCGGTCAACACACGATGCAGACTACCAAATCCAACCCTAAATACGCTGAACACACATATCGTGCCTGTCTTGAGATACCTTAATACGGTTTTAGGCCTACAGATTCTTATAAAAATATTACTCCATGACCACCTAACAATGATGTCACTCATCTGTACTTTGTAATAGGTTAGTAACACAGAATTTACTCCAACTATGGCTATCAATGCTTCGTATTAATACCCTAAAGGTACAAGGTTTATGTAACACATGTAATTAATAATAACTGTAAACAAATATAGGTCAGTTAAGCTATGTTGTATGTCGGTTTATCGTGGAGGCCCCCCACTGTCCAGCGTAATTAAGACTAGGATACTGTTTGCAGTGAATTCACTAGGTGTTACCTCTGGGATATTATTTTGGATGTATCGACCAGCATCACACCTGTGTTTCGGTTGAATTCACCCATGTACAATACAGGATATTGGACAAGCGTAGTTCCACAGGTTTATCTCTGGGGTAGTGTCCAAAAGTGGATCTGTCACCAGTACGTTTGAGTGGGGACGGGGGGGGGGGTTGAGAGTAGGTGCCCCCAAGCGATACTTACACACAAAACAACGTAATCGAGCCCTGTTTGTTTGCAAAAGGATAAAGTCTGTTCCTGGAACATTCTTCTTTTTGTCATCGTATATAATTTGTAGCTTTAGAGCAGAGAGGGCAAGAATTCGGTTCGTGAGCCATGCCCTAGCATGAGTGCCTTTCACACAGCCGTGCTGTAACTAATAATAGCCGTAAATTTCACCCACCGCCACGTTAAGCTGTCTGGGTGTAAGGAAGGGGAAGATTGGGAAACTGCAAACGTGCCGCATTTAAACGACAGAGTGGTCACATAGTATACGAATTTGTTTTAAATATCGTATTTTGCAACAATGTAGATTACAAACAAAATTAATTTTTGGTGTTGTGTAACTACTTTTGGCGCGCTGAAGACCTAAAATAATTTGTATCTGGTATCAAATGACAGCATGTAGACAAACGTATACAATTTCACAGATCTTCACACTCAGGTTTCCACTTGATAGTGACTTATTTAGTTTCATAATCGCAAAAAAATGCCTTTTATACAAATTGTCCGTCGCCATATCCCTTGCACTTTTGCAACCTAATTAAGGAGACATAAAAAATGTAACTGAGGAAATCAACATAGACGGCCTAGATACTCTTTATTGCAATACTTCAGCAACAACAAAAAAAGGAATTTGGATCATAAATCTCAGGGCAGTTTGACTGGGTGGGGATGCAACTTATATGGGTCTGCCATGCAACAGTCTCTGCCAGTTTACAGTTTCCAATGACTGTGCAATGAGGAAATCACCAGACTATATTACTTCCAATATGCGGTTGCAGGCTCTGGCGAAGGATATGTTGTGGAATCGGACATGACATATCCTACTGGTATGAATTGTGAGTATGGGACTAGCCACTACATATGGAGCGCATAGTACCGCCTAGTGGTTCCGCCCTGAAGCTAATAACAACACTGGGTGAAAACAAAGCTTCGTTGGACAATAGAAAACACCAGAACTGTCAGATTTTGGGGTTGAAACTTATTAGGGTCACTTATGGCAGCTCCATCAAACAGTCACATTGGTGAAAGGACTATATTAATCTAAATACCAAAAAGAGGGTGTGTGATTTTCAAAAGAATATTTTTAAATTAATGAATAGTCCTACATAAGGTTAAGTAATGGAAAATGTAGAATACCACCACAACATTCCTCTACTTAACTCGGTGGTGGATGCTGTAGCTCAAGAGATTGTATCGCCAGATAAAATTTTTAGTGGGTCGCCATATTCAAATGGTTCAAATGGTTCAAATGGCTCTGAGCACTATGGGACTTAATATATGAGGTCATCAGTCCCCTAGAACTTAGAACTACTTAAACCTAACTAACTAAGGACATCACACACATCCATGCCCGAGGCAGGATTCGAATCTGCGACTGTAGCAGTCGTGTGGTTCCGGACTGAAATACCTAGAACCACTCGGCCTCTCCATATTCTATAAAGAATAAGTTGCAGTGGATATGGCTAACATTTCGTTGCAATTCTCGAAACCTGTCTGTGTCGGTATCTGTATTCTGGAACTCTCCAAACATCACATATGCCAAATTCACTAAACGTTTGTGAAGCCAAGGTTTGCTGACCCTAAATTACTTTATATGGACACACACAATTTCGCTTGCTGAATGAAATGAAGCGACTGGTATTAAGTAATTAGGAACTGCGCCCATGAGTTCGATAAGTCTGGATTTACAGCCAATAATTCTGATGCCAGAATACCAAAAAACAAGAAGGATCAATCAAATGGGCTGCAGATTGTGGGGTTTGTGGAGCTCATATCTAAAATGTACACATACGACACAGATACAGATGGGTGATTTCATCTCAAATCATACAGGTCATCTCAACTCGTGACCATGAATTTCTCTGGAAAAAATATATATTAGACCTCTATAACAAAAGTGTTAAAATATTTTCGTTTTATCTTAATTTTTGTAAATGGTGTGGATCTTTGAAAAATGTATATTTTGTAAATAACTCTTAAAACAGTAGAGAAAAAAATATAACTAATTAACCAAAAGCACTGGAGGCCTGGCAGATGTTTTGCGTTAAAGCTCTTTCATGTTGCTGGAATGCTGTTGACACCCACACACTTATGGGCTTCCTTTAACTTACAAATTTGAGACTAAAATACGAAAGTTAAGTTAATTTTCCACTTAAAATTTTTTTTTGATAATTCAGAATGCTATCTTTTCTGTCATACTACCAGTTATTACTGATGTAATTATAAACAGTGTCTTCTCTATTCCAGCTATCTGTATTATGTAAATATTAATCACTAAAAATGTAATAAATCGTATTTTTACGAGTATTTACGAATTATTTACTCAAAAACCTGTATCTGAAAACGTTTGAGAATTACACGAAACGTTGTTTGGTTAATACGTTAGTAGTTAGTGCAAACACAATAGGCAATATTTTTCTGCGTCAAGTGTTAAAATTTTTTCAAAATTAATCATATTTCTAATCAGTGAAATTCTAGTGTAAAATATGCATGTTGGCAACACTGTCACTAGAGCTCTTGTGTTTATAACAAATGAAAGGGAGAACTTGCAAATAAACCATTCTGCATTGAGTCTTCCGTTTGGTGTGAACTTTTTGTTAGAGGTAGTGTCAGTGAGGAAACACAGTAGTGAAACAGTGAGGCGTGTGGACTATGAAGAAAGACACAAGAAGATAGTGTTTAAGAAAAGTGAAAAACAGTTGAAACTCTGTTAAAGGTATTGCAGAAGTATCTTGGTCCGCAAGTAGCAGTACTAGCATCACAGCGTCACATTCATTGTGCAGGAATTGCTACACTCACTACAAGATGAAATTTTGTGACAACCCTCCTGAACGATCACCATCACTCGAATGTGGAACTGAAGAAGACAGTGCAGATGTTTATATTCCTAGGTGTGGAGTTATTGATGTGTTGAATGTTAGTATTTCTGCTGTAGCTTCCGCTATATCCTCCCTTAAACGTACAGCAAAGGTAAGAAGCGCAAGAAGAAAACTATATGTAAAAAGAAAAGTGGAAGAAACTGAAACAAGTTTTACACAAGCAACATCCTCAAAACCTTGTGAAGTGTGTAATGTAGATAATGATATGTGCACGAAATGTGATGAGTGGTTTCAAAACCTAAATACTGCTGTCGCAGCAGCTACCTACACTGAGAAGGTACAGTTACTGACATTGATACCAGGTAGATACTCTAAGTAGCAGATACAGAAAGACATACCCACGTCCTCACGTTATTTGATTTCAAAAGCTCGTAAAATAAAGAATAAGAAAGGTATTTGGCCACGCCTAGATTCTTACTATGGGCATCCGTTGTAGAATGATTTGCTCTGGAATATTACGTAAGTGAGGATAAAGATTGCAGCAGGCAAAGACCTAAGCAGGCCGATGTTATCTCTGTTAGGGAAAAGAGTAAAAAACTTAAAGATTAGAAAAATCTAAGGCAAGATCAATAAGAGAAGCATATCTGTTAATGAAACAGCTGAATCTGAATGTAAAAATTGGTCTCACAAAGTTCTACTTCTTACGACTCAAATGGGTAAAATGCTAGCCAGTGAAGGAAGTATGCGCATGTGTTTACTGCACTAACGTCAAACTTACTTCTTTCGGCATAATCAGTGTCACAGGAAAGAAGTACACAGAGATAGATCTAATGCTTTTGTGTATATGTCAAGAGCCGCCAGCTGAATGTTGGCTGCAGTAGTATGCACTTTTTCCCTGGTGTTGAAATGATGACTGATGAAACATTACATCCAGTACCAGGATACTGACAATGACGTTCCCTATGGTTTGTGGGGAGTTGGACAAGAAGAGAAGTACAGCCAGAAAAGTTTGTTACAGAGGTTAGACATTGGGTCATGAAAGGCTAGCTCACCATCATATCCACTGTATTCAGAGACAGGCCATACCAGAAGTAAAATCAGCTACATGCCAGAATACTCACACATTAATTCTTCATTTGGACCTTGCTGAGAACAAGTCTGTTGCTTTGCAGAACAAAATTCAAAGTTACCACTGGCACACATCACAGGTATTAATGTTCATATATGTTGCTCACGTCCTTGGAACATCACATTATTTTACTATAGTCAGTGACGAAATTTTAATATGGTGCACATGCATGCTATGCTGTTAGCATGATAACTGATTACGTTACTTCTAGAGGCCGTGCATGTCCTAAACATGTGTATGTGACTGATGGTGCAGAATCTCAATTTAAACACCGCTTTCAGCTTTATGAGCTTGGTCAACACTGTAGTACAGGAATTAAGGCAAAAATGGATATTTTCAGCAGCAGGTCATAGAAATGTGCCTGTGGTGGGTAGGGGGTCTCTTTAAACATCTTGCAACAAGATTTAATCTCCAGCATCAAGCTGTTGATGCTGTAAGATAAGCTATTTGATCTGTGCAAACCATATCAATATTAGCAACAAACACGAAACTTTCAAGAACATTAAGGGAATTCCATTTAAAACAGAAAGAAGAGTGGTCTGCTATAAAGCCTGTGGCAGGAATTCAATCAGATCCCTATTGGGTTGCATCCCAGAGTGACACATACATTGCAAGAACGGTTCTCCATGAAATACAGCCAGTTACTGTGTTTGAAATGCAGAGACCACAGTATACATTAGAAGACTTTGTAGAGAGACGCTTCATTTATTGTGTGTATGACAGTGGGACAGATAATAAGTGTCTCTCATGAGCCACAAGATATAACTGTCTCCAGTATCGCACCTTATGGTCCTGCTAATGCATTCAAATGTCCATCATCAAAAGATCAGTGTGCTGTTCCCATTTCCCAAACACTGCTGTAGTTGGATCACTCTTGTCCATGTGCAAATTCAGGTCAGCTATACGAGTTTAATCAGAAGCAGATAAAAAAAACCGATGAACTCTTTTCAACAGTGCAGTGTTGATATTTACATTGTAGGCAATTTTAGTTCATGGAAAGCAATGAAGAAGTAAAATCGTGATAGAAGACAGCAGCAATTTGTGGATAATATCATAAAACGAAAAATGAATGTAAATATTCCACATCTCATTTTTGTCATAAAATAATTTTGTACAAAATTATGAATTGTTTTCCCACTCACTTATAATACTGTAAAGTAATTATTTTGATTCAGAAATACTAGTTTTACATGAGATTTACATAAAATCAGTGATCAGTTTTCTGATCTTGAGAGTAGAGCTAGGTTTACCTACAAATTTCTCACATTTTGTACAGATAATTATTGCCCATTCTCATTGAACATTCTCTAACGGAATGTCCAACTGTGGTACCATTAGAACAATTAGGATATTCTTTCATTTTTATGTACAAATATTTTGACAGTTTAAGAATTTCATACATTAATATCATAACTGACAATTAGCAGTCCTTCAACTTTATTATTTCTCAAGACAGTTAACATCCTGTGACTATTCATACATTCAAAATACAATTTTGCAGTTCCTGAAATTTATAAATTTTCATAGTTTATTTTTCCAAAAAATCATGTCTCATAGTATTTGGAACAAAGTATTTACTGAAAATCAATTCAGATATCTGTCTCCTTTGGCTTCTTTATTACAATTTTTCAATTTTCCATTACAACATTTTTACAAATACTCTTATTTAGAGATCTCTGTAGCGTTTCAAGAAATCATAAGAAAATCAAAATATTGTAGTTTTCGAGATGTATCATGTGGAACTTCAAACATATATTTTTTCAGCAAAGTTTGAAATATTGATGTTACACATTCACTCTTGACCTGAATGATTTGAGATGAAATCACCCAGGTTAGCTATAGTCATGCATCATGCAGCCTCAAAGACTCTTACAATCCGAGGTTACAATTAGTGTCTGCTTGGTGTCATTGGAAGTGCTCCATCCTGAGCTCCACAAATGTTGTGGCGAGTAGTGTTTCAGTCATGAGGCCATGAGGTACTTACAGTGACACAGCTGAAAGTCAGCCTCATGCTCTATGGTGACAAACGTTTTCTCTGTGAAGATGGACTCGGGACTCTCCCATTCTCACACTATTCGCTCGAGGTATAGGGTGTGTGGAAAGGTTGGATAAACCATTTGTCATAGGTGTGTGTATGCATGTGCATGCCTGAGATGACTGACTGTGTACTTTGTGTACATTCCAACTTTATAAGTGTTAGTGAAACTTCTTTATTTAATTCCGCTTAAACTGAAATAACTGAGAAGGTGAAACTTCTACATTTTTACTTAAATTGCTTAATGCAACTGAACCTTCTTAAACTGCTGACTGAGATTGAATGAAAGTGTCACTTTGCTTTTTTTTATCATTTCATTTACGACCTACAGAAGAACTCCTGACAAATACAGCTCAAACTTATTCTATTCATTTATGACCCACAATATACAACGATAACGCAATCTGACTGTTACTTAACACAAAAGAATGGACCTGAATCAGAAGAAATACTAGCAATAACCCATACATTTCGTAAGTCACTTACTTCACAGAAAATCTTCATTACACGAACTACAGCAGTACAGCAACCACCAATACAGCCAGCTAAATAAGAGATTCTAACTACTGTAGGCTCTAACTACTAATGAATCCCTACTATTTACTTAATTTTAAGAACTGGTGCCTATATAATTACAATTTTACAGCATAAGAATACAATTACAAAGGTACAGAAAACAACATTACAGTCAAAAACATGATAATAGAGATAATATTTGTGGTAATACAGACTTTACAAAAAGAATAAAAATAGGCATTTACAAGAGTATTACAGGAATTATGACAAAAGTAAATAAATGAAAAAT